>NC_135436.1:6406250-6747500 GCF_051991255.1 Vanacampus margaritifer | reverse complement strand
TATATATATATATACACGTGTATATATATATATATATACACGTGTATACGTATATATATATATATACACGTGTATACATATATATATATGTGTATACTTATATATATATATATACGTGTATATATATATACGTGTATACGTATGTATATGCGTGTATACGTATGTATATGCGTGTATACGTATGTATATGCGTGTATACGTATGTATATGCGTGTGTATACGTGTGTATATGCGTGTGTATACGTGTATGTATATGTGTGTGTATACGTGTATGTATATGTGTGTATATACGTATATACGTGTGTATATATATATGTACGTATATACGTGTGTATATAAAATTGTATTTCAAAACAACATAGGCTGTCATTCACTCTCATTCAGCCAACAGGGTGGAAGAGAAGACCCAACCTTCCTATGACAATCTATCACCTAGCTACTTTGTCCCCAATGCACTTTGTGTCCCAACTATTGTCAAACTGTCATTGAATCTTGAATGGTGAGGTACTGTTAACTCCATCACATGACCTTATGATAAATCAATGTTCAATAAATGAGAAACTCGCAGTGGGTGGTCATTTATACTGTCATTGTCTTAAAATAATTTTTTTGCAAACATTTTTTTTTTTGCCTCAATCATCTCCCCACAATGGAAACGGTTAATTTTCTTGTGTTTCCTGAAAAATCAGAAAAAATGACTTAGGTGATTATTTTCAGAAGGTGTCGATATGGTATTTGCTCTGTACACTTTGAACTGCAACTATAGTTGCAAAAACATGATCTACATGCAGTTACTACGGGTACCTCGTAGTACCTGCATGTACCTGTTTTTGCCAGCAGTAGAAGCAAATAGAGCTGTGTGGAGCTGAGTACGTAATGTGCTGTAAAAGAGGGTTTAAGTTGAGTTTTTAAGACAAGTGACACCAGTTTGAAATGTCACAGTAATTTTGGCGTATCGACTTGGGGAACCTCATGAAATTTCCGGCTGTACGGGCTTTTTGGTGATTTGATGATACTTGTGTGACGCTGTTGTCTTTGGTTGTTTCTTCTCAGTTCTTTTATGTTTCTGTCATCAAGTGCTGTTGATACCTTTGGCTGACGACCTGTTCGATGGCTGTTGCTCAGTGCAGCAATAGTTTCTTTTTCTTTTTTCAGGACAGTCCAAATTGTTTTATTGGAGATGCCCAATGTTTATGTAATGTGTAATGTAACGTTATCTCACAACCCTGTGGTTGTGGGTTCGATCCCAGACCATTGTAACACTGTTGAAGTATCCTTGAGCAAGGTACTGAAGAACCCCCAGCTGCTCCTGATGATGCGTCATCAGTGGATGAATAAGTACTAGTCAAAATTTAAAGCGCTTTGAGAGCCATGTAAGGTGAGAAAGCGCTAAATAAATGAAGTACCATTTGCAGTTTCCCTCTTCTCCAAGCTTCAAAGTGGATTTACTTTTCTAATCATCGATAGCACTTGGGTCTTCATGTTTGCGTAAAGGGATGCTTGACTCATTGAGCCATTGTCAACAGTAAGAAGATAATATTTTGTCTATAATTAATGTGATAGCTTCATTATTTTTCATGTACAATTAATACCTTTAAAAACACATTTTCCACTTGCTGTCGACTGAAGATGACATCACCTGTGCTTAGGAAATAAGTAACGAGCAATCACGGCTCTATGTTTTCTGGGTTTGGTCAGCAAACGGAGCCATGATTGGTCGTTATGTGTTTCCTGAGTAGGTATTAATTTTTCATGAGAAATAATGAAGTTATCACATTAATTATGGACAAAATATGATCTTCTTACTGTTGAAAATGGCTCACTGAGTCAAGTATCCCTTTAACAGCAAATACCGTTTTCGCAGGGGAAGCCCAAAGCCAATCAACAAGAACTATCAATTCATGTTTAAGCAGTCTATCTAAATAAACACCTGAGCAACTAGAAATACACATGAGTCACATGTTGCAATACTTTTGCTCGCTTGAAAAATGGGTGGGTTTAAACAAACGTTGCTCAGTCCTGAGATGTTTAAAACATCTAGATATAAATACTGTACCATGAAATAAAAACTGGAATTATGAGTTTTTGTCTCATATGCATCGTTTGGTCTGAAATTAAATCTCTTCAGTGTATAACAAAACAAAGGAATTTATGCCGCAGTTAAATGGGCAAATACAAAAGCTGGTCACAAATTGTCCATCGAAAACTAATTTAAAATGTGACTTTGTCAAAATTGTCAGACCTTGTGAATGTGATTTAATCCCATTCTCTTAACGTCCCTGTCTTTCCTCCCTCAGCTTCCAATCAAAGTTGGACACCAGAACACTCACACGAAAATCAGCACAGAGCACAATAAAGAATGCCTGATCAACATCTCAAAGTACAAGTTTTCACTTGTCATTAGTGGCCTCACGACTATCCTTAAAAATGTCAATAACATGGTAAGTTGTTTTTATGAGTACATATTTAAAAAATAAAAAAAAAACATGTACGTATTTTTATATTTTTGTTGTTTTAGCATTATTTTAAAAACTGTTAATTTTTGGCCTCTTCAATCTGCAGACATGATCCCAAAATGCACAAACATTTTGACACCTTTGAAAATGCAAAATTCTGTGTTTGATCTGCTTGGTCGACATTAGACTTTTAGTGTTTTCTTGTCTAAATTTTGGCAGAAGACAAGCTGCTGAAATAATTTTCTGCATCGAAAGTAAGCCTCCCTCAGAAACCAGGCATACTGTAGCTTTATGAACCTACTGGATTTTCAATGTAATGTCAGTCTGGCTGTTGAATGTAACCTAATCAGTAATGGGATGCCAACTTAATAAAAAAACACAGATATCTCGGATACCCATAAACATGACTAATTATTGTCTGTTTTTCCCCATACCATAGCGAATATTTGGAGAAGCATCTGAGAAAAACCTCTACCTCTCCCAGCTCATCATCTTGGATACATTGGAGAAGTGCCTGGCTGGGGTGAGTTCTTGCTCTCATCAAACCTTGTCGTCTTCTGTTTAGGCTGTTGGGGAATGGTGCAATTCCATTCAGCCATCCATTTTTCTATTGCTAAACTTGCTCAGGGTCACGTGAACTGAAGCTTGTCATTTGATTTTGTGTGCGAGGTCCATTTCAGCCAGGACTGATCACCAGTAACTTTTATACTGTAAATAGACAGTCAATTGGTCATTCATACTCTCATGCACACCTATGGAGAATTATTGTTATAGAAGTATTCAAAACCCAGCATGCATTTCTTTGTAATGTGGAAAGAAGCCAGAGTCAGAGAAAACCCACACATGCATGAGGAATACAGCTCAGATTCTAACCTAGAACCTTTGAAAATGAGGCAGACGTGCTAGCCAAGTGCTCTGCCATGCTGACTGACAAACTGGATGATGTCACTAGTCAGGTTTCTATCCAAATGTTTCAAAATTTGTATGCGAATTTTGTGAAAATGCGCAAAAAAATGCGACTTATGCCCGTTTCCATCCGCTCTTCTTTTGCGAATATGCGCCGCGAGATGACGTTGTAGTGACGGAACTTTGGGACAATGGGAAGTTCCAGGTGGGAATGATGGTTTTGACGGACTGAACGGAAATAGTTTGTCTTGTTGGCTTCCCTCCCGCATGTAAGTGAAGTGTGTCGTTACATTGAGAGCTGATGTTAATAAAGCCATCTAAAATTGCATTAATGTTTTTTTTTTTTTCTTTTATTAATTATAAAAAGAATTGTGTTTCTTCGTCTCCCCAAACATATCTTACTTTATCATCCGGCATTTATTATGACTACAAACGTGCGTGTGACGTAGTATCAGTCAAAATGTGCGACGTATATCCGGTCTTGTAGTCGCTTATTCGCAAAACCTGTTTCCATAGCCAAATTGCGCATTTTCCCTTTTTTGGCTACGCTTCAAAAACCCTCCAAGCGAATTTTGGGCCTTTTTTTCCGAATTTCTGGCGTTTCCGTTCAGTTTCTTTTTCGCAATTCTTCAAAATTCAAATAAAAATAGGTTGATGGAAACCCATCCACTGTCTAATTAGAGGAAAGCTTAACACTACACAGAAAATGGTTCATTTGATGGTTAAAAAACACTTGAATGATCAAAATCATGACATAAAGCCCCTTTTTCATCTATAGCATAAATCTTTAGCAATCGTAAATATACAGTTGTGCTTGAAAGTTTACATGCCCAGGGGTATGTAAACTTATGAACACAACTGCAAAAATGCACAAAAGCTAAATGTCGCATAATGACACAGAAATGCCATGAATCGTCACCGAAATTCACACGCACATCATGTCAACTTTACGTCTCTGAAAATATCAAAACAATTGCCACACGCCACAGTATTTAGAATTTTATGGGTATTAGGTTTCACCATGCAGTACGCTCATAAGTTTACATATATACCCCTAGGCCTTGGGTATGTAATCTTTCAAGGACAACTGTAGGATTTTGATGTAAAAAGATGACTAGATGAACTAAATTTATAATAATAAAATGGTGATAAGAAATATTTAATATGCAGCATTACTTTAAGTTGGATTGGAAAGTAAGGTGTTTTTGTAGTTTTACTTTTTGTGTTATAAAGATGTTGACATTTATACTCGCATGTCCTGTTTTCTCAGCAATCCAAAGACTCACTGCGCCTGGATGAAACCATGCTGGTCAAACAGCTATTGCCAGAGATCTGCCATTTCATCCATACGTACCGTGAAGGCCATCAGCATGCAGCTGAACTTCGAGCTTCAGCCTCAGCTGTTCTCTTCTCTCTTAGCTGCAACAATTTCAATGCTGTTTTCAGCCGAATTTCCACCAGGTAATCAGCGCTGCACTGTTTCTACTTGTCAGATTCTCTCTCTCTTTTACAGTAAATTTCACAGTCCAAGAATTGCTGTTGAGCGGTACAGCGTATAGCTGTCTTTATCAGGTCAGGTGACCATTGTGGCCATACCATGCGTTTGTCTCCCTTTACACTGAACCCAAACTATGCCGAACACAACTAGTTATACACTAGTCTAAAAAGTCATTGATCGCTGTCTTTATCTTCCTCCTCCTGTGCACTAAACCCACCAAAGACCTCTTCTTCAGTGTCGGAAAGCTAAAGCCCCAAAACACTTTTGTCCACACATGCGCAGTCTCTCTTTGTTGGCGCTGTCAGTGTCACTTCCATCATGAGGCAAATTTGCTGATGAGCTTGAGCTGTCCTCTTCATCACGCAGCATTGCACCCTTTCGAAACCCATTGGCAACAGTGGATTTTTTTGACAATGCTCCACACTGTCAGGATCTATTGGCAAACCTCAGCAATAGTTCCTCGTGTAAGTGTTATTCTTTGCACGTGGCCAGCTTTGTTAAAAGATGTCATCATCCATATCTTCCACTGAACTATGCATATGAATGATATGAATATTCAGTATCAAGGCGGACTCGGACGTTCATCCACTGAGACCTGTTCAGTAAATTTATTGGACAGATGTGATGAGACTAAATCGGTTGGTGGCATGAAGCTCATTAGCAACAATTCATAAATAAACTGCGTCCGATTTAAAGGCACAGGTAGCGATTTATAGTCCAAAAAGTACGCCGGAACATTCTTTATACTTGGTGAAATTGAAAAGTCATACAGTAGAAACCACAGTACAGAAAAAAAATCTCATGCTTTAAAAGTGAAATGATGCACATTTTTGGTAGAGATAGACCGATACGTTTTTTTCAGGGCCGATACCGAGGCTGATAACAAATATTTGGAGACGATATTAAAAAAGTAAAAGTAGTAAAAAAAAAAAAAAAAATTAAAAGAAGGGGGGGGGGGTATATTTGCGTCAAAGTTTTGGGAAATGCAAAAGCCAATCTTTACTCTATTGTAAAGTTTTAAAGCATGTTTATTGAACAATTTTTCAAACTTTTTAAAATGTAGATTTTTTTTCTTTTAAATCTTAGGCAATCAACATCCTTTTAAATTTCTAATAAAATATTCAGGGAGCGAAATGGAAACTTGAACAAGTATAGCACGCTAAAGTTTTCTACAGTAAATATTTTTTTTCCCAAAATTTACAAATACCTGAAATCTTAAACTTTCACATTTGATTTAATGTCAAACAAAAACAAATGATTTAAAAAGTTCTCAGGGTCAGCAGGATCTCTTATAAAGTTAACTGAAAATTAAACTAAGTTCTCTAAGATTAAAATTGTTTGATTTACCTTATATTGGCCGTCAGATTTTTTTTTTAAAAGGTCGATACTGATATTCGTCAAAATACCCAATATTGGCACCCTTATATCTTTAATTTTTGTTTTTAACGTCTTTGTTGGCCATCCGAAAATTATTTTTATTTTATTTTTTTATGTTCCTTGAGTTCTCCACTTGAAGTAAAAGCTCTGATAATGTTCAACCTTTACTAAATATGATCAAGAATCATGACCCAAAAGAACTTGAAGCAAGATGAGATTTGTCGATAAATGCAGTTTGTCAGGCTTGGTCACTACTACACTACTACATGTTTTGACTATCTTCTGAAATGTTCTGACGTCGTTTTTAAAATCACAATGTGTCCATTTGCGTGCGCGTCTCCTCAGGCTACAGGAGCTGACGGTGTGCTTGGAGGACAATGTGGATGTTCATGACATAGAGCTGATGCAGTACATTAATGTGGACTGCTCCAAACTAAAGAGGCTGCTACAAGGTTAGACTCTAGAGTTTAGAGGGTAAAGTTTTTTAAAGATTTGGTCTCTTGGTTGTGTTAACTTTCATTTTTGTATATTTTTATTTTCTTGTAGAAAGTGTTCTAAAGTTTAAAACCCTTAAAAAGCCTGCACAACTCGCAGTCATCAACAGTTTAGAAAAGGTAGGTTGATCCTTTATCTTTTATCGATCCTTTCTGTAGGTATAACTGCTTCTTTTGCTTAAATAATAGAAGTGCCCTTGAGTTGTTTTTTTTCCATTATAACACATCAAATCAGTACTTCACACATTTGGCCTTGAAACATTCAGTCATAGAGATCCAGCCTGGTGCTACGACTTAGCAGACTCAGTATGTGATTACTATGGTATAAGCAGGTTAATGCCCTTCCAAGTGCACACTTATTAGGGTTTAATGGGTTTGGAGGCAGCAACCGTTCTCCGCTGCACACCAGTGCATGCCTCCCCATCGTCCATTAAAGCCTGATAATTGTACATCTTGTCGGAGATTTAACCTGACATACACGCATCCAATCTTGTATAATCGTTGATCTAACTCCTCATAGGTAGATGCGAATCAGTTATGCACATTTTATTTTATTATTACTCAAATGTCACATATTATTTGAACTTTTTACCTAGAGGTCTTGAGATTAGGGTCTTGGAAAAGCTATGGAATTTTGACATCTCAAATGTGTAGGAACCCCAAACCTTTAATACTCCTTGTTGAAAATGGTTCCCAACAAAAAAACAACATAAAATGCACACGCAGAGTAAATAAATTGATGCTGGCTGGCTCAAATGAGCGGACAGCTCTCATGATTTTCATAATTCTGATGTCATGCTTTGTGATAGTTCAGTGTCCACAATATGAAACATTATTGTTTTGTTTACTATATTATGGACACTTCCTGTAACTTTCAGTTGGGACTACAGTAATTTCTGGACTATAAGCCGCGACCTTTTTCACTTGCATTCGATTCTGCGGCTTATACATAGGTGCAGCTTATCCATCAGATCACAAGGGGGCGCACTATAAAGGAAGCGCAAGAGCGTCAGCCACAGCAAAACAAACCAATTGAGCCCACAGTAGGAGAAAAACAACGAGAGCGAGACAATTTGTGCCCTCATTATGGAAAAGAAAGTAGTGGGAACCCTTATATACCAGTGCAGTAAAAGACCTTTGGCTTACAGTCAGGTGTGGCTTATATGTGTAACAAATTTGAGTCTTCCCCAAATTTAGCTAGCGCAGCTTATAGTCAGGTGCACCTTATAGTCCCGAAATTACTGTAGTTTATTTTTGTGATCTCAAGAGGAGTGTCAACAGCAACCGGAGGCTTGTTCATCATTTGGAGGTTCTCCTTTAGCGCTGTTATTTTTTTTTCTTGACAGGCATTCTGGAACTGGGTAGAAAATTATCCAGATGAATTCACCATGCTCTACCAACGACCTCAGGCAGATATGGCAGGTACAAAGATTTTTAATAATTACATTTTTTATATTACAGTGGAACCGGGCCACGGGCCAGGCCATTCCCTATCCCGCATGAATAGCGAAAATCCATGTACAGTATAATTGACATGGATGGATGAAATGCATGGTGGTTGGGCATTTCAGGCACCAACCGAAAATGCTCTTTTGGGTACTTTTGACTGAAAATAATCAGTAGTTGAATTTTTGGTGCATCCGTAATAAAAATGGTCATACATTAAGCCTTTTTGGGTAGGGCCACCACGAGCTACGTTTTAGCCCTGCCAGAACTTGCACTGGCCCTGTATATTCATGATATTACGATAACATTTGATGATTATTCCACATTTAGCATCTTAATTCTGTGTTATTTAGGCCTTTAAGAAAATATTACTTCTGTGCAAGGCATTACGGTGGCTGACTGATTAGCACGTCCGTCTCCCAGTGCAGAGGTCATGAGTTTGATTCCAGGCTCCGGCCTTCCTGGTTGGAGTTTGCACGCTCTCCCCGTGCCTGCTTGGGTTTTCTCCGGGCACTGCGGTTTCCTCCCACATTTAAAAAAACATGCGTGGTTGATTAGGTGTGATTGTGAGAGTGAATAGTTATGTGTGCCCTGTAATTGACTGGCACCCAGTTCAGGGTGTACCCCACCTACTACCTGAAGACAGCTGGCATAGGCTCCAGCACCCTGCAAGTGATTTGGGAAATGTATCGATGGATACTATTATGTACTTAATGTTTTACATGTTTTTTCCAGTATAAAATGGAACTCAATATTTGACATTTTCTGGACTTTTATATCTCTTTTAAGCCATTACTTATCGAAGGATTTAACCTAATTGTCCGCAGTGCAGTTAAAAAGCTCACTTATGATTGGTCAGTTTCAGTGAATAAAACTAAAATTACAGATTTTAATATTTTTATATATATTATAATTTAATATAAAAAAAAATCAGGAACATGATTTTATCATATTTGTTTATGAAATTTGTACTTGCCTGGTCAGCCCAGTGTCAGTGAATTTTTGGTGGCCGCGGGCCTGATACTAATAATTTTAATTTTGTGAACAAAATTGTATTTGATACAGCCATGATAGGTTATTACTTGCTTTAGTCTCTCTGATTTACAGTACAGTACATAATATTGCAGGAATACTTAATATCTAATAGAGATAAGCCGATATGTTTTTTTCAGTACTGATGCCGATTATTAGCAGTCAAGGAGGCCAATAACCGATATTTGAAGACAATTTATTTTCAGACTTTTTAAAATGTAGAATTTTTTTTAATGCTTTTTTTGATCTTAGACAATTTACACTCAATGGTTTAATAAAGCAACAATCTGCAAAAACAACGTACCCTGATTATTTTATTGACAAATACGGTACACACAATAACATGAATGATGTCGTAAATAGTTTCAACCAATTCTTTGTAAATGTTGGCAGCTGGTATCACAAACCAGGAAGGAGGGAACAACCAGAACACAACATTTACTTAGAATCCTTGGTTAAAAGGGGCATTTTAAATATTGTAAAACCATTAACTTATATCTTTAACTCATAGGTGTCAAACTCCGGTCCTGGACCTGGAGGTGTTGGATGTTTCCGTTCTCCAACACAGCTGATATATGATCAGCTCATCAGCAAGCTCTGCATAAGCCTGATAACGATCCTGCTGATTAGAATCAGCTTGTGTTGGAAGAGGGAAACCTCCAAAACCTGCAGGACTGCGGCCTTCGAGGACCGCAGTTTGACACCTATGCTTTAACTTATCATTTAAATCTGGTTGTTTCTCGTATAAGAGGAAAATTGCCAAAGTAATACCTCTGTACAAAAATGATTGCAAACCTAGTTTTACTAATTACAGACAAATGTCTCTATTGCCTCAATCAAAAATTTTGGAAAAGCTTTTCAACTCTCAACTTGAAAACTTATTTGAGAAGAATAAAAAAAATAAATGAAGGACAATATGGTTTTAGAACCGGAAGAACTACCTCCAAGGCCAATATTTGATGCAATAGAAGAAATTACACTGGAATAGAAAAAATATGCAGTTGGTATCTTTGATGATTTCAAAAAAGCATTTGATTCAAAAGATCATTCAATCCTTATTAATAAACTGGAACAATATGGTATACGTGGTATAGCAGGAGACTGGTTAAAAAGTTATTTTGCAGGAAGGGTACAATACATTAAAATAGGTCAATATGCATCAGAAAACTTGACATTGTTTGTGGTGTTCCCCAGGGTTTCGTGTTAGGGCCAAAGCTTTTCAATGTATATATAAATGACATTTTTAATGTATCACAATTACTAAAGCTTATACTATTTGCAGATGATACAAACATTTTATAGTAGTAATACTTATAATGAGTTGGTAACTGTTGTGAACAAGGACTTAAAATCCATCAAAAAGTGGCTGGACATAAATAAATTATATCAAAATTTACACAAAATAAAAGTTATAATGTTTGGTAATGTTAAGAGTAACTATGAACACATTCTCTTGGTTCTGTTTGTAAAAACACTTGTTTTTCAGTGTTCATTGAACCACTATTGCTTACTGCAAGCTTGCAGGAAAGTAGCTAAATTTGTTTTCAAAGTTTGATATTAATAATGAAATTTGGGGTGGGATTAAGTTTTTCTTCCTCCCACTCCTTTTCAGGCTAGGTTTAGTTGTATTTTTTGGAGAATTTGATATGTTGTTGATGTTGATTGCTGCCTGAAATAAATGAACAATGAATTAAATGGTTTTAAATTTCTAACAAAATGTTCTGGGAGCTCTAAAGGTTATCAGTACATCTTAAAAAGTTAAGTGGAAACTTAAGCAAGTAAATACCATAGCTCTCTATAGTCTTCTACAGTAAATATGTTTTCCCCAAAATTTAAAAATACCTGATATCTTAAACTTTCACATTTCTTTGTTTTATTGTTGAACAAAAACAAGGGTAAGTTGCATCTCTTATATAAAATTTACTGAAATTTTTAATAGATAGCTCCCTGAGATTAAAATGGTTTAATATTTACCTTATATTGACCATCAGATAAAAAAAAAAAAAAGGCCAATGCCATTTCGTGTGCTTGTGTTGTTTCTGCAGAAGCTGCCGAGAAGCTATTTGACCTGGTGGATAGCTTTGCAGAGAGTGCTAAAAGGAAGGCTGCAGTGTGGCCACTTCAGATCATTCTTTTGATCCTCTGCCCAGAGATTACGCACACAATCTCCAAAGACACTGTGGAAGATAGCAAGGCCAACAAGGTGAGCAGGAGAAGAGAATATACAAAAAAATAATCTACCCAGTCCCTAGTCACTAATAAAGGGCTCTCGTGTCTTTCCTGTTGTGCCTGCAGAAACTGTTTTTGGACAGTTTGCGGAAAGCCTTAGCCGGCCAGGGTGGCAGTAAGCAGCTGATGGAGAGCGCTGCCATTGCCTGTGTAAAACTGTGTAAAGCCTCAACTTATATTAACTGGGAGGATCACTCAACTATTTTTCTCCTTGTCCAGTCCATTGTCATGGATCTCAAGGTTTATATATTTAATTTTTGTCCCTACTCTTGTTTGTGTGTGTGTAGAGTTGGGTTAGTGTTTATTTAATACTGAGAAAGAATGCAATTTAAATTTAAATTGAACCCCTCTGTCAACACTCTGTAATTTTTGTTTAATTCAAAAAACGAAGGAGCCCTAATTTTAAAATCCAATTATATTTTTGTACTAATCCCACTCCCGCCATGCTACACAAAATTTTCTAATTCTGTTATTGAACAAATTGCTCCATGCTCCATTTAACATTCGTACGACTGTGATGCATTACCCCAGCTGACATTGATATCAGCTACACACCATTCAGTTAACGTTCAACTTTGAAGTCATTGTTTCACTTCATTCAAGGACATGGTTCTATTTATGTATGTGTATGAAGTACACATACATAAATCGTCGTTGTGTTTTTTGGAACTATGGATGTTTTGGATTATGGGTACATTTATTTATTTTACTGTATTTTTGTACATTTGTTTTTAAATAACCAATATTCCTAATATGTATATACAGTATGCTATATTTTCCTTAGTTGATTAGTGGTGTGATGTGAGAATAGAATATAATTACCTGGATTTGATATTTTATGACCTCTGCCTTTTGTCCATGTCACAAGGCTTTGCTGTTCAACCCAGCAAAACCCTTCTGGAGAGGGGCGGGAAGCCAGAATGCAGATATTGAGCTCATGATGGACTGCTTTGTCTCCTGTTTCCGCATCAATCCTCACAACAACCAGCACTTTAAGGTGGATTCATATAAACAATACTGCAATGTGACATAAAATAAATTTACCCTCAGTCCAACCTTAACCAGATACTTGACTACTGTCACTGTGTTCTTACCGCATTGGCTTGAGAATAAAAACTTTATTTTTTTATTTTTAAAGGTCTGTTTGGCTTCATCTTCTCCTTCTACCTTCCACTTTGTCCTGGTCAACTCACTACACAGAATAATCACCAATGTAAGTCTCCAGAGGACCGTTAGACCTATACTTTGTTTTATTCAATTATTTGCTTCACTTTCATTCTCTTCACATTATGTATATCTTCATGCAGTCTCATCTGGACTGGTGGCCTAAGATCGATGCTGTGTACTGCTACTCTGGAGAGCTTCGCTTTATGTTCTCAGACACCCTCAACCGGGTTGTCCAAAGCACCCATGCGCCTCTCCGCACGACACCGGTGAGTATACAAATTCTGGGAGTCAATAGAATAATTAAGAGTGTAGTTTACTTAATGCAATATATCTGTGGAATAATGAAAGGTTTTGTTGAAGAATATTATGTAAGCTCCAAATAAATAAGCATCGCTATCTTCAAAATTGGAACGGCTTGCTTACAGATACAGCTTTTGAAATAGGCAGCTTACAAAAATTGATTTTGTTGTGTAATTTCATAATTTGGTGGGCTGGCCCTCCAGATCTACAAATATTAACTAAATTAAAAGCATGTTTTCCATAATATGACTGGAAAACCCACCTCCCTAAATTTAGGTTGTTAGAACCTGATCTGTGGAAGCAAGTTTACAAAGTTTGTAAGGGTTGAGCATGACCAGCATTCTTCTTTTCTCTGAGATTGTCATGAATGTAGCGATGCATTATTACTGTGTAAACACAAATGCAATTTTTCTTACCGGTATCTCTCACAGAGTTTGACTTTCAAGGGGAAGGTGACGACCAGCCTTAAATTCAAAGAGAAAACTACAGAACTGGATACGAGAAGTTACAAGTGCCTCCTGCTTGCTCTTGTCAAACTAATCCATGCTGACCCCAAGCTCATGTTGCATGTAAGTGATCTGTCTTAAATTCATTCAGGCAGTTTGAAGGCCCTTTGTAGCTGAACATGAATCTTTTTTTGCACACTGTTGTCCTTTAGAACCCTGTGAAGCAAGCTCCAGAGATGCAGAGCAGTACAGCTGAGCTCATCATTGGTCTGGTGCAATTAGTGCCTCTCACCAACACCACCCAACTCTCACAAGAAGCCATGGAGGTTTGAGGCTGAATTTTAATATACTGTATATATTAGGGCCTGACCAATAGGCATTTTTCGAGGCCGGTACTGATTTTTGGCAGAAAAAAATACCGATTACCGATTAATCAGTCGATTATTTGAAAATATATATAACGCATAAAATTATCCCCCTCCTCCCTCAATTCCTTTTTCAATGGTTGTTAGTTACGCACAAACTTTTGCTATTAAGATTCTCTGCTTTGAATGACAAGTCCATAATATGACCTTATGAAAATTCTTACTTGTTTACAACTGCTGTAAAGCATTACCATTTTCTTTTATATATTTTCATCTTGTGTTGGTTTTACAAGTCTTGGGACTTACTGAGTGTGTTAGGACAAAAAAAACCTAAGTTAAGTTTTGAATCCTTGAACTATCAACTTTATATATAACTTGAAAGGACAATGACAAAACGAAACAATAAGAAAATGAAATAAGAATAGAATAAACTAAAATAAAACCGTAGGAAAAAATACTGACTGTTCCTGTGCATTTGGGCCTCTTGGGGGCAGTGTGGTGCCTTAGTGAGTACAGAAGAAAATTGTGATTGAATTATATTAAAATAACTTGTTTTTTTACACATTGGGAAGAATTTGTGCCTTTGCATAGTGTTCTCTCACCTGTGGGTATGTGTTTCCACAGCATTTGCATGTGGATATTCATTATTTGAAGGAAAAACACTCCCGAAGTCGATGTTAACTTCCTCTTAGCATTTGAATGGGATCCTCCCTTCACTTTTAGCATTAACACTAGGCTAGCCATGTTTTAACAAAGCATGTTTTAATATACAGTGGCTGTAATTCTTATCGTCGTTGTGTTTAGTTTTACAGTTAACTCAAACTGAGGTGTAATTAAACAGCTTGGACTCTTTAAGAATACCCAGAATAACATACACTACACACTTAAACATTAATTTTGTTGAATTGTTACATTCCTAATTAATAATATCCACAGCATGAACTGTGATGCACAAAAATGTATTTCTTATTGTGTTGCTTTTTAAAATTGTCCTATAATGTTGCTTGCAACACGTAAAATTCCTTGAGAAGGGATTATTGGCCTTTTCTTATTATTTTACATCGTATCTTAGCGACATGTTTCGGATTTAAAAAAATATATTTTGTCTACATTCTGTAATAGTTTGCAATGTTTCTTTCCTCATTGTGGTTTTGTCTTTTGCTTTTCCTGTTGTCCCCTACTGTCTGTCTAGGCTCTTTTAGTACTGCACCAGCCAGACTCCATTGAACAATGGAATCCTGATGCTCCGATAGCGACTTTCTGGGATATCAGGTACTCTAGGGCTACATTCACACTGCAAGATATAATGCCCAATTTGGATTATTTTGTTCAATCAGATCTTCTTATGTATTCATTGGCATTACAAAAACAAATGTGACTTCTAATGTCAACGGAATATGTCTGTGAAGTGGCACGTGCACAGAACTTGAAATTATGTGGCACAGTGTGTTGTTAATGGTAGTCAATTTGGCTCCTCGTGTAGGTCTCACTCCTGATACATTTGTGGCAATTTCAAGGATTTTGTGCTTGAACTGACAGGCGCCACCCAATATATATGTCAGATCTAAAGCATATTTTCAATTGTAACGTTTGTTGCCCTATGCTGTCCTATAGGTCGGATGAATGCAACATGAGCATCCAGACTGCAGTTTGATCCGATTTAGAGGCCTAGGTCACATTTTAAACACACCAAAAAAATCGGAACTTACTTGCAGTTTGAACATAGTTAAAATTGTCTATAATATGGAAAAGGGACTTGGATATGCACCTGAAAAAATCTTACATACGTATGAGGTCATACACTAGGTTTATAACTGGTCAGGTAGCAGCACCATGTTTATATACTACTTATCCTGTTTAATGCCACATGTAAAATGGAGCCTCAGATGACTTTACACAAGAAGCAGGATATACTCTGGATTGCTCACCAGTCACTGTACACATAGGGCAAACACATAAAGACAGGCTACCATTCACACACATATTCATGCCTATTAGCAATTGTTACCATAATCTATTGTGTAAATGGGCAACATGTCTGCAATGTTCAGTGCCATTGTCTCAGTGATTGCCTTACCAAGCTACGTCCAATCAAGATGCACAAAAAGTCTCAAGCAAAAAAACAGCCTTGTTTGTTTTGGGGAGAAATGACAATTCTGTTCAGTTTGGAATATTTCCAGGGCCAATACTTGAATGAAGCCTTCCAAGACTGAATGTCTCCCAAAAAACTATATACTGGTACTTTTTCCATAAGTCTTGGTTTTGTTTGTTTGTTTTAGTAAAGCAAGTCCGCAAGAACATTGTCTCAAGGTCAAGGTTTTGCATAACTAGCCAGCTGCAAGGAGGTGGGCGAGAAGAGTCAGTGAGGAACTGTTTGGCCGGTATGGAGTCCTCCAGGCGGGCCACATGGCCAAGCAGCTGTAGTCGCTGTCTCCTGATAATGGACGAGACGGGTGTGGGGCTACCAGCCCTGGCGTAGACATTGGTGTTGCTAACGAAGTGGTACCAAAGATGAAGCGCAGGCAGCGCCTATGGAACGTGTCGAGACGGCGTTTGGCAGCTGCCAGGAGCGTCCAGGTTTCGCTGGCGTAGAGGAGAACAGGAATAACAAGAACGTTGAGGAGACAAGAGTTTGGTGTGTAAACGGATGGAGGAGCTTAGCCAGACCCAGGAGAGTCTACTGAATGCACTGCGGGCCAGTTGAAGGCGGCGGAGTATCTCGGGTTCGCAGGAGTTACTCGAGGCAAATTTCGACCCGAAGTACACAAACTCCTTGACGACCTCAACTTCTTGGCTGTTAGCGAGAGTCACTAGTCGCGGCATCGCCAGTGAGTCGGACAGAGACTGTATTTTTGTCTTGGCCCATTGGGCAGGGCTCTTCCGAGAATTTCACCAGTGCATCCGAGAGAGTATACAGGAGGGAAGCAAGAATTACAGTGTCATCGGCGTAGTCCTAATCGGTTTGGGTTGAGTGAAGGCGGACACCCGCCTCCAGACAGCAATGTTGAACAGATAAGGGGCGACTACGCAGCCTTGGCGCACACCTGAATTTGTGCGGAATGGCTCAGAGGTTAGCTCGTCTGCTCGAATCGTACATATTGTGTCTGTGAACAAGTTCCGCAGGATGGTGATATATGTCCGAGGCATTTCGATGCCTTGTAGCAGGAGCCAGAGGGCTTCGCGGTCAAGCGAGTCAAACGCCGCCTTCAGATCAATGTATGCAGCAAGGAGAGGCTGTTGGTACTCTCTCTGCTCGGCTAGGATGCGAAGGGCGAGGATGCAGTCTGCTGTTGATCGTTTGGGTGTAAAGCCGGCTTGTTGTGGGCGGCGCTTAGAGACGAGGTATGGCAGAAGACATCTGAGGATCACTGATGTTACGACTTTGGAAGGGACGGACAGGAGGGTGATAGAGCGGTAGCTGGCAGGGTTCCTCATTGTCTGTCACTGCATTAATTGATACTTCAGCCTTTATGCTACATATCCTTATCCATTAGTTCACAGGTGCTGTTCCTCATCTGCCGCAAACTGATTGGCCAGCAAATGGTCAATGGCACCGAAGTTCTGAAGTGGTTGCGAGAGATCCTCATTTGCAGGAATAAATTTCTACTCAAGAACAAGGTACTGTCTGCTCTTGTCAAGTCATTTTATTTATATAGCCCTTAATCACAAAAGAGTCTCAAAGGGCTTCACATGCCCACACTTGAAAAATAACTTCGGCAACAATTTACACAGTATGTGATGCTAAACAATATTAAAGGTCTATTCAAGCATCTTCTCGAAAAGTAGAAGCCAAACGGCCGTTTAAAATGTAAAAATGCGCATGTGGTAGACCATCCTACCAGCTCTCCTGCTCGACCGGGGGAAACGCCTACACTGTAAAAATGGAGTGATATTTACTTGACAAAGCCTAGTAAAGGTTGATGCACTCAGAAATTTTAAGTACAATTTACGAGGCGTTTAACAAGAAACTTTATTAGATTTTTTTCAAGTAAATCCCGTCGGGAAGGTCATCTTCATCAGTCTCTACAGCCGGCCTCACTTCATAGACGGATGTCCTCTTGCGGCCATTTTCAAAATACAGTATGCGGTGAGATCGGTGGAGCTACGATGAATGGCTAAATCCGAAGCTCAGCGGCTACATGCTACAAATACTCTTAAGTGTGCATGCGCTAGATTTATTTATATGCACCCCGTCCTATTATCGCCACCCCGTCCTATTATCGCCAAGTTTGAGCATTTTAAACAGAAAGAATTTGTTAAAAGTAAAGGACGGGAGCTTAAAGGGACCTCATTTGGAATGAACGACCAATTCCCGAGAGAGATTAATGAGCGGCGAAAGGTACTGTTTCCTATAATGAAACAAAATAGGCAGGAGGGTAAACGGACTGCGATGGTCGTCGATAAACTATACATCGATGGCCAACTATTCCGGAACCCCAACTCCACTCCCTGGCTGTTCTAAATGGCATTGGTGGAACTAAACTTTGTTTGATCATTAGATGTATACATATACTGTATATGTGGTTATAAAACCTTAAATATGAATACTCATTATGTTTAGGCAATATTATAAATATATTATTAAATACATAACTATATCTAAAGTATATTTAAACAAAAATCTCGCTTAGGTTACCAGTTATTGGTGTATTTTTATGTTTAATCCCCCGTTAACTTCCTTTACTTTTACCTCCCTACCTGTTTTTTCACTGTTATATTTACTTACTCGTTACCTCATATTTTACACAAATTACATAAACCACCTAACCACTTTGATTCTATCCTATAACATACTAATACTGACAAATGGCCTATGCAGATATATACACAGGACTGAGTCTATATTGTTTGTATGCATAAATTAGTTCTGGTTTCCTGGAATGTTTGTGGCGCTCGCTCAGAAGCAAAAAGAATAAAAACTTTAGACCATCTCTTAAAATTAAAAGCAGATATTTGCCTCCTACAAGAAACCCACCTACAAAAATCTGAAGAAAAATTACTTATTGATAAGAATTTTAGCCAAACGTACTCTGCCCCTTATAATAGTAGACAAAGAGGAGTCTGTATACTCATACATAAGAATTTACTCTTTACTTTAAATAATACAATAATAGACCCAGAGGGCCGATACATTATTATTCAGGTGACTATATTTAATAAAATATATACACTTGGTAATTTATATGCCCCTAATAATGATGATCCGGCCTTTTTCCATGAATTTTTCTCTCAGCTGTTTGATTTAGCAGCGAACTCTACTATTATTATTGGAGGAGACTTTAACACAGTCTTAAATCCATTAGTTGACCGTTCTAATAATACAACATGTAGACGATTACAATCTACTAAAGTAATAGGGGAATATATGGATGACTTTGGCCTCGTCGACAGCTGTTGACTTAAAAACCCAAATAAGAAGGAATTTACCTTCTTTTCCGCTGTGCACCGGTCTTTTTCAAGAATTGATTATTTTCTTACAATTAACTCTATTGCTGATAAAACTGTTACAAAAATACATCCTATTATTATTAGCGACCATGCACCAGTCTCCCTTTCCCTACAAGTTGATTATACCTTTAAACCACCACCGACATGGCGGTTTAACATCTCACTGCTAAACGACGCAGAGTTTGACAAAATTATAAGAAAAGAATGGGCAGACTTTTTGGAAATAAATGACTCTCCAGACCTATCGCCATCTCTTCTCTGGGAAACTGGGAAAGCAGTAATTAGAGGTAAAATTATATCATATTCATCTTATAAAAAGAAACAGGATCAAAAATCAGAAAAAGACTTGGAAGATAAAATTAAACAACTGACGGATGAGTACGCAATAAACCCAAATAACCAAATATGGACTGACTTACAAAATACAAAAATACAGTTAGACGATATGCTAACTAAAAAGACAGAATTTATAATACAACAATTGAGATATAACAACTTTGAATATAATAACAAATCAGGTAAATTTCTTGCAAACCAACTTCAACGCAATCGGGAAAAGTCTCTTATAACGGCGATTAAAGGGACAACTGGTGAATGCACACAATCACCAGAAGAAATTAATCACATTTTTTATAACTATTATCGTAACCTATACTTAGAAACTAACAAGCCTAACCCTGAGCATATTGAGGCATTCCTCAGTAGCTTAAATATGCCTCAGTTAACTACTGAATATAAAGACATGTTAGATGCGCTACTTACTATAAACGAGTTGTACAGTGCTCTAGATAGTATGCCTAATGGCAAAGCACCTGGCCCGGATGGTCATCCGGCTATATTTTTTAAGCACTTCTGGTTAATGCTTGCTCCACTATTCTTAAGAGTAGCAACAGAAATTAAAACTAAGGGTTACATACGCCCACACATGAATACAGCAGCAATTAAACTTTTATTAAAGCCAGAAAAAGACCCCACCCTTCCATCAAGTTACCGTCCGATTTCACTAATTAATACTGATATTAAAATTATCACTAAGGCTTTCACATCTAGACTAGAAACAGTAATCTCGACAATTATTCATAGCGACCAAACAGGCTTTATTAAAGATCGGCACTCTACTAATAATATTAGGAGACTCTTTAACCTTATTAGCATGTCACAGCGGCATGATAAAAAGGCAGTTATTATATCATTGGATGCAGAAAAAGCTTTCGACAAAGTTAACTGGTCCTTCCTCTTTGCTGTTTTAAATAAATTTGGCTTTGGGAAATCATTTATCCACTGGGTATCAGTATTATATGATTCTCCAAAAGCTACAGTTACTACTAATGGGATTATATCTCAGAGCTTTACTTTACAGAGAGGCACAAGACAGGGATGCCCACTATCCCCTTTATTATTTGCAATATTTATTGAGCCACTTGCATTAGCCATACGCCAGGAAAGAAGGATTCAAGGAATTCACTCTGGGGTAACAGAACATAAAATTAATCTATATGCCGATGACATCTTACTTTATTTAGAAAAGCCGGCTACTTCGCTAGGGGAAGTATTTAATTTAATAACTAAATTCTCACAGTTATCAGATTATTCTATTAACTGGACAAAATCAACACTTCTACCTATTACAGAAAATTCATGGAACCCTGCAAGCCAGGACCCACACTACTCATTTCCTATAGGTAATTTAAAATACTTAGGCATAAAAATCTCACCTAAATTAACTGATTTAATTCATTTAAACTTTTCTCCACTTCTGGATAACATTTATAGTGACTTGGAGCGCTGGAATAATCTTCCTATTTCTCTAATAGGACGAATAGCCACCATTAAAATGAAAGTTTTACCTAAAATAAACTATTTTTTCTCAATGATTCCATTTAAACCTACGGCTAAATGGTTCCAGTTGTTGGACTCAGCCGTAACAAAATTTTACTGGAATAAAAGTAAAGTAATAGGGGAATATATGGATGACTTTGGCCTCGTCGACAGCTGTTGACTTAAAAACCCAAATAAGAAGGAATTTACCTTCTTTTCCGCTGTGCACCGGTCTTTTTCAAGAATTGATTATTTTCTTACAATTAACTCTATTGCTGATAAAACTGTTACAAAAATACATCCTATTATTATTAGCGACCATGCACCAGTCTCCCTTTCCCTACAAGTTGATTATACCTTTAAACCACCACCGACATGGCGGTTTAACATCTCACTGCTAAACGACGCAGAGTTTGACAAAATTATAAGAAAAGAATGGGCAGACTTTTTGGAAATAAATGACTCTCCAGACCTATCGCCATCTCTTCTCTGGGAAACTGGGAAAGCAGTAATTAGAGGTAAAATTATATCATATTCATCTTATAAAAAGAAACAGGATCAAAAATCAGAAAAAGACTTGGAAGATAAAATTAAACAACTGACGGATGAGTACGCAATAAACCCAAATAACCAAATATGGACTGACTTACAAAATACAAAAATACAGTTAGACGATATGCTAACTAAAAAGACAGAATTTATAATACAACAATTGAGATATAACAACTTTGAATATAATAACAAATCAGGTAAATTTCTTGCAAACCAACTTCAACGCAATCGGGAAAAGTCTCTTATAACGGCGATTAAAGGGACAACTGGTGAATGCACACAATCACCAGAAAAAATTAATCACATTTTTTATAACTATTATCGTAACCTATACTTAGAAACTAACAAGCCTAACCCTGAGCATATTGAGGCATTCCTCAGTAGCTTAAATATGCCTCAGTTAACTACTGAATATAAAGACATGTTAGATGCGCTACTTACTATAAACGAGTTGTACAGTGCTCTAGATAGTATGCCTAATGGCAAAGCACCTGGCCCGGATGGTTATCCGGCTATATTTTTTAAGCACTTCTGGTTAATGCTTGCTCCACTATTCTTAAGAGTAGTAACAGAAATTAAAACTAAGGGTTACATACGCCCACACATGAATACAGCAGCAATTAAACTTTTATTAAAGCCAGAAAAAGACCCCACCCTTCCATCAAGTTACCGTCCGATTTCACTAATTAATACTGATATTAAAATTATCACTAAGGCTTTCACATCTAGACTAGAAACAGTAATCTCGACAATTATTCATAGCGACCAAACAGGCTTTATTAAAGATCGGCACTCTACTAATAATATTAGGAGACTCTTTAACCTTATTAGCATGTCACAGCGGCATGATAAAAAGGCAGTTATTATATCATTGGATGCAGAAAAAGCTTTCGACAAAGTTAACTGGTCCTTCCTCTTTGCTGTTTTAAATAAATTTGGCTTTGGGAAATCATTTATCCACTGGGTATCAGTATTATATGATTCTCCAAAAGCTACAGTTACTACTAATGGGATTATATCTCAGAGCTTTACTTTACAGAGAGGCACAAGACAGGGATGCCCACTATCCCCTTTATTATTTGCAATATTTATTGAGCCACTTGCATTAGCCATACGCCAGGAAAGAAGGATTCAAGGAATTCACTCTGGGGTAACAGAACATAAAATTAATCTATATGCCGATGACATCTTACTTTATTTAGAAAAGCCGGCTACTTCGCTAGGGGAAGTATTTAATTTAATAACTAAATTCTCACAGTTATCAGATTATTCTATTAACTGGACAAAATCAACACTTCTACCTATTACAGAAAATTCATGGAACCCTGCAAGCCAGGACCCACACTACTCATTTCCTATAGGTAATTTAAAATACTTAGGCATAAAAATCTCACCTAAATTAACTGATTTAATTCATTTAAACTTTTCTCCACTTCTGGATAACATTTATAGTGACTTGGAGCGCTGGAATAATCTTCCTATTTCTCTAATAGGACGAATAGCCACCATTAAAATGAAAGTTTTACCTAAAATAAACTATTTTTTCTCAATGATTCCATTTAAACCTACGGCTAAATGGTTCCAGTTGTTGGACTCAGCCGTAACAAAATTTTACTGGAATAAAAAAAAAGCAAAGATTAGTCTATCTACTCTTCAGAAAAGCAAATCCAAAGGTGGTCTAGAGGCACTAAATTTTATGTACTACTATATAGCTAACCAGCTACAATATATCGTTCTATGGGCACAACCCAACAGAGACACTAACTGTTGGTTGGAACTAGAACAGAAGGATTGTAATAACCTCAGACTTCGAGATTTACTCTTTATTACAACATCGATTAAGCGCCATAATTGTTTTAAAAACCCAATGATTTCCGCCACCGTGACTGCCTGGTGGAAGGCACTAGAATTGACAAAAGCCCAAGTGGAGCCCTGTGGACTTTCTCCCCTATGGCATAACCCCGACTTTCAACTTAACAACCAACCGTTTCATTTAGCTGTGTGGGAGCAGAAAGGAATTACACATCTCCACCATCTCTTCTCAGATAATATGTTTATATCATATACATCCTTGCTCCAAAAATACAATATAAAAAACGGAAATTTTTTACATTATCTACAAGTTAAAAATATGATAAAGAAAAAAATTCCAACACTTCGGGGTACGCTCCAACCGCCTGTTTTAGCTAAAGATATTAACAAGCTTTCTCCGACAACAACAAAAAAACTTTCAAAAATATATAAGTTACTTTCATATACTGATAAAATGTCTTTACCCATCTCGAAATGGGAGACAGACTTGTCTATAGCACCGGAACCTGACTTTTGGATTCAAGTTTGTGAAAACGCATTTAAAATGACAAAACACACAAATTTACAACTTATCCAATATAAAGTTATTCACAGAACATACATTACTCAATATATGATGAAGAAAATGGGACTCTCAGACTCCGACATTTGTCTCCAATGCTTACAAAACACTACAGACACTTATGTTCATGCTTTATGGTTATGTACTCCGGTTATGTATTTCTGGACTAAAGTCTTAGAAAAACTTTCCGCTATTTTGGACTGTAGGATACCTTTATCTCCAAACTTGTGTTTGCTCGGTGACCTAACAACAACTGATTTACCACATAAACAATTTCAATCTACACTTGTAGCCCTTACTATCGCTAAAAAAACAATTCTTGTTAACTGGAAAAATAAACAAACTCTGAATATCGACCAATGGTCTAACCTCCTCATAAATCACATTTTAATGGAAAAAATATCTGCCTCAAATATAAACCAAATATCAAAATTTATAGAAACATGGTCTACGTATATAAAATTTTTTAACCTAATTCCGGTTACTTAATTCTGTCTGTTAGCGAGAGCCACTACATCGTGATAACTTACATTGATGTTTCTGCATTTGGCAATTTATTATTATATTATATTATTAGTATGGGATTTTTTTTAATGGGCTTTAGGTGAACTGATGAATACACACACGCTCGCTCGCACGCACGCACGCACGCACGCACGCACACACACACACACACGCACATACACATACTCACCCACATACAAAAAAAAGTATATTTATATATATATATATGTGTGTGTGTATATGCATATATATATGTATATGTATTTAAAAAAAAAAAAAAAAACATTTATTAAAATTTTTTTAATTGATTTGTTGTTTTTTTAAAAAAAAAAAAAAAAAAAAGGGAGAGCAATGATGATGTCAAATCGAATGAACAATACTGAGCTCTAGAAAGAAAAAAAAAAAAAGTGTGCATGCGCAGCTAGGAACGAGCATGCATGTCATCGTTATGGCAGATTGATTTGACTGGCTCGAGAACCAATCGTTAAGATGATCTACCCGGAAAACGCAGTGACCAAGGATGCTTGAATACACCTTTAACTAGGATAGTACGAAAGTCCATTTAGTAAATTGAAGCACTGCAAGTAGACACCGTCAGGGAAGTGGGTCCTCATCCACACCAGGCGGATAACTCTTACCTAGTTGGTTGATGCAGAATTCTCCATAGCAACAACTTCAAGGTGGTGGCCTGCTTTGTAATCGGCTCAAAGCTTGACTATCACTGCCTCCAGCGGGAGTCACGTAACCGTGCAAGCAGGCCAGGGTTGCCAGATATTGTCAAATATTCCCCGCAATGTAAACTGCTTAGTTCGCTGTGAAATCCGGAGATTAGCGGGAGAAATTATTATTTTTCGGCCACGCATGGCAGCAGCAATTTGAAATGCAATTTCTTCCATAGAATAGATTGAATGTTAATAAGGATGCAATGTTATGCAGATATGTATTTTTTAACTTTCGAGACAAATGGTACTATTTACTATCTAGTTGTGGTGGAGGGTTGTAGTGCCGCAAAATGTTTTATTGTTCCTGGGGAGGAGGGGGCAAAAAATAATGGCGAAACACTGGATTAATCTATTAAACTATGTAAATCATGTTATTAATTACGATTTAAAATTGTAATAGACTCACAACTCGAATATATACAGTATATACACTGGGCTGGGCGCTATAGCCCCAAAAAATAATTTTTTGGGGGGGGGGGCATTTTTCCCACCCCAGTCATTCTGGAGAGTTTCCATTTTAATCAAAGTAATGAACCCTACAAATTTAAATTTAAAAGTTTCATTTATTGTGTGCTATGCAAAATGTTCAGACAACAATATTGTATATTGATTTTAAATCAGTAGTAACGTACACTTAACATTCATAGCTTGTGCAAAAAATCGATACTCAGCTTGTGCATGATTTGCTTAAATGCCCCAATTAATTAGTTTGTAACACGTCTTGTAAACCACCCATCCAGCATTCGGCCAAACATGCAAAATTACAAATCACAATAATAATAATAATGTTTGGATATAGCAGAAATTAAGAACAGCTTTTAAGAATCTAGAAGAAGACTAGATTTATTTATATGCACCTCGATTTAACAATTTCACTAATTTTCAAGATTACATTTTTAAAATGACAAAATAATTGAATTAGTTTGCTTTATTGCCCAGCCCTAATATACAGTATATGCAATTATGTATGTATGTATGTATGTATGTATGTATGTATGTACCAGGTATGTATGTATGTGTGTGTGAATGCATGTAGTGTATATACAGTTGGACGTGGGCATTACATTTGTTAAAGTTGCATTAAAAATGGCATTAAATTAGAAGAAATCCTGTAACCACATGGCTGCATTCAACAAGTATTTGGTTTGCAGAGCAAACTTGCAGCGCTGCCTTAAGTGTGTGGATTGAATCTGCTTACTGTAGAGTAACTTTTTTGCAAACAGGCCGAGTTAATGCTAATACAGTACGTGCCATGCTTAGCTCTGTGATGGTAATTATAGACAACTACTTGCTGTATGCATCATGTCATGTCAGCTATAATACATCTCTTTGTGCTTCCAACAGGAGTGTGCCACAATGGGTGGGGGTATTCCAATCTGCAGACAGGCTCAAACCAAGCTTGAAGTGTGCCTGTATATGTTCCTGTGGAGTCCAGACACAGAGGCTGTGTTAGTCGCCATGTCATGTTTCCGCCACCTTTGTGAAGAGGCTGACATCCGTAGCGCTGCTGATGAGGTGTCTGTCCAGACCATCCTGCCCAACTATGCCACTTTCAGTGAACTTGCCTCCATAAGCAACATGATGGGAACAGGTGTGTCAAACAAACAAAACTGATTGTAGTGAACAATGTTAATGTGAAATCTGAGCCTAAAAAGCTTCAGATTCTCTTTGGCATCCTATCCACTTTCCCACAGTTTAGTTTTTGCTCTTAGGTCGCTCCACATTGCAAAAGAGAGTAATGGCTTTGCTCAGGAGGATTGAGCATCCCACACCAGGAAACATTGAGGTGAAGTGATGTTGATCTTTTCTGTGTTGAATCAGCTTGTAAAGGTCTGGAAGCACGAAAGCTAACTCTAGCATATTAATAATGTGAATGCATGTAATAGTAATAACACCATAAAATCCTGTGAATAGGAAAAAAAATCCCCATATAAAATGATTCAAAATCATCCCACCGTACTATACAGACATTTATGAGACGTTTACCGGTACCTACCTAGATGTACTTAGAACAGGGATGGCAAGATCCGGTCCTCGAGGGCCGGAGTCCTGCAGGTCTTGGATATTTCCATTCTTCAACACAGCTGATTCATGATCAGCTCATCAGCAAGCTCTGCATAAGCCTGATAACGAGCCTGTTAAGTGGAACTGAGCTTTCCGTATCCAGACTGGCCGCTTGAACCGAGGATCCACTGTTCTCTTAAAAATGTCAGAGTCAATGTCTTAAGTTAACGTTTGTCAGCGTTTGTTAATATTTTGTGTTATTGTTCCACCTTAAGGCTTGGGAGGACACGTATGCTAAATGGGACCAAGCAACAAAACAAATCCTAAATTTCCCCAAAAACAAGGCAGATGATGGACAGGTAGGTATCCTACAGATGGGTGAGTCTCCCATTTATTTGTGATGTTCATTACGTGTGTGATATTTAAAAGAAAATTAGTTTTAAGCAGTTAATGAGGATGTGCATATTCTGTTTAAGACAAGGGGCTTGTTTTGTAGAAGAGCCACTAAGCACATTTGCACACAAATTGTAATGTGGTACTCAACACGCCAACTCTAGTATAATTAAGGTGTGGGAGACTCTGGCGCCATCCACTAATTGTGTCCTCTCCCAACAGCAGGAATGGATCAACATGACAGGCTTTCTCTGTGCCCTGGGCGGCGTGTGCCTCCAGCAACGCAGCACGCCTGGCCCTGCCACGTATAGCCCGCCGATGGGCTCTATGAGTGAGCGCAAGCATTCTATGATCTCCATGGGCCCATGTGAGATCTCCAACCCCATGGCCTCAGCCTCCTGCTCCTCTTCAGCCGCCAGTGAGACACCAGTCAGCCGCTTTATCGATCGGCTGCTGGCCTTGCTGGTGTGTGGCCATGACAGAGTCGGCCTTCATGTCCGTACCAATGTTAAAGACTTGCTGGGGTTGGAGCTTAGTCCTGCCCTTTACCCCATGCTCTTCAATAAGTTGAGGAACAGCATTGGCAAATTCTTTGACACACAGGGTCCGGTGAGTGGAGGCTTTTAACCTGTTATATCCAGTCTGGTAATATTAAGTTTTTGTTCAGCTTTACTCATTTTCTGCCAAAAACGTATAAATCCGTTCTATTTTAAATGTTTTAAGTGTCCCAAAGACGTATTTATACTTTTAAATGTTTTTTTTAATGCTAGAGCATACTAGTGTTGTCACGATACCAAAATTTTGACTTTGATACTATACCTGCATAAAATACCTCAATACCGTTACTGAAGCGGTACCTCGACAAAACTCTAAAACATCAGCAAAAGCAGCAAAATTAAAACTGACAAAATAACTTCAAATTATTTGTATTCATTATTAATTCAAAATATTGGGATGTATACATGTTAATTTATGTACATACTGTATATATTTATGTTTATACTGTAAGTGCTTTCACATTGCATGCCATATTCTTGAAGTACTGTATTTGACTGCATTTGATGTGATCCGTTTTAAATATTGACAATACAGTGGCACTCCAATGACTCAATGTAATGTTGCTTGAGTGTGCGTGCATGTCTGCTCGTCTCCATTTCGCTCCCAATTAGTCGAATGCGTAATCAAATACTACAAACTGGGAACAAAATAATTCACGCGCCACTTATTTTTTAGGGAAGTGTCAAAAATGTGTCACAACTTGTGTCTGTTGCTCTTGTCAGTCATCTGAGCCTTTTCTATGCATAACTGTGATTTCCTACTGTGCCTGTTCATTGAACGCACCTTGAATCCACTGCAGGAATGATTGCTGCTTTTTCTTCTGCTTCTCCGCGAAAACATTTGCTCTTGTTACAAAACGTTTCTAAAACTGAAAATTGAATACTACACGTGTGTTCTTCATGTGTTTATTGAAAACATGCGTAGGCAATACCAATGCTGTTACGTAGTTTCCACTCTGCTTGCGCAGAGCTTAATTAGCGTGTCATACTTCTCAACGAGGAGTGGACGGCCAGGCAAGCGCTACACTTAATAAACTTTAATAAGCTTAGTTAGCGCTTCATGCTTCTCAACGAGGAGTTCACGTCCAGCGAACGCTTCAGTGCGTAAAGCCATCTTCTGGCGCCCTCTCGCACACACGCTGAAAGAGGCGTGTCGCTTACTTAAGGCGTTTTCTGCATATCGGTAGACAGGCGGCCATGCGTGTATGTGTACCTGCATTTAAAACAGAGTTGGCGGGCTGTCTCGTATTAATTTTTTTAAGTACCGGTACTGAGAAAAATTGATACCGAGCAGTTTTTTTACGCCAAAACATCGAGGTACGGTACTGGTACCGGTATCCCGTGCAACACTAGAGCACTTGTTAATGCTGTGTCTCTGCTACAAACGGTTAATGGCTAGCAATGACAATAATAATACATGCTAATGTTCTATTACTGTCCTGATCTGTGTTGGCGGCCCAGCGGTTTAGCTCACTCGTAACGCTCTGCACTCACAAACCGGAGGATGCGGGTTTGATCCCCGCCATGTAAGAAAAAATAAAAGTTGATCGCGGGAGCATGAAAGGTTCATCGAACATTGTCATTATTTATTCCTTTGTCAAGTAAGACTTCAAAAGAGACATGTTTTTTGTTTTTTTTTTTACGCATGCAAAGGAGGCATATGTTAAAATGAAAATAATTACAATGTATGGCATCTTTGAGTCGACTTTGTATCATTTAAGGGTCTCAAGGCCAGGCCGAGTTTCCTCTTTGTTAAAAATAAAAGTATGGTCACCCTATTCTAGATACTCTTAATCAAATGTTTGTGTTTGAAATGTACTCCTTGGCTTTACTCTTCCAGGTTCCTATCAATGACACTAACACCCAATTTGTGGAGCAGACTATTGCAATCATGAAGAACCTGCTGGATAACCACACAGAGGGCAGTTCTGAGCACCTTGGACAAGCTAGCATTGAGACCATGATGCTTAACCTCGTCAGGTCAGAAATAACTAGAGTGGACATGCGGTGGTGTCTTTGCAGCTATGTATAACAGTTGAAAACATGCAAAACGCACTGGACGACTGTCGTCATATTTGTTGTCTTTTGTCTTGTGTTTTTCGTAGGTATGTTCGCATTCTTGGCAACATGGTACATGCTATTCAGATCAAAACCAAGTTGTGCCAGCTAGTAGAGGTAATGATGGAGAGAAGAGATGACCTGTCCTTTTGCCAAGAGATGAAATTCAGGTAAAATGCTTTTTCCACATTTATGCACAATATTTCATGGCAAGGCTCAAAATATATATATTTTTTTCTTTGAGGAACAGTTTTGCTTTTATCAATTACTTTATTGGATGAACTTTGTAATTTTGAGGAGCATTTTGAACAATATAAATATGACAATATATCAAATGAACAATTGGTATCCTTTTTCATATATAGTCAGAAGGTTTTTATTTTTTAAATTCACACTGTGACTAGCAGCAAATTATATTTTCTTGTCAAGAAACATTTTCAGTGGGAAAATGTCAAGCAGATATAAGATTCAGTTTAAATGTAATCCTTCTAAATGGATTATATGGCCACACTAGCTTGTTTAAGGGATTCCTAGACGATATGTGATGTTGTATGCAAATGAAATTCCAATACACTGAACTTGTCTTATTATTTCATACAACTATAACTAGCGGCTATGGCTCAGGGTGTAGAGACAGTTGTCCAGTAACCAGAAGGTTGGCTGTTCGATTCCCGCTCTCCCCAAGTCATGTGTCATCGTGTTCTTGGGCAAGGCACTTCACACACATTGCCTCGAGTGCTGCTCATACTGGTGTATGGAAGGTGCAAATGTTTAGTGGTGGTCGCAGGGGCTGTAGGTGCACACTGCCACGCTTCCGTCAGCCTGCCCCAGGGCAGCTGTGGCTACTTAAGTAGCTTACCGCCACCACAGTGTGAATGTGTGAGTGAATGAATAATGTATCCGTTCCATTGTAAAGCACCTTTGAGTGTCTAATTGGATAGAAAAGCACAATATAAATCCGATGCATTATTATTATTATTATTATAACTATCTCATAAACTACAATCAACCACAAATATTCAGCGTTTGGCCATACGTCCTTCTTGTTAGAGCAGGAAGTCTGCGCCCCACACCTTCATGAGATAATGTTTGTCTTTCAGTGACAATTACCCACTTCCACAGTTATTTTTTTTAATTGTTTTAAGGAATAAGATGGTGGAATACCTGACTGACTGGGTGATGGGTACTTCCAATCAAGCAGCTGATGATGACATTAAGTGTTTGACAAGGTACAAGCTTAGTTACCAGTGCATTTTCTTATTTTGACTGCAATATTGATGACATACGACATTGTTGCGTGTGCGTGTGCGTGCGTGCGTGTGTGTGTGTGTGTGTGCGTGTGTCTGTGTGTCTGTGTGTGATACAGGGATCTTGACCAGGCCAGTATGGAGGCAGTTGTGTCTCTGCTTGCTGGTCTTCCATTGCAACCTGAGGAAGGAGATGGAGTGGAGCTGATGGAGGCCAAATCACAACTTTTTCTCAAGTTAGAATAAATTTCCTCCATTTTACGCATAGCTTATTACACCACCTTTTAAATTAAAGGTAAAACATCTTAAACAAGATAAGTCTAGTTATCTTGACTCAACGTTTGTGGACAAAACTGACTAAGAAGTAATAGCATGCTAGGCTATGCTGGAAAGGGTTATTAGGTGGACAATATGTACCTATAAATGGTAAAAGAGAGAATTTTCTGAAATTTTTTTTTGTTGTCGTGCAGGTACTTCACCCTTTTCATGAATCTGCTAAACGATTGCAGTGAGGTAGAGGATGAGAGTCAGACAGTAGGTGGATGCAAGAGAGGGATGTCACGCCGTCTGGCCTCCCTTCGCCACTGTACTGTTCTGGCCATGTCTAACCTCCTTAATGCTAATGTTGACAGCGGCCTCATGCATTCTATTGGTAAGTTTGACTTTGTCACACCAAAAACATTTGGAAAAATGTGCTTGATCAAATGTAGTTGTTAAGTTTATTTTCCCCAAATCTGAATACTCAGGTCTGGGATACCACAAGGATTTGCAAACTCGAGCCACATTTATGGAAGTTTTGACAAAAATCTTGCAGCAGGGAACCGAGTTTGATACACTGGCTGAGACAGTGCTGGCTGACCGCTTTGAGAGGCTGGTTGAACTGGTCACTATGATGGGAGACCAGGGAGAACTACCTATTGCCATGGCACTGGCTAATGTTGTTCCAGGATCCCAGTGGGTAAGAATCTTCTTTGCGTTTATGCATGATGGCAGTTAAATTGAAGTTCCATTTGTATGTCACGACTTCTATGACCTTAATTTCTGCATCTTTTTTGCTCTTACGGTTATTATTGGGTTTGATTTGGTGATGAATAAGCGGTTAAGAAAATGGATAGACGGATGTATGGGTTCAGATTATGGGTTCCATCTTTAATAAGAGTTTATCTGGAAAAAGTTATCTTTGGGGGGGTCTTCTGTAAGGTTCCACATTCCAAAGATGGGGTTTGTTCATCTGAAGAGATGAGCCAGTCTTTTTGAGGTGCTGGCAAGACAAAAAGGAAGTTATTTTGTCTTTGATAGGGTTGCACAAATTAGCAAATGTGAATTAATGAAAGGTAATTATAATGTATTTTTATAATTTAGTTTTCAAGCAATAATGTATTGATTTCTATTTCAAGGATGAGCTTGCTCGGGTCCTGGTGACGCTGTTCGACTCCCGTCACCTCCTCTACCAGTTGCTATGGAATATGTTCTCCAAAGAAGTGGAGCTTGCTGACTCTATGCAGACCCTTTTTCGGGGAAACAGCCTGGCCAGCAAAATAATGACATTTTGTTTTAAGGTAGGAAATGTCTCAACTCCAGGCAATTTTATTTGGACAATACTTTTTCTTTTTTTTCTCTTTGAAATTATAATTCAGTTTTGTCATTGTATTGTATTGAAATAATATAAACTAAAATAATTTTGCCTTCACTGTGGCTGTATATTAGGTCTATGGAGCAGCATACCTGCAGAAGTTACTGGAACCTTTGTTAAAAGGGGTCATCTCAACCCCTGAACACTTCACTTTTGAGGTGGACCCCACACGGTATGATCCTCTATTCCCTTTTTGTCACTTCCTTAAATTATATTGTACCCTCCACATGAGAAACTTAACAGCCAGAAATATCATCTGCTTTTAATGTATTCAATTTATCCACAAGGTGGTGTTGTAGTCATATACTTCTCTTTTCAAAGCTGGCTGCACACTGTGACAGAACACAACTGAACTATTCAGTCATGTTGTGCAGTGTGCTGTGCATGGTCCCGAAACCAGTTTTCCATAGTTACCAACAGTCTGCAACTAGCTTGGCTGCAATTCCAAATGTCAATTCAAAGTGAATGATGCAGCAACAGCTTTTTACAGCCAGTCAAGTGTGACTGGATTAGGACAAAATGATCCTGATTTCTCCTGATGAGATGGGAACTAATTTCATACACCCGTTCTCATTTTCATGTCCTTTTGCTGGATGATATTTTTCTTCTATAGGACATTTGCATTTTTTTTTTTAGAAATCATACATAATTTTAAATTTGGCTTCTCACTCAAAGTGTTAAAGAACATTGTGGAACTTTATCATAAATTGAGTGATTATTAATTGGCTGTTTAAGGCTTGGGGGAGCCGTTTCATGTTATGTGTAATTATTTTGCAAATACTTTTTTTTCCACATACTGCCAGATCGGTTTGTATTTGTTTCCCTTAATAAATCAAATGTCTTTTTATATAGGTATGCACTGATGCTCTGATATCGCTATCCATGCTAATACTGTACAACTGTACTCATGCTCAGGTTCTTCGATACTATGTCACCTATACCACTTCACCAGCATATCCTATACCATTGGAGATACTTAAAAGTAAAAATGAATGAGGACTATTTTAGCTGAGTGCAAATTACGCTTTGTCCAAATGGATGCTGATCTTGGTCTTTGTTGCTGTGGCGACCCGTCCGGCAAACAAGTTTCCTAGGCTCCGTCACCCGCTTGGCTCCAAACAATGGTAGCAGCAGCAGTTAAACCACATCGCAGTGCATCGCCCGGCTGGTCTGGCCCGGCCGTCCATTGCCCTGCGGGCCCGAGAGACTACCTGGTTGATCCTGCCAGTATCGTATCCACAATATATAATCCCAAAGATTAAAACATGCAAATTCGTAATCGTAGGTCTAGTAATCACTAATTATTTTACATGGCTGTAGTCTCATTTTACTAGAAGCTGCCATGTTTTGCTGCCGTCTTCCTGTTACAGATGCCCAAAGGACAATTTTATGAACGTAATTAGCCGTGGTGTTGCTTGCATCGAGTGCCGGACCCAAAGAGTCAACTGCCACTTACCTTCCACAGCTGGGGCCTGAAGGTGGTTGTTGCTGAGTCCCGTGATTCAGGCTCCTGTCGCTTGTCACCTTGCTTTAAAAAAAAAAAAAGATCCTGCCCTTCCCTCACTTTTTTTTTGTCATAGTGTGATAATGCATCGCTTCACTTGTCCTGACAGTTCAGAAGTTGAACTAAATTGCCTTATTACAGTTGCTGGTGTACATAAGGGATGTGTCTTTGAAAAACAGTTGAATGTTAAAAATGTAAGTAACGACGAGTTGTACTTTTTAAGCGCCAATATTTGAGTGAAATTTAGGACCATGATCAAGAAAAGTCATGTTTTGTGTTTTTAAACAATTATTTGAAAAAACAAATAAAAAATTTCCACAATTGCAAGACTTGATAATGGCATTTTAAAGTGTCATTGAGTGTTACTCAAATATAAAAACTTGTACTTTGTATGGGGGAAAAAACAAACTGGTATCGGTGCATCCCTATTTTGATATTTTTGGTCGGGTTTCATTATGAGATATTAAAATTGACTTGATGTTACAAAATAAAGTGTGGCAAAAAAATGTACTTTCATGTTTACAGTAATCAAAAAGGGGGGAAATACTTTCATGTATTTTACTACTTATACTTTCATGGCACTGTACAGTATTGTACAATTCAATTTTTTGTTAAAATTCTATTAAAGTGTACTGTGAGGTTTAGTTGGAATTGTTTTGGTTTTACACTTAAACCTGTCTTTAGCTGTAAAGATAATTGTGATGCGATTTTTCTTTCGCTTACTCATCAGACTGGAACAAGGTGAGAACTTGGACGATAATCAGAGAAACCTGTTGCAGATCACTGAACGCTTCTTCCATGCCATCACCGGCTCATCCAGCGAGTTCCCCCCTCAGCTTCGCAGCGTCTGCCACTGTCTCTACCAGGTAGACCCCCGCCCCAAGCTCAACACCATCATGATCCATAGCTTGTAACCTTGCTCTTACCCGTTTGTCATTTATACATTCCAAGCTCCTGCCTCTTAATTTTCTCCAGTTTCTGATGCTGCTGCACTCACTGCTTTCTACATCTCACACATTCCTGCACAGCTGTTCATAGTATTCAGATCTACAGCCCCTTTTTATCAGTGTGATTTTCATCCCACAATATTCTAATATCCAGTTTTTAATTCCCATATTAATGCAATGTATTTCCTGAAAGACAAGCAATTGAAGCATCACCATGATCTAATTGGCCAATGTGGCCTTATTTTCTAAATTTTTGCCATTGCAATAGTCTGTGACAAGAATTAAAATGTCAGTAAGATGAAAAGGAAAAAAAAACACATTTATATGAGAAATAATGAATATTCTTAATTGCACCTTCTGATTGTGATTAATACAATGCAGCCAACATTCTCATCTTTTCACACATTGACCAGCAGAAGGACAGAACTGAAAGGACAGGGGTTCTCAAACCTTTTTTTAGGCTCAGGGGATTCATTTTTGTACTGACCCACTCATAATCCAAACAGCATTATTTTGTTCAGCATTTCACGCAAAACAGAATTTAGTAAGGGGCTCTAACATGGTTCTAGCATGCTGATCATTGAATCACTGGGTGTGTAATGGTGAGTTAGCCTGATTTCCGTGCCCACAGCGAGGGGGTCCAATTCCCATTCTGTTTCATGTGGGTATGAAAAGTTTTCTCTGCCTGTATATGCCCTATGATTGACTGGCAAATGTTGACTAGTCCAGGGTGCAGTCTTGTCTGCCTTCTTCCCCAAGTTTTCTGATATAGACTAGACTCTAGCTTTGTGTAACCCTGAACAGGATAAGTGATGTATTGTACTTTGTATCAAATGGATTGATGCTACATACTCATAATAGCATGATATGTGTTGGAAAAGTCAACAACTGCGATAATTTGATTGTACAAGTGTGCTCACTCTCTTACAACTGGGAATGTGGCTGTGTTCAGAATTGACCAATCACATTCAAATTTATGGTACATTGGAGTGAGCACACACCTGCCACCATTTAAAAAAAAAAAATCCTGTCATCAGGCCAGCCTAAGGCCCTGTCCATATGAAAGCCCGTTTTAATGTATCCGTGCAAGTTTCTTGCCATTTGGGCAGTTCGTCCATACGGTGGCGCCGTTTCGGAGCTTGAAACTGATCACTTTTGAAACAGCGCTCCAGAGTGGAAAGACTTCAAAATGCGCCTGTACGTTCCAATGTGGACAGCATATGTGGCATACTCCTCCACTGATGACGTATTCGTCGCAGCTCAATGACGACGCATTGTCGTAGTTTGATGGCGTATGCTCCAATTCTCGCCTGACTGCGTGCGAACCGCCAGTCTGTCAACAACAATGGCGGATAGAAAAAGGGGGTCTTCACAGCAGCGCATACCGTCCACTTGTATGTGCTGCTTTGAACACCCCCTTTTTCTTTTATCGCTCAGTTCTTTAGACCCCAATATTAGATTTGGCAGAGTCATCTTTTGTTAAATAACAGTTATAATTCTTTAATAAAAAAAATATACAAGTTCCGTCCTGTAAACAAACTCTTTCACTGCTACACGTTATCCAAAAAACAACCCCAGCAGTGCCAGCCGATTTCGAGCATTTTAACAAATTTTTCAAGGCAAACAGAATATTGTGTGCTGTCACTATGTAAACAAGGTATACAAACATACCAAATGAAAGATTGCGTTCCATTCTGTCATTAGAAAAAAGTGTGTTTCTACCCTATTCCGCTCTTTAGTAATTACCATTTGAAAATGGGTAATTAAAGTGACAGTGAGCGAAAATTAAAAAGAAAAGGAGCTTTATGTAAAGATAGATTTTCTGCACAACAGTGACTTTGACACTACTATTTTTTTATTTAGTGACGCTCTGTGAATTAGATTTAATGTGACAAAGGCTGTGATCATTCACGTCATACTTGAAAACGTTCTATTTCATCATATTCCTGATGTTTTATTGTAAAGTCCATATTGTCCATATCACAGAGAGACCATTGAAAAGAGATACAATGCTGCCATCTGCTGGCCATTATTAGTGGGTGTTTTGGGATTTTACAACCCCAATGACAAGGCAGCACTGCACGGACATTACCCTGCCCGTTGAGGGAAAAAAACATAGTAAACGTCAATTAACGTTTTTGGTGGCATGCATTTGGATTTTACTATACGTCATTAATCGTTTTTGGCGGTAAAAGAGTTAAGCATATCTTTTATACATGTATTTAAGGCACGTTTTAAAATGTCTGACGTCCTATTGCTTATGTTAAACAAATTAAAACATAAATCATGCCGTTTCTACTAAGTACTGTCTCAAATGTTCTCCAATTTTGATACTGTAAATGTATCGAATCGTATGCCGAGAAACGTTTCTTGGGAGGAGTAATATGGCGGCCTCGCAGCTTCAGAAATCTTGGCCTGCTATCGGTGATCCCGTAATATATCCAGATCAGTGGTTCGTCTTCTTTGCCTATTTTTCTTCTACGTTTTACGTTAACTCCCTATGGTTGAGCTACAGCGCCACTCCAAACTTGGCATATACATTACAGCCGTTAAACGTCCTCAGCGTCTTCTTTTGGACACACGCATGTCTTTAAACTCTGGATCAGTTTTGATATCAATAAATAAAAGGTATTCATGACGTTAGAATCCAAATATCTCCATCCATCCATCCATCCATCCATTTTCTTAACCGGTTATTCCTCACAAGGGTCGCGGGGGTTGCTGGAGCCGATCCAGGCTGGCTTTGGGCAGTAGGCAGGGCACACCCTGAACTGGTTGCCAGCCAATCGCAGGGCACACACAGACAAACTTTCACATTCACAATCACACCTACGGACAATTTAGAGTGTCCAATTAACCTGCCATGCATGTCTTTGAAATGTGGGAGGAAACCGGAGTACCCGGAGAAAACCCACATAGGCACGGGGAGACCCAGGAAGGCAGAAGCCTGGACTCGATCTCACGTCCTCTGCACTTTGAGGCGGATGTGCTAACCAGTCAACCACCGTGCCACCGGCAAATATCTCAGTCGTATAAAAATGTGTGAAAAATTGTGCAACCACAGTCGACTGCAGTTATGTCCAAAGGCTTGCACTTTTTAAAACAATACAGCATAATTTATTGCAAATTATTTTGAGGACACCCAAGGTACATTGTGTGGACCCTGGGAAATCAAAAGACCCCAGTTTGAGAACCCTTGCTCTTGGATGTAGGCGTCCAGTGTGTCAAATTTCATTGACAGACATTGAGATTGGCACCTGAAGAAATTGGGCGTTTTAGAGCTACTGTTTAAATCCATCAATTACAAAAGCATGTTTTTTAATAAAGTTTTACAATGGCAAAAACTGTTTAAATTGGGTCCTCTTTGAAAAGATAATTCTTCAGAGAATTGCTTCAGTTTAGGTATTTTGTATGTATCCGCCCATGGGGTACATGATCAATTTCCTAATCAAAAAAAGTTTCCCTGTAATGTTTTTCCTCCAAGTTGTGTGATTTGTAAAATCCTAAACATTAAATACATTGAAGGCTTTGATCACATTTATAGCATGAGCATGTCAGACTGCTGTTCCACATTGGAGAAGAATGTTGTGTATATTACTAAACATAAACTCTGAGCAAATGCACACCGAAAATCAAAAATAAAGTATTTTTACGTTTGTCTTATTATTTTTGGCAATTAACACAGGTTCTTTTTCAAATGAATTTAAAATTTGGAACTAAAACTTTCAAGCTGATGCAGTTGGTGTGATCACAGCATTGATGAGTGAAAACATCTTCTTTAAAAAAAATAAAAATATTTGTCATGATAACACACTTATTTTGCCTAAAACCTGGGCAGCTTCACACTGCTGCTGCTGCTGCTGCTGTCGCCACTACTACTCTTACTGTTGCACTTCATGTTGGCGCTGTTGTCCAGGTACCCCAAACTGTGGTCCTGTCCTCACTGATTTTGCTTTTTTAAACGTTTGTTTTCCCATTTTTCATTTTGCGTTTCTTTTTGCAGCTTATAAGGCACCGAAAAAGAGTGCACTGAATTCCAGCAACAACAGTACATGCATGGCATGCTTCCTTGCCAATTAACAAATTGCTCTGTGACAAATCTTTTCTTTCATCTTATATCTGTGTACCTTAATTGGTAGGGTTGTGTGCGTATGTGTAGCTGGTGCTGTGACCATGATTGTACTCGTCTCTGTTCTGTAGGCTACTTGCCACTCTCTACTGAATAAGGCAACTGTAAAAGAAAAAAAGGAAAACAAAAAAGCAGTAAGTTTGGAGACTCTATTTTCCCTCAGATACTTTCCCCCAGATATTTTCCCCCTAAAGCAAAAAAGGCTTCTTTTTTTTGCATTTTCCTCACTTGGTTTATTGTCTTCATTTGTTTAAAATTGTTTTTAATTGCGTGTCATTTTCAACTTGTGTACAATAGGGATGCATCAATTGATTGTATACTGTAGTTTCAACTGGCCATCATCAGTCTAAAACCAATCTTGTGCTGTTTACTTATAATCCTCTTTACACTTTTATACTAAGAACCAAAAACCTGTTTTTGCTTTTTAATTTTAATTTATTATTTTGTAAATGTTCCAGCTTTAATTTTACAAGCGTTGTTCCCAACCAACTATGTTCTGCTACGCCCTCAAAGTCAAAGTTTTAAAACGTATAGGCAGACCAGTTCAAATACTGAACATATAGTAAACTATATAAACGCCATTTGGAATGGACTTCCCCACAGCCAAAGAGTTTGCTCACGAAGAATATGTCGTTGCAGCAAATAAAGAAATTTGATTGCACGGTTCATTTTAACCGGGCTGAACAGCGGTCTTTTAAGAAAGTGGGTGTGGCTTGCCAGGGTAGTACCATATATAATCTTAATTGTCTTTACTTTCTAGTTTGAACATACCAAAGTATTCAAGATGTAATCTGATAATGGTTATATACTGTAAGAACAGCTGCTAGTAAGATATGCTGTGATTTACTGTACATATAATAAAATGAGTCGACTAATCGCAACCACTAGGACCACGAGGGATGTCCCCATCCAATATTTTTGCCCCCATCAACTGAAAATCATGTGATCAGAAATTGTAGCAGATCATGTCAATTTTCAGCTGATCGGGGCAAAACTTATGTTTTCTGAAATTTATGGTAAAAGTGACCAAATAACATCTCAAGATTTTGTCAAATGGAACAGTAATAATTTAATTTGATATATTCTATTAATGGTTTTTTTTTGGTGACTGTGGTGTAGTTAGTGACAATAAAAGGGCCGCGTAAACTGAAACCTAGGCACATCTAAAGTCACCTGTATGCTGCAGCAGAATGTACATTATGTTTGTAGGAAGAAAAAGGCTTTTACACAGTTCAAAACAGACACCTTCATGGTGTGAAAACACTTAGGTTAAAATGAAATATCCTGTAGATAAAAAAGCGCTATATAAAAAGCAGTCCATTACCATTTTAGCATTCTAAAATAGCCAAGCCTAAAATAGTCAAAGAGTTGAGAAAGCAACAAAAAAGTTAGAAATTGTGACACGTCCAAACGACATAACTTTAAATAGAAGTTTAGCAAATGTACATTTGGTGACAAGCAAGCTTGTTCCCCACATTTTACAAGATAATAAATCAATAGTTGTTTGTAGACCACACATTTCATAGCACGTAACCCCCAACTGCATATCTGCGTGGGCTCAGCTTAGCCTGCACATGCCAATAAATAATGTTTTAAATGTTTTATTAACAATTATATAAATCAAATGCACTCAGAGGAATCCTACATTCTATGATAAAGTTTATACAGGCCATTCCACCAAATTGGTGCCAATTGCATCTGCAGTAAATAAAATGTTTAAATGCACTACACAGTTACATGAAAATAAATCTTTATAAAGCGTTGGGCACATTTGAGGGTTTTCCTGATCACATTTTTCTGCACCCAAGTCCAAGTCACTTAATTTTGAATATCAGCAAGTCCAAGTCACTTAATTCTGAATATCAGCTGCTACCTAGTCCCAATCCAATACCTCTGTATAGCAATGCAATGAAGAAGAAAAAGAAGACCACATCCAAATTGGCTCAATTATCTTTTGTTTTGTTTTGTTTTTTGAATTGAGGTATCCCAAAATGATACCTTTCTGTAAGGCTGTAAATCAGCGCTCAAATCAAGTAAAGAATTAAAATGGGTTATTCTTGACTTAAGAAATTTAAAAAGCTGATCTTTTTCAGGCGGTACCGATCAGCTGAAAATCATGTGTTTGGCCCATATTCCTGAACATGTTGATTGGATCGGGACAGCCCTAGCACATTTATATATATATTGTGCTTATGCTGCATTCTAGGAACATGGGAAATCATAATAATCCCACTAGGATTGTCCCATTTCCGACCTCAAAGCGTTGGAGGCAAATGCAGAGTTTTCCCTGTCTTAAATTGAGGCAAAGGTGGTATCACCCTGACTATGATGGGTGACTACTGATACCAGGTATCATTATCGGTGCCAATACCAATCTTATTTTAAGGTATCGGTACTCACGGTGGTTACGATCAGGGACTAGAAATTATATGAATACAAATTTGCCATTGTTTAACTACAATCATTAAAAATTCATCCACTAGTACATATTAAATTGTAAATATAGATAAGCGTTGTTGTAAAACACTATTATCTTTATTGTATATAGTGTATTTTTATGACTTGGTAGCGCGCCACAAGGGGGGTGCAAAAATGGTCTGTTTCTTCTTCGGTACATTAAAGTAAAAAAAAAGAAAAAGAAAAAAAGCTGTTTCTTCTTCGGTTGTTGCTTCAGGTTTTTCCGGTTCACTGCTGTTGATATAGCGCCTCCATAATTGCGCAACATTGCAACTGAAACTAAAATGCGTTCCTGCCGAGCTCAATCAACACAGCTGGAGCAATGTGTTGAACGATATCAGTGGCTCAGGCTGGAGGTGGCGAGCAAATTAGGTGGAGGGGGCCGCCTCTGAATTTTGTACACAGGAAAAACCCTGAAATGTAAGCAACAAAGATAGCCGACTCTGATAAATTGTTTCTTCCGGTTAACGCAGTCATTCCAAATCCCGTTGTGTTATGTGAACCTATGTCAAATAACTAAATTAAAGTAACAATAAATAAATATACATATCTGTTTAGAATATTGTAAATTGTGTTTTGCCATCCACGGTCTGTCTCTTCATGGGCGTCACCATTGTCGAGTGATTTCAGATAAAAGCCTGTCAGTGAAGTCAGGGTCCTTCTTTTTTTCAGATTTACATGGTTGGGGGATCCAGGTCCAGAAAGTAAAAACACAGATTGGCTTTGGCCACAGGTGCTTCTACTCAATTAGCAGGTGAACAATCTGTCTCCACATGTTGAGTAGAAGCACCTGTGGCTAAAGCCTAACTGTTTCAGCGTTTTAAACTTTCTGGACCTGAATTCGGATCTCCCAGTTCAAAGGGGTGTTCCTGGTATGAAGTCAGAAAAGTCCAACTTGCCACTTTCCTCGAATGTAGCATTAGTGTTAACATAATGTTAGCATAATTGCCTGTACTCCATATATTTCAGCTCAATGGCCTATTGGTAGAATGTCCGTCCTAAGACAGAGAGGTCCTGGGTCATAACAAAGACAAAAAAAAAATGGGACCCAATTGCCTCCCTTCTTGACACTCAGCATTAAGGGTTGGAATTGGGGGGTTAGATCACCAAATAATTCCCGAGCACCGCTACTGGTACTGCTGCTGCTCACCACTCCCTCAGGGGATGGGGCAAATGCGGAGAAAGAATTTCGCCCCACTTAGATGGGTGTGACAATCAGTGGTAATTTAGCTTATTTGCTAATTTTATGCTAAAAACCCATGAAGTTTCAAAACAAAAAAACAATTGCAGAACATTAAAAAAAACAAACTGATGGACCAATACCCCATGTTCAGTTGTTAATGTATAAGAACACATTTAGAGCTAAAGAGAAAAAAATAATGTTTATTTCTATATTAATTTGAGATCATTTGATTGTCTTCTTTTTTTACATATACATTGCTGAGGTTTGTGATCGGAACTCAGTCAGCAGATACTTAAAACCATAAACGCAGGTGCCCAAAAAATGTGATTGGCACATCCCAAGCGACTACAATCGATGACCAGTCGATGAGCAAAAAATCTTTTGTGACAGCCTTATATACAGTAGTGTGAAAAAGTTTTTTTTTCCCCTTTCTGATTCTTTTTTTTGCATTTTTGTCACACCTAAATGTTTCCCATCGTCAAACAAATTCAAATGTTTGTCAAAGATAACACAAGTAAACACAAAATGGCTTTAAATGTTGTTGGGGTTTTTTTAGTATTAAGGGAGAAAAAATTTACCCTGTCTGAAAAAAGTGATTGCCCCCCTAAACCTAATAGCTGGTTGGGCCAAAGTCAGCAGCAACAATAATAACTGGCAATGAGTCTTTCATATATGTGTGGAGATGTTTTGGCGAACTCTTCCCTGCAGAATTCCGTCAATTCAACAACATTGTAGGGTTTTTGAGCAATCCAATAGCCTTTTAAATGTTATGCCTCTCAGCATTATAATCAGATTCAAGTCTTGACTAGACAATTAGGCCACTCCAAAAGTTGACTTACTAAAAAAGTAATTGCAGAAATTACAAAAGTAATCATGAAAATGAATGAAATTTGACCAAACCAAATGAACCGTATAACTGGGTGTTCAAATTGTTCAAACCGTATTTAAATGTAATAAATGAAAGACTAATAAAATTTTCAGAATCAGCATGTAAATCTAAAAATACAAAAATAACTTAATAGTTGTTGTCATCGCATCTCTATTGTACAACTCTCTACTACAATCACTGTACTACTAATATTGCTGCCATTTTATGCATTTTTAATTAACAGTCTCAGGAAGCAGCGGCATTCATTAATCTTTTACTCTTGGGACTTGCTATTTGCTCTTACCCAGGAGGCTTTTTTTTTCAGAACATTTCCTCTGCAGTCATATTTCTTCTTATATGGATTTTGCACATCTGCATGCTGCACCGGCCTCATTTGACTTTAATACCTAATATATGACTTGAAAAGCTGATGAAATATCCTGAGAATTTTTCCTCCAATACGTATGTATGGTGTCTTTCCATCTTTGCATACATAAGCCTGAAAAAGGTAGTTAGGTCAAAGGTCTTATCACTAGGGTACACATTCCATGTCATCCCTTTTGTAAGGCTCAATTTTATTCATTGTATTTCAGTGCGAGTGCCCTTATAATTACTGTATATCCACTTTCAACTGAATTTGCTCTTTTAACACTGATTACAACAGTCCTCACCTTCCAGATTAAAGCATAATGTATGTGTTGCAGAGATCAAAGACAGTGTTCTCTTACAAAGTATCTCACGATCAAGAGATTTTTCTGGCACGACTAATCACGAAGCGCCAGTGTCATTCAGACTAACTCAGTGTGTCTCACATGGATCAGTCCTCTTTGAAATAGGTGCTCCATCCACATTATTTATACATTGACTTGACAAAATTGTATCTCTTTGTGCTTGATATTTTGTGTATCATTTGTTCTTTTTATTTTCAATTGCCAATCGAAAAAAATGAAAAAGTGAACAAAACAATAGAAAAATGTGATATATATATATATATATATTTTTTTATATATATTTTTTTTTATTATTATTTTATTTATTTTTTTTCAGTTTTGGGCTCAGATAAAAAAATGACTTGGGGAAAAAAAAGCCACGGCGGAATTTTATTTGATCATTTAGCTCGTTGGTAGTGGAATTTTGATAGCAAGCATTAGTATCTTGTAAACCGTCACAATCAGTTTGGATCACAATCCATAAAGTCATCCATCAGCTATATCATACATATCAAGGACAAACATCAGCTTTGAACATTTCAGTATTTTTCTACTTATTCATGTCCACACGACTCTTAACAGTCAGTTTATTTGCAGTGTCAAATGATAACATTTTTTAATCAGATTAATCACATTTTAGATTTTGGATTAATCACTTAATTAAAAAAGCTTTTCATCAACATTTTTTGATCGCCAGATTTAAAGAGCACCTGTTATGTGTTAATTCTTTCGACATTTAATGTTATGAAAACGTCTTCAATATTTCCACATGATCCACTGCTCATCCTCCTCCTTTTTCTAATTAGTCAATTACTTGCCTAATTTAAAATGGCGAAAAAAATGACTCCAATAGTTTGACATGAACAAATATTCTGAATGTCATACACAAACATTTATTTAATACTTTAATTCATGTAGTTATGTTTATTGCTCAAACACAACCTGTGCTACCTTTAACATAACCATCTGCTGTCAGCTAAAGGATCTTAAAATTAATAGTGTGATTAATCTGCATTAATACATGATTATTGCGATAATTTTTTGTGATCAATTAATTGGTTAACACTTTAACTTTGACAGCACTAGATTTTTAAATAAACTGAGCAGAAGGAAAATGTTGACAAAATGATTCTGACTGCAGCTAATAGTTTTGCTTTAATTTGAATTGGACAAGGCGTAAAGAGCCAACATCTGTACTTAAACCCCTGATAACCCCTGAGCTTGGTCCGGATGTCTTTTCACCTACTGCTATACTACTGGACATGTTAATTTAAGGTATGCACTTCACTTTCAGCCAGTTACTGTATGAGAGAACAATTCAACACAATGTCAATCTAAGATCTTTAAAATCATGCATCAGCTATAATAATGGTGTATTAAAGTACATTAGGATGAAGAAGAAACTGGTGTAAGTGCAAAGACAGATACTTAGTTTTAAATATTGTTGTAATCAACTTCATTCTGATCACACACAGCGAGGAAACCTTACCACTGCTGTTTTGCTTGTATGGTTACTTTGTTTTGAACCAAAGCCAATCCCTTTACAGCCACAGTGCTGGATATATCTTTGCTATTAGTCTTTACCAAACTTCTGGGTAAGTTAAATATTGTCCTGGGGCTATTTTTCTATTTCGTATTTTTAATATGAGCCTAAAATTAAAAATGAGATGGAAAGAGAAAAAACAATCACACATATTTTTTGTTATTATTCAAATACTTTGAATAAACTACATTTCTTATTCATAGTTTAGTAAATGGCAAAACAGTGTGTAGTTTATAAGTTACAACATTCGAAAGCTGACCCTATCCCTAATGCGTTTTTTTGGCTCATGTTGGTAAGAGAAATAAAAATGCTCGCATTCATTCAGTACAGTGGACTATAAATTGAGTGATTCCCCTGTGCGTGCGTGCGTGAGCCAAATAATCCTGTAGTGACGTATCAATTGCTGGACTTTTTGTGTGCATTGGCTCTGACGTGTGATTTAGCGCTACTAATGTAATAAAAATGCGACACAACGGTTGAGTGATGTAATAATCACGACACATCAAAGCAATAATGCAATTTGTTGCCAGCACTTAACAAAATATTGATTTTCAGCTATATTATCGATTCATTGTTGCACTAGCCCTTAAGCCATGCTGTGTGTGTGTACCCTGAGGTGTAAGGTCAGCATGACTTTGGCACAGGGATCCATCACTTTCTGGCAGATCTCATCTCTGGATATGGAAATAGAGATTTTTGTGATAACCTATATCTCAATAATAGTCTTCAAGAGCATATATCCAATTGATGTTCAATATTGTGGAACAGTGTGGCTTGGTAGGCGATAAAGTGGTCTAAATCAATTTGTTTCACAATATTATACTTCTCTCTAATCTCTGTGCACCTTCTTTTTGTAGTAATCTGAGCCAGTATGTCAATCAACAAACATGCCTGTTTGTTACATGCTTACATAACCACCAGTGCATTGGACATGTTTATAAATGTGGGATAGGCCACTCAGTATTTCACAGAGAATTGTCTCATGACTCTCGGCGCTTCTGTAATTTTTCATGGAAAAAGATTCTACTGTTGTGAGGTATTGGGCGAGAGCACCATATTTGCAACGATGCCAGCATCCCAAACCTCGTCATCTCATCATTTTATCATGTAGTTCACCACACTAATTGAAAATAAAACTTGACATGTTAGAAAAGATGTATTGACACTATAAAAAACAAAAATTGACACTGAAAACACTCCCTTGAAAAATTTGTGGGATTTTTCTGAATTTTATTTTTCACTGTCAGTTTTCAGAAGTAATAAACACACTTAACAGGTGCACCCATTTCCTCGCTCGCCATTTTTCAGAACCTTTTTGGCTTGGCCCTGTGTTGTACAGCTCCAGGTGCCTACAGACTGAAATTATTATTTTGTCCATCTTTGATCTTTTGACATGCTACATGCACAGGACTCACTGTGTGGGTGTGAAATTGCCGTTTATGTGACGTAGAAAGTGAATTCTCAACACCCATTGGCTGTCGCAATGTGGTGTGTCTTACAGTACAAATTGACCAACTGGAGCGAATGGGCTTGCCCAACTCGCTTTGCGTCAAACGCATCAATCTTGCCACTCAGTACAGATTCACACTCATCTACGCCAACTGCATTGACTTCTTATGTAATCACATTGCCGGAATAGTTCAATTCAAATTCAGTTTGATTTGGCATTTACACATTGTTCGCCCATTTCTTCAGTTAGAGGAGAACCTGCTGTTAATGAATGCGTGTGTGTCTACTGCAGCTGTTATTGCTGCCCCCAATAATTCAACAATAAATTACAATACTTATAAAGCAATATAAATAAAACTTATGTAATCTAATGTATTTTTAAATTGATATTTCAATTAACACATATTTAATTTAAAGTATGTTTTTTAATTGGTGATTCATTTTACACAAAGTTTGGTAATGAATTTTTTGACGTAACAAAACAAAAAAAATAATTAAGGAGCTGGCTCTTTTCAAGGGTCCAAGCCATAAAGAACCGACTCTCAAAAAACAAATAGACATGAAATTCCCATCACTTCTATACCGGCCAAAACATGTTAGGTTGAAAGTGAGAAAAAACACTTGAATCTGCAATCCATGAAGTTGAAATGTATTTTTTGACACCTAATATGTTTTTCAATTGATATCCTTTTTTCTTGTCATTGATTTTTTTTTTTTTCAAAAGATATTTTTCCACAATACCAACATTCATTTTCAATGCCAAAACATAATGACAATTCTCTGCCACCATACTATAACAGTCTACATTTGGACATATGTAGACATAGTTGTTTGAAACCTAGCTAAAATGCTTACTTTTTGGTTTCGCCACCTACTTCTCCTGAACTAGATGCTGTGGCTTTCGGCTTACTCTTGCAAGTCTCTAATTTGTCATCATCTTCACTATAAAATTTAGAGTGTTTAGTTTTATTTGCCTCCAAAAAAAAAAAAACTCAAGACAACAATACAGTTTTCCCCTTATTTGTTTGGGAGAGATAGCACATTGTAACACGATCGATAATGACCATATAAAATGGTAGAAATTGCACAAAAGGGAAATGCAAGCATTTCTTTTTGCTGGTACACCATCTTCTGTTTTGGAAGTTTGATAAATCTGAATTACATTTCAGTTTCAGAGATTGTTGTAATTGGTGTAATCCACAATGAATTGTGACGGGGGCTTTGGAACATGCAACCCTGTCTCGCTTCCAGACAAGATGTATTAGTCACTAATTTGGCTCTTCCACTTTTTGGCATCATGACTTCATTATTGTACATCTGTCATTCACTGGTTGAATATCGGTCTGCATTTCTAAGCACATTTTCTGCTCAATGTGGTTGAGTTCATTCTCATTTTCTCTCTGTCCTAGTCCTGATTTAGAATTTATCTGGAGTGAAATTCAATCATGCTCTGGTTAGTGTTCCGCATGAATTCAGAGTATCCTTATTCACTTTTCCTTCTCATGAAACCAGCATTTATGTTGCCATGCCTCACCGTACTCCGCTCGACTGTAGATACTGATGCTGGATAAATATTTTTCAAATCATTGCCTCATTGTGCCCTTCATAAAATTCATGTTTTTGTCCTTCTCTTTGCCTATTCCTGCCCCCCTTTCCCAAACCTTTATTTTTGTTTTACATCTGTTTTGTTTTTCCCTTTTCAACTGCCCCTGCTTTTTTCATGCTCCTCCACACAGGTGGTGAGTCAGAGATTCCCACAGAATAGTATTGGTGCAGTGGGCAGCGCCATGTTTCTGCGCTTTGTTAATCCGGCCATTGTATCCCCATATGAGGCTGGCATCTTGGAGAAAAAGCCTCTTCCAAGGATAGAACGGGGTCTCAAGCTCATGTCTAAGGTAAGAACATTAAGAGGAGTTAAATAAATAATGATTCGAGTAATCCGGACGCTGAATTTCAAATTGCCCAACTTTAACCCAAGAGTGCCATCTAGAGGAGTAAAAAATATCACAAACAAATGCTAAATTTGGATTCCTTATCCCCTTTCCAGCGATAACAGGGTCTTTGAAATTGGACCAGTGGTTGTTGAGAAAAGGCGATTTAAAATTCAGCAGCCACAGCCATTTAAATTAAGGGGGGTGCGAGGGATTAAACTGCAATATCTCAGAAACTGTTGATCCAATCAGGCTGAAATTTGGAAATTTGACTTTCCTTGCCATGAATTATCGCCACACCAAATTTGTAAAGGGGATGGGTTTTCAAAAAAATTCTGGGTAATCTGAGGGGGAATGATCCAACTATTTAGTCCCATGGGGGAATTATATCAATTATATCTTATCTTCTGAAGATTCTCCTAAAAGTGTCGAGTTCAGGTGAGGCTGCCGAGTAGCATTGTTCGGAAGGCAGGTGCAGATGAAGGCATTGCAGAGGTTTCGGCACCCTCAGTTTTCTCCATTCTTCTTCTTCTCTGGCAAGCTGATGGAGTGGTCTTTGACTTCTTCTCATCGTAGATTAGTATTAGAAATGCGCATATGGAGCTGCTTGGCCCGTGTTGAGGCAGAAAGGGAAACTACAGTACTGAACAGTATGATGTGGCATGTGGTTAAAGACATTTTCCTAACATTCATATTTATGGACATCAGTCAGCATTTGTTCATATCTACAAATGTTCGTAAGGATGTTCATAACTCGGGGGGACCTCCTTTGGTACCACATTGTGCAGGACCACCCAATGGCATTGGGAAACAGTTAATTCATTATAGTTGAATATTACAGTGGATGCAAAACTTCAATGTCTTCAGGTTCACATAAACCTTGAGTTAGAAGTGTATGCTCACAAACCCCACGTTCCCCTTAATCCTGCTCTGCACATATGCCACCTACTGTAGTATTTAGGGCAAAAAGTTTAATTTCATTTAATCAGATCGGACAATCTTGCCTATGTATACTCTGCCTCCAATCTTAGATCATTGGAGGGCTACATTAATGCTTGTTTCTTATCGTAAATCTGTTTTTTGTTTTTTTTAGATTTTGCAGAGCATTGCCAACCATGTCCTGTTTACAAAGGAAGAGCACATGAGGCCTTTCAATGATTTTGTGAAGAACAACTTTGATTCAGCCCGAAGGTATGACACTCAGAATTTTAAAGGCACTTATTGTAACCACCATTGTTTCCTTCCCCACATGATCAGGATTGCTCAATGTGGAGAACTGCTAAATAGTGGTCAGTGGCATTTTTAAATGAAGAAAGTTGGTTGGCAGCCACCTGGGTATTCTTCTTACCTGGAAGATTGCAATGAGCTCTCTTACCAATACTGTATGTCTGATCCCAAAATCAATTTCAGTGGCCAGACTGATAATAATTCAGTCATTTGTTGCAAGGACCAACAACAAGAGATGTCCCAAAGCCCAATGAAAACAATTAACATGTGGCAGCCACTAGCTAGTTTAATCAGTAAATATAAAGTCGACAGGAACAATATGTTGGATTAACACAAATGACTTCAATAGTAACTTTTGGCCAAATTGTAAGTTTATTTATTATACAAATTTGGATAGAAAAGTGACACAGTTGTCATTTTTGGACACCGGATCACCGTCACACCGCCCAACCCCATGATTCATAGCATTTTTTTGTTATTAAGCGATATTTAGCTTTAGCACTGGTACGCCTTTGAAAATCACTCCTGTTGAGGCCAAAAATAATCTTTATTTAGTGTTTGTAAATATAAATAAATGGGCACCCCTTTGGATAAGGGTGATGAAATTATCCTCCAACACTGAGGAGATCCTCAGAAAAACACTACCTCCTAATGAATATTATCAAGATGTTCGATTACTCCTTTATAGAAAGAATCACCAACTTCTCAATCTCCAGCTACTTTCATTCAATTGGCTTTCAGGACTACACCACTAAAGTATCTGTTGACTGTCTCTTATATATTTCACATGCCCTCACACCCTTTGTTCCTCAAATTTGAGTGGCTCCCATCAGACAAGAGAAATAAAATATGCACCCCAGAAAACAAACACTCAGTTTTTAGCTAGAACCTTATACACATACAAATTGGAATCACTTTTTATATGATTGTTATCAAAGTATTAATTCCATTTTTAATAGAGCTGCCCTATTGCAGGAGTCATCACTGATGCTGATTTAATCCGATTGTTATATAATGTGTCTGAATATTCAAGTTGCTTCACTTTTTGGTCTAATTAGTGTCTTCATTCCTGGTTGTCACAGTTTTTTTTTAGATATAGCATCTGACTCTCCACCCAGTGACTCTGTGAACCACAGTCTATCCTTCATCAGTGACGGTAATGTGCTCGCCCTCCACCGGCTATTATGGAACAATCAGGAGAGGATTGGCCAGTACCTGTCCAGCAACAGGTCAGCATTTATACTATGTAGACAACAGTTACCAGACATGCTTCTTCATCAGTTTATTAATCAAAGCTGGCACTGTGTGATTTACTGATGTGCAAAATACTTTATATATACATAATAATCAATCTTCCCAGAGACCACAAGGCTGTTGGCAGGCGTCCTTTTGACAAAATGGCAACCTTGCTTGCTTATCTGGGACCACCTGAACACAAGCCTGTGGCTGATACTCACTGGTCCAGCCTCAATCTGACCAGTTCCAAATTTGAAGAATTCATGACCAGGTAAGATTCTTTCTTCTGAATTTGTACACAGTGCCTTCACATTGTGCCTTCTATTGTACAACCCCCTCCCCGGCCTGCGATTATTTATTTCTGCTAAAATAACAAAAATAAAAACATTTTGAGACACCGCTGTTGATACAAAATACAGATTGTCTTTATTTCTTGTGCACAATATATTTCAGTTAGTTTCTCATTCTGCAAATTTTCTGCAAAATTTTGACACAGGAAATGTCTTAGGATTGCATTATAAGTCTAGGGCAGGCCGTTTGACTACTCACTCATTTGTTAACAATTAAAAAAAAATAAAAATAAACAATTAGGTGCAGTTTTAAAATGTTAACTTACAATCAGTGATTTTGCATTGGTAATTTTCTAAACTAAAAATAAGATTTGACTGAATCACAGTTTTTTTGTTTTGTTTTTAGACCACAGTCCAGTTGGGTTTTCAAATCCAAAAGCTCTCACATTATAACAGGATAAAAAATATTTTAACCATGTTGGCTTGTAGGTCCCATGTTTTTTTTTGTCTTATAGACACCAAGTACATGAAAAAGAGGAATTTAAAGCGTTAAAGACCCTCAACATCTTCTATCAGGCTGGGACTTCCAAGAGCGGCAATCCAGTCTTCTACTATGTTGCTCGCAGGTAAAACAAGGATAAATTTTCTTTGCAATCTGTAGCAGTAGCTTCTGCTCTTCTGTCAAAATTTTTTTGTCATCTCTTCTGCGTTTGAACAGTATAGTAAAATCTTGCTCCAGGACGTCCAGGTTATATTGCGCCCCTCCTTTGTTTAGCCTAATGCTGATTATGGGTAAGATCCCATGGTTCTACATTCCTCTATTCATTGGCCCCTGCTGCCGACACAAATCAAAAATTAGAACTTCCAAATGCTTTAACAACATAATGTGGTTCTAATTTTTACATGACTCCTAATAACAAATATTTAAACACAAAACCTCGTAATCTATGTAAAAATCGGACAGTGGATTTTCCGCATCCAAGTTTAAAATGTGATTGAAAAAAGGCATCACTCACTCGTTATCCCTTATAATTCCTTGCAAGAAAATCATTTTATCATTATCCATAATTTTATTCAACAAAACACAAGGCACAAAAAACGTATTCCCCCCTTTAACTTTAAAGTGTGTTTTGATTAAATAATAATACATGACGTGACTCACACAGAAACAAAAAACATTCCAAGGTTATCTTGGAGAATGATGCACATAAAACAGTAATTAAGAGCAAGAAATGAACAAATAAAGTGTTTGTTCAGTTGCTGAAATAGTCAAGAATAAAAACAACACGGGGAGGAGGTATTCATAGTTGTTAAAAATGCTGAAATTAATATTGGAAGCGACAGACAATATATAAGCCATTGGAGTTGTATCAAAATCATGTGATGAGAAATGTCCTTTTCACGCTTATTTAGGACATTAGTCAACTCATTAGCTATTTTCGGATTTCGGAAAATGGTAGATTGAAGTTATTGTTTTTTAAATTATTACAATTGATTCTATGAATTACTGTAGTTTCAAAACATTGTGCATCTTGGGCAAAAGATGTGTGTTGACTTCTTTTTTTAAGGTGATAATTATTTGTTCATTTGGATGGTCTGAGGGGGTTCTAAAATTTTTTGCAGAGTTCACACAGATTGCAGTAGAAACATTGATGAATCACAGATTTGTTTTAATGATTTAGAAAGCAACTCAACACCAAATCAACCTTTTTTTTGCTGATAAACTACGCATGTTTGTTGAAAGCTTGACTTAGGGGCAGTCTGTGTGGCGCCATCTTCAGGTTAAACACTGGGCCTCTCCTTGGACGAGCACGGATTACCAAGGCCATTGGCTCAGTCTGGTACAAGCATACTTAGTGCGTTGGAGTTGGAAATATTAACGTTTGCGAACATTTTTATTTCAAATTTTAGGTTAGTGATCGATTAACATAGCGTTTGTTTAGTTTATTTAGCATAACTTGTTGTAGGATAGAAATTTAGACCACATCAACCCTTCTCCCCCCACCTCGCAGGCCCAACAATCCTCAAAGCAACCCATTGAGCCTCTTTTTCAAATAATAGTTAGGGGTGGAGCAAGAGTCTAGTAGCGTGTTGAGTTGCTTTTTAAGTGCAAATTTGTGCCTGTGCTCAGTCACATATTCTGTTCTAAAAGAGTGTTTGTCAACTACTTTTTGTTGGTTAAGTTTTTATAAGTAATTAAAATTGCCCAAAGTCATTTTCTGCAGTGCAGATATAGTTAGTTACAGCTTTCATTGACAGGATTACCATTTGTGATGCTTTGTTTCATTTAAGAAGTTATAATGGCAGAATTATCCAGTCTTTTTTGTGCCAGTGCTTTCCAGTGCACTTTTAATATCGAATTGTTGTTCAGATGTACTCCCTTGATGTGTACTTCCAAAGGTTGTAGCTGGTGTTGTGGCTTCTGACTGCTCCTGCATCTCTGGGAGAAAGGACAACCTTTTAGAAGTTCTCTGAGACATGAAGCTGGCAACAGAAATCTGATTCGATGACCTCAGTGTTACTTGTCCATTGTCATTTCCATGGCTGACAAATGGTGAAGGACCTGCCCAGTCAGTTGTTGTCATCTGCTGCTTCTGAAGTTTGCGTTTCTTCACAAAGATGATCAAGAATCCAACAATCATTGATACCAGAGCCAAACCTATTAGTCCTGCCACTACTTTACTGTGAATTAGTACATTATTAGAATTTTCTGTTGGAGGGTCTTGGATTTTATTTGGCTCTGTGATGATACTGACTCTTGAAAGTTTGTATGCGTCAGTGGACTGTGTAGTATCTTCACCTTTATGTGTAGGTTTGTTGTCAAGAGACGAGCTTGAAGATGTGGTTGTTGTAGAAATGAAATTTGAGTCTGTAGTTAAATGCATCATTTTAGTAGTAGAGGTTTGTTGCATGTCGTGGCTATGGGTGGATCTTGGCGATGCAGTGCTTTCAAATACTTTTATGGTGTTTGTCATTCTTACGGTTGAATTCATTTTCAGGGAAGTCATGAAGCTGGTTGTTGTTGTTGCCTGAGCCACCTTGATGTCTTTTGTGATATTTAGAGGAGATTTTTGATTGTAAATCACTGTTGGTAGCTGGATGTGAGAGACATTTCCTTCGATCTCACCAGTTGTAATTTCAGTAATACTGTCACCATGGCCAAATGTTGTTGCTGCACCACTTGTATGCAATGACAATGTGAAAAACAGGCTTATGAAGTGGAGAATCATAGATTCCATCTGTCTTGTTGCTGTTTGGTGCGTCTTTGTAGCTGTAATTATATAAAGTTTTTTTCAGTTAAAATGCTATATGAGCGAATAACAAAAAATATATTGTCATATCTTTAGCCATAGATTATTACTGGTGGTACACTAAGCTGGTAAAAATAGATTATGTTTAAGTTTGAGATCCTCAATTCCTAGTTAATTGTACAGAAATTAAACCGTTTTGACTGTATTTTTGACGGTTAATTTGAGCTGGGACTTGCTAACCAGAGAGCTTCTTAAAGAGGCATTCAAAGGCATGACAAGGTAAAATGCATTGAGAATAAGATGTTTATATTAGGGCTGAACAATGTATCTATTCGGATCAGAATTGTAATCTCAGACAACACGATTTTGTGATCGTCAAAGCTGCTCGTTTTAAACACGCTTGTAAATGTTACTGTACATAGTGAATAAATATTATCTAAGAAAATCTTGAATCGACACAAATTCTTAATATCTGTCAGAAAGATCGCAATTGATACTTTTCAGGAAAATGTTCAGCCCTAGTTTATATTGTCTTAGTTGACAGAAAGAAAATATGTCACACAAGAAAATAACCATTTTGAAAAGATGTAGCTTGTGAAAAGTACTCATTGCAGCTGTAAGTCAAAACATTTTGCATATTTTAGCAGAACATTTCAGAGGTTTAGACCGGCTGCATTATTTTTAACAGACTCCCAGTACACTACACCTACATCTTGTGTGTATAAAGTAGATCAGTCTTTGAATTGACAGAACTCAAATATAATCAGCAGAGCTACGCTTAAACCACATTATAGTTTATTTCATATTACAAATGAATCAAAAGGGTAAATGAAATGACAGAATTGAGCCAACTGTTGATAAATCATGCCTATTTGTAGTTGATAGGACTTTTCATAATGATCAGAATTCTGAAGCAAAAAAGTTGTATCTGTGGAAGAAAGTAAAATATTGATGATGAAGGTGTTGAATTTCTTACCAATGTTAGTAGGATTTCTCTGAAACCACACGCAGAGTATCTTAAATTGAACCAAGAGTACTGGGTTTGAGTGACAGTTATAGTAACTGTTCTGCTTACTGCTTACAAAGACTGACCGACTCCTGTTTCACATTCAGGAAGTCTTGTGAAACAACTGGCAACCCATTGCATTCTAATGTTAAGCGTAATTGTTCTGTTTTTACCCTGAATATACTATTTCATTTAAATTATCAGAACTATTGACCTTAAGGACTCCAACTTGTTAGATATTTCACATCCAAGCTTTGTGCATGCTAATTATGTGAATTTGTGTTAATACTGTTCTCGATTTTAATCTTAAATAAGGAATTATGGTTTTATATAATACTGAACATTTCAATCATGGTCAACATGTACCATTGTCGTTGCTATAATCAAGAGAGCTCTACTACAACAGCAAAATAAGATGCATTGAAAGATCAATATGCACTTTATTAATAATGAAACACGTTTTCCATTAGTTGGCGTTATAGCACTTGTCCCCAACCTCATTTGCACCATGAACCTGTTTCATATTAAGATGTTTTGAGTGACCGTAATAAAAACAGATAAAAGTAAATAATTAATTATACAACTCACCATTACGCTGAATGTAGTAGTTGTAATTAGTGAGTCTTGCACTTTTTGTTCTTCAACGAGCTGGTTTTATGGAATAATGTGTGGCCCGTCAGAATACGTGAGCCCAGGATGCAGTGTAGCCCATTACATGTATTTGACAGTTGGAAAACAAAAGAGAAAACTTTGTAAAGTAGGCTTCCCTATCATAAGTTGTGAACACTGTATTCTAAGTTCTCAGGGGATTCCTTTAGAGAGGACCAGGTGAAGATAAAGTGATAGCCAAAGTAAATGAAATGGAAATGACCGGCATTCTCAACCTGGATCATCACACAGAACTTGAAATACAGCTGTCAATATCTATGGTAGTGAACCCTCTCAAATGATATTGGAAAAATGGGAGTGTGCGTTTTAATTTTTCCGCCCCATTTGGCAGTAGCCATTTGAAATTCAATTTCCTTAATTGAGCAGCTTTAAACAGCTCCTCAGGATGCTGGCCAACCGGGTTCATCCAAACAAATCATTCAGTTCTTTCATTTGAATGATGGAAATTATTAAAAAAATATAATCAGTATTTGGTTCAGTATTCTGTTTTCTGTGAAAACATAAGGAAAAAAAGACTTCGCCCATTATTTTAACAAAGGTGGCGTTGTGGGATAAATCACACTTGTTGACTTACATTTCTGCTATTATGTGAAAATGTAGTTTCAGCTGACCAAAACACAAATTAAGTTTCACATTAAAGGTCTGAAACAAGTCTTCCTTCTAGCCATTCACATACAGTAGTACTAAATACCTTATACAAGCAACATGCCTAAATCGGGAGTGGGAGTCATATGAGGCAGCTCTTCATTTTAACTAGTCCTCGTTATAGGAGCTAAACAACTTGTTAAATATCTGTTGAAGTGAACAGACTGTAGGATTCTGCGTTTAAGACTGCAGTTCACCAAAGTCACTTGAAACTTCCAAGTCTTGTGAATTAGAGCGCAACATCTGACCATCACTGGTCTCAGGTTTGAAAGCAATTCCCTCCTGTTCACTTTCTGCCCTTGCCCCCTCCTCTTCCCTGTGCATTTCAAATTGGTTCTCTTCCTGTATTTTTTTGTCTTCTGCTGTCTCCTCCTCCAGCAAGACACTGGTCTCACATGGCCCAACAAGTCCTCCACTCTCAGGTGGGCTAGTGTCCCAGTAATCTGTACTACTCACCAAATACATATTGGAGTGGGAGGCTTGTGGAGCATAAACCTGGCGCCGAATGCGGCAGACTTGACATGCCAATACCACAGTGGCAATCAAAAGGCAAAAAATCAGACCTCCTGCTGAACCAAAAGCAATGAGAGCCATCTGAGTGTCAACCAAACAATCCGCTCGAGTGTCACTGTTGTGCTTGTCAGAAGAGTTTGTCTGATCTGTTGTGGTTTGGTTGGGCTCCATAGTTGGAAAGGAAAAGTCTGCATTGATGTGACGGAGTAACAGCATGACCAACAGACAGAGAGCTCTTGTTCCTTCCATTCTGTTCTGTAATTTAGAGAGGAAAAAATAATTTAATTTCATCTCAAGTTGATTTTCTAAATATTGCCTCAACTGCTGTTGCACAATTTTGTGTCAATACTTACTTCCTTAGAGAGAGTGAGAGAGATTCTTTTTTGACAATTTCTGCTGATGTCCTACTAACTTAACCTTTAAATGGTGTCGTTATTTTGGACTCCTTGCTTTTGTAACACAAATCTGCCAACAAAAGACAGAAATACGTTTTGCTGTTACAACAATATTTATTTTTGTCACATACATCAACACACATTAACTCATTCACTCCCAGCCATTTTCACAGAAGCAACCCCCTTCGCTGCCAGCTGTTTTACTAGATTTTGACTGATTTTGCAAGCAAGGCCCACTGAATATTGTGTTCTGTTGCTCTACAGACATGGAACCCACCAAAAGAAAGATTAGTCTCTTCTTTCATCAGGAAAGAAATTATATTTTTGCAGCAATTAGCATTACAATATAGCTAAGTTTCATCATTATTCACAAACCTGTTTAAAACTTGGGAAAAGAGCTTATTTTCAACATGGCCCTGGCTGATCCCTTATACTCTGCTGCCATCTCCTGGCCGTTTTTTGTAATAACTGGCATTACTTTAAGCGACCTCTTCATGTCAGAAGCTGTATCAAAGCCGTCAGTATGCTCTAGCATTAAAAAAAAAACGTATAAATACCTTTTTGGGAGTTACGGACAAAGTATTAACTCTTTGACTGCCAGACGTTTTCAGAAAAGGGATGCAGTCAGTGCCAGACGCATTTTGACTGATCTTTCAAGGTCCACAGAAAATTTTGTGTTTGGACTATGGAAACACACATACTACCAAATGAAAGATTGGACTCTCATCTTTCATCAGAAAAAAAAAGTTTGTTTCTACCTTATTCCGTTTTTCAGTAATCAACAATAGAAAATGGTTAGTTTCACCCAAATGCTCTGTTTTGAAACAAAAAACGGAGAAATCAAGCTTTTTGTGAAACGATATTATTTCATGTACTCTAGTGAATTTGAGACCTTTTTTTTCCATGAATGATGCCACAAACACCTAAACAGTGCTTTACTTCTGTAAAAAAAACTATCACCAACAATGAAAAAGTGTTTTTTTGATAGCAAAATACGTTTATTTCCATTCAACAGTGTAACAATTTGACAAAACAATTTCGCAAACTATTTACAAATGTGTGCAACCGTGGTACTATTTACAATTGTGTGGATGTTTCAAATACAGTTTTTCTTTTTGTAACACTCCCCTGCGTGCAAGGAGACGCAGCAGGATTTGCACAACAGATTAGTTTCACTGCGATTGCAGACGCTACACTTTTTTGCTGGATTTTTTTTCCGGGGAATAGCGAGTATATACCGCAGTGTGTGCTTGGCCATGTTGCCATCAAGTCTACTCTCAGGATCATGATACGGTGACGTTACGGTGGTGTTACGTCTGGCTTCCTCATGTCCTTCAGTTCCTATACCGGGTGGTTGATCCATCTTATCCGCTCCATTCATGGTGGCATCGTAGTCCATAACCAGTGTCTTCTCCGTGATCAGACTGTACCCACTCCTCCGATGAATATGCATTGGACTCGGGGCACTCTTCGTCGTCCGATTGAACGTCCGCCTGAGCGTGCTCGGTTGTGCTCCGCGTTTTCCGGCGTTAGCATCGCTAGCCGGTGAGGCTTTATGACGTGATCATAGCCGCCGCGTCAACGCTTCCAACTTCGGCTTCAACCTCGGAGTCACCATCATCATCATCGTCGTCATCAATGTGCTCTTTAGCATTGGTCGATGCTTTTCGTCTTTGAAAAAAATGCTCAAGCATGAGCTGCTTGCAACCGGTCGCCATTATGGCTTCCTCAGCCATTGTCCCCTCAACACTCTAGCTCCGCCTCACGTCTTCTACTGACGCCTACCCAATCTTGTCCAAAGAGAGTCATCGCTGCCATCTAGGGGCCAAAAATAGGCATTAAACTAACTAGATCTGCTTGATACTTTCAGCACAACTGGCCAAGGATTTCCTCCACCCGTTTCCATAAAAAAAAAAAACTTGGTGAACGTCTTTTAACGTCTTTGGCGCTCCTCCGTAGGTTTTTACTAAACGTCATTTAACGTTTTTGGTAATAAAAGAGTTAATAAATATATTTATGTGTTTTTGGGTTTGAATGAGTTAAGAAAACCTTCAATATGTGAATGTCTTCTTGTTTTATACCATTCCTTTAGATTCAAAACTGGACAGATAAACGGAGACCTGCTCATCTACCATGTGCTCCTCACCCTGAAACCTTATTACGCCAAACCATATGAGATTGTGGTGGACTTGACTCATGTGGGCCCAAGCAACCGCTTTAAGACAGATTTTTTGTCCAAGTGGTTTGTGGTCTTTCCTGGTTTTGCATATGAAAATGTAGCCGCTGTCTATGTCTACAACTGCAATACTTGGGTGAGAGAGTACACTAAATACCATGAGAGGTTACTGACTGGCTTAAAGGGTAGCAAGAGGCTCCAGTTCATCGACTCTCCAGCTAAGCTAGCTGAGCACATTGAACCTGACCAACAGAAGCTACCTGCTGCCACACTAACTCTGGAGGAAGATCTCAAAGTTTTCCATAATGCTCTCAAACTGGCGCACAAAGATACCAAGGTGTCAATAAAGGTGAGGTTTTATCAAAGTTAACTGCATTACTAACTAGATGAAGTCAAACAATATATTTTCTTCCCCCTTAGGTCGGCTCGACGGCGGTGCAGGTGACCTCAGCCGAACGGACACGTGTTCTAGGACAGCCTGTCTTCCTCAACGATGTCTACTATGCCTCCGAAATTGAGGAGATATGTCTGGTCGATGAGAGCCAGTTCACACTCACCATGGCTAACCAGGGCACACCACTTACTTTCATGCATCAGGAATGTGATGCAATTGTTCAATCTATTATCCACATTCGAACACGATGGGAGCTATCGCAGCCTGACTCCATCCCGCAGCACACCAAGATCCGACCCAAAGATGTTCCCGGCACACTGTTAAATATTGCTCTGCTCAACCTGGGCAGCTCTGACCCCAGTCTCAGGTCAGTCGTACAGACCAATTATAATTCTTTTTAGCAGATTAAAAAGAAATAATAAAACAAAAATCAACATGCTAGTCTTTACAGACTGAAACCATAAATAAAGTTATTAAGAACAGGTTTTATGGTAGATTTAATGGAGTAAAATTATACTTTTTCCCCCTGTAATTTGGTACTGTATAATTACAGCGTGAAGTTGTGTCCAATGCAGTGTATGAGCAGTAGTAACTAGTGATGAAACGTATCATCATTGATCCGTGGTCGGTTTGGCTCAGGCCCCACGGTTCGAATCGCGCATGAGCCGCGGATTGGTTGGTGGGGAAGAACAAAACAAACAAAGTGCGCATTCACACTTAAGCAACATGATCAGTCCACATTCACTGTAATAGCAGAGGAAGTTGAAAACCTTTGTGGACCACGTACGTCGCATGTGTGGGAGCATTTGGGCAAGTTGGGGTGAAATAAGTCCTCAAATTAATGATACAGGATTTTTTTTCTGCCTTTTTTGTCAAAGAAGCTGAAACATACCCAACGTAACACGGTGTGATGGCTAGCATGACTTTCCTTTTAGACGTTTATTGTAGTTTTGATTGACATTGTAGGTGACCAACACAACGCTATCCTGAAGAAACCGCTAATTAATTACGCCGTCATTGTATGATACGGCAGAAGTCAACGACGTTAGTGGCAAGCAGTTAGCTGTTAGCATGACCAACGAGTGTCTGGCTGGTAAGTAAGTGAGTTTGATAGCTGATACCTGACTTTAATTCTTTTTCAATATTCTGGACCAAGGCTACTTTGTAATTTACTCTCCATGTTTAAAATAAGGGAATGTGCCTTAAATTGCACTTCAGGTTTTTTGCTATAAAGAAAAAAAAAAGATAAATAGAACTGTGTCTTCATTCATTTTATAAAACACATTTTATAAAGCCCATTGGAAAAATAAATATATTCAACTCAAAATGTCAATTTTAGGAACCACAACTATAAGCCATTAATACCTTATTTTACACATGGATCATGTATAAAATAAGAATGTTTCTGCCTCATATTGCACTTAAAGTTGTGTTCCTAATCCTAGACCTTTTGACTTTGATTTTATTTTTATTTATTTAATGGGCTGATCCACACAAAAAAAACAACGATACAATCCATGACTCAGATCCGTGATACAATCCGTACCGTGACTTTTGTGATCTGTCGCACCACTAGTAGTAACTAATTGCGTAGCAATAAGCAGACATATTTACAGTAATTTCTGGACTATAAGACGCTACTTTTTTTTACTTACATTCGACCCTGCAGCTAATACAAAGGTGATATCCATCACAAGGGTGGTGCACTATAAAAGAAGTGCAAGAGCGTCAGGCAGAGCAAAACAAACCAAGTGAGCCCAATTACAGAACATGAGCGAGACAATTTGCGCCCTCATTATGGAAAAGAAAGTAGTGGGAGCCCGGTGCGGTAACATTAAAACACCTGCGGCTTATATGTGTAACAATATATATATGTCATTGTTAAGTGAATTTCTGTCTTGTGAATTAAGATTGGTGTTGAAATTTTACATTCATGTAAAATTTCAACACCAATCTTTTGTCCATTCTTGCTCAGATCTGCAGCTTACAATCTGCTGTGTGCTTTGACTTGCACCTTCAACCTGAAGATAGAAGGTCAATTGTTGGAGACATCAGGCCTCTGCATTCCAGCCAACAACACTCTTTTCATAGTGTCTATCAGCAAGACACTAGCTGCCAATGAACCCCATCTGACACTTGAGTTCCTGGAGGAGTGCATCTCAGGCTTCAGCAAATCCAGTAAGCCGGCACACGCTGAGGAACGCGATTGAATGCTACTGAATTACATATATTTATATGTATGTGTATTAGTGCTGTCAAAGTTAAAACGTTAACTGATTAATTAATCACAAGAAATTATCACATTAATTATGAATTAATACAGATTAATCGCACTATTAATTTTGACCATAGATTATCCTTTAGCGTGACAGCAGATGGCTACGTTTAAGGTAGCACAGGATTTGTTTGAGCAATAAACATAATTTCATGCATTAAAGTAAAGCATTTAATGAATGTTTGCATATCACATTTAGAATGTTTGTTCATGTCAAAATATCGGGGTCATTTTTTTTTCCATTTAAAATTATGCAGTTAAATAACTGATAAGAAAAAGAGGAGGATGAGCGTGTGCAGTGGATCAAAAAATGTTGAAGACGTCCTCATAACATTAAATGTCAAAAAAATTAACACATCCGATGCTCTTCAAATTTGGCGGGTAAAAAATGTTGATAAAAAGCCTTTTTTATTAGGCAATTAATCATGATTAATCAGAATTCTAAGATGTGATTAATCTGATTAAAAAATTTCGTTGTTTGACAGCTCTAATGTGTATACAACACTGTGGTCCAAATTATTATGCAAATAATATTTTCTCAGATTTTTATAGTCTATGCAATTGGCATTCAGCATTATTTTCATTTAATTTGTTGAATTAGCAGCATTAACAGGTTGTATTTGCTGAAATTAAAAGCAGTTTCAATCAAAAACATCTCAACAGGTCAAGTTACATCTTAACGTAGGCCATCTTATTTGGTAACAGGGTTGCAATTCTTGCATCAATTGAACTTGGGAGTTTTTGGACAACTTGAATGTCAGATGTCCAAATTCAACAAATGACTATTTTCAATTCTTTACAACCTGTAAAATGTCTTGAAACATCACTATGCATAATAATTTGGGACTGTGTGTTTTTATTTTTGAAAAAAAAATACTGTTATCATTGGGAGGTTTGTTTAAAAACATTCAAATTATTCTCTTACAGTTGATGACTGAGTGCCATTTGCATAGACTATTTATAAAAAGGGAAAAACATCATTTGGTAATATATAATAGAAAATAGGAGGATAGATTGAATGTTCATTCTGGTTGTGGTTTGCAGTGGTAACTTGCAACTTCTGTATTATATTGAGAGCTGATGCTTTTTTTTAACTCATAAAGGCAATAAAGTTGAGGTACAGCACAAACCTCTATCAAGTATGCACCACTTTGTCCTAAGTGGTAATAATGTCCAACATGTTGCATAATTAAAACATTTGGATCCACTAGCAAGTACTGCACCAACATTTGATGTTTTCTTAACCCATCATTTGGTTCTTAACTCATTCACTCGCAGCCATTTTCACTGAAGAAACCCCATTTGCTCCCGTCTGTTTTACTGGATTTGACTTATTTTGCAAGGCCCACAGAATATTGTGTTCTATTGTTATAAAAACATGTAACCTACCAAAAGAAAGATTAGAGTCTCTTCTTTCCTCATGAAAAAAATGTATATTTCTATTGGTTTCCATTTTGCAGCAATTTGCATTAGAATATAGCTAAGTTTCACCATTATTTACAAATCTCTTTTAAAACAGTGGGGAAAAGTGCTTTTTGCAACATGGCCCTGGTTGATCTCTTATACGCTGCTGCCATCTGCTGGCCGTTTTTTGTAATAACGACCATTGCTTCAAACGTTCTCTTCAGTTAAGAGGCTGCATCAAAGCCTTGTGTATACTCTAGCATAAAAATTAAAAAAGGCGCATAAATACGTTTTTGGGAGCTAATGAGTTAAATTGCAAGGAAATGGCTTGAGTAGTTTTTCAGTTAGGCTGGTTACACAGTACTAAACTTGTGGTAACTAGTATCACCGAACATTGCCATTAACCAAAAAGTGAATATGTTAACATAAATGTTTGTTCTGCAGGTATTGAGCTGAAGCATCTTTGTCTGGAGTACATGACACCCTGGCTGCTAAACCTTGTTCGCTTTTGTAAGCACAATGACGATGCCAAGCGACAGCGTGTCACTGCCATTTTAGACAAACTGATCACCATGACCATCAATGAAAAACAAATGTATCCATCTATTCAAGCTAAGATCTGGGGCAGCTTGGGCCAGGTGAGTGAACCACAACAATGACTTGAGGAAATAATGTCATTTTTATCTACATTTAGACTTCATCAAATCTAGAGAGGATAAGCGGTACAGAGAATGAATAGAATGAATTTTGTATTTTTGGAATTCCTGAAATTGCTCTCATATTGTATTCAGATAACAGATTTGTTGGACGTGGTGTTGGATAGCTTTATCAAGACCAGTGCCACAGGAGGTCTGGGCTCTATCAAGGCTGAGGTCATGGCTGATACTGCTGTGGCTTTGGCATCAGGAAATGTCAAATTGGTCTCTAGTAAGGTGAGGCTATCCATTTTCATGTTTTGCCGTGAGATGTTACTTGTTTTTGGTCCATAGGTTAAGGAAAACTGTTTAAGTAGTAAGGACTGCATGTGACCTTGACTTTTATGCCCCCAGTAGATGTTCACTGCTATTATAGCTGTCAAACAGGTAAACCTTGCCAAAATATTGCTGTCAAATATAAACTCGCTGATCATCCATAAAAAGTCAGTCACAGGCAACTTGACTTTTTCTTAATTGTTTCTTAAGACCTTTGGATTACAGGTGAAGCATTTTCAATAATAACTAAAAAATATACTAGTTGCCTTGATTTAATTTTGGTGGATCCTGACCAGGGATATGATGAGATGACGAAGAACCTGCAAAGAAGTATTCTCAACTCATTTACTTGACTTGTTAACAACAGCCAAACTGCTAATAAATGATCCAAGTTTATTAAAGTAGCTGGAATAAAATGTTATTTTACTTAATGTGTTTAAATCAGCACCTTATTATCACTGCATTTAACCGAACACAAATGTAGATAACCAATAAAATGTGTTAATAATTGGCATGTAAATGTTAAAATACTTACCAGTCGAAGAAATAAATTCATCTCATGACTTTAGTGGTAGAGGGACAATCTCAACTCGCTTCTGTATGTGCTATTTCCCAGTTAGGCTTGCTACTCATAAACAAAAAGAACACACAGGCAGACACAATAGTAAACCCAGGCCCTGGCTCCTATTATTGCAGACAGCAGCACTACACTGTAAGAGGGCCATTGTTTCGACCATTTCATCAGCACAGCCAGTGTTGCACTTGAAGTAATCATTAGCCTATAAAAAATATATATTTCATTCTGCATATCATAAAGATTTTCAACATTCCGTCAATTGAGACTTCATAACAACATTGTTCCCTGGGTTGATGTTTTATTTACAGAACAACTAAATAATGGCTAAATGAGCGAGTTGTGTACCATATTACTCAACTTCACTCACTGAAAATATACTACTCAATTCTTTAGATTTTGAAATTACAGCAGGTTTATTTATATCAGCCCTTGATGATCATTAAGCACTTGTAAGAATATAAACTTTATTAGTAACCCTTCTTTTATTAGTTATGAAATGTATAGGAAATATACAAATAAATGTACACTAATTAGTAAGGAAGGGGAAAACATGCTAATACGTTTATTCAAGCTTCAAATAAAATTAAGTCAACTTGCAACCTCTTCAGCCTCTTGATGTGCAAAACTGATCGAGACCTACCCCAAAAGACTTGAATCTGCAATTACAGCAAAAGGGGGTTCGACAAAGTATTAATACTGAATACAAGTTTTGCACACCCTACTTTTCATTTTTTAGTTCATGATTGTGTGCTACTTTGTGTTTAACTTTCACATAAAAAAATTATGAAATATAGTTATGTTTGTGGTCGTACCATGGCAAAATGTTGAAATACTCAAGGGGATGAATACTTTTGCAAGGCGCTGTAAATATCCGCCTCCTATACAGAATTTCAAAAGACACTGAAAATGCATCTAATCTTGTCTTAAAAGTTATTTTTTTTGTCTTAAAGTTCATTCTCCCCCCCTTTTCTGTCATTGTAATGAAATCCCTGTTCTGCATTCATCGTTATTGTCTACATATTTCAATTTAATGTAATTTTCTGAAAGGCGTACACTCTTGTATAAGGCCTCGACTTCATTCCCTCTTTGTGCTCTTGTTCATTATTGCTAAATAAAAAACAACAACTAACAAACAAACAAACACAAGCGAGACTTGTGTCCTCCCTGAACTCATTGACCTCCAAGCTTTGGTGCGTTACAAGAACCTTTGCAAATATAAAATTCTCATAGAAAACCCAACTTGCCCCTGTGGAATACATACTAATTTGGTAAACAAATGGTTTCTCTTATACTTACTTTAAAAATGCAGTTTCCTTATATTTAATCGATCAGTTTTTTTAAAATTATTATTATTCTTACTGGGGACTTGCATTTACAATAGGTTCAATATGTTTCTATAATAATTGTACAAGAAGCTAGTTGTTTTTTTTGTTGAAGGGGTGCTTGAACGACCGTGTTGTTTGCTGTTTTCTGACAGGTAATCGGTCGCATGTGCAAGATCATCGACAAGACCTGCTTGTCACCAACACCGACACTGGAGCAGCACCTGATGTGGGATGACATTGCCATTTTGGCGCGCTACATGCTAATGCTTTCTTTCAACAACTCTTTGGACGTTGCTGCCCACCTGCCTTACCTGTTCCATGTTGTGACCTTGCTGGTAGCAACTGGGCCCCTGTCCCTCAGGGCCTCTACTCATGGTTTAGTTATCAACATCATTCATTCCCTTTGTACTTGCTCGCAGCTTAACTTCAGCGGTGAGGACTTATTCTGATCATTTTGTCTTAGACAATGTTGATTTGAATGATATATGCCTAGTTGTATCTTTTGAAAAAACTTTCTAAATCAACCTTTCTTTTTTTATGTTAGAAGAGACAAAACAGGTCCTGCGACTGAGCCTAACAGAGTTCTCCTTGCCCAAGTTTTACCTGCTCTTTGGGATCAGCAAAGTCAAGTCAGCAGCTGTCATCGCCTTCCGCTCCAGCTACAGAGACCGCTCCTTCTCCCCGGGGTCATACGAAAGGGAGACCTTTGCCCTTTCATCCCTGGAGACCGTCACAGAGGCCTTACTAGAAATCATGGAGGTCAGTCTTTTTTTTTTCCACCACCACAGTGATTTGTATTTTACAAATATCCTGGCTGTGGCGTGTAGAGATGGTCGTTCAGTAACCAGAAGGTCGGCTGTTCGATCCAACAAGTCATGTCGTGTCCTTGGGCAAGGCACTTTACACACATTGCCTCCAGTTGCTACTCACACTGGTGTATGGAAGGTGCGAATGTTTGGTGGTGGTCGGAGGGGCCGTAGGCGCTCACTGGCAGCCATACTTTTGTCAGCCTGCTCCAGGGCAGCTGTGGCTACTTAAGTAGCTTACCGCCACAGTGTGAGTGCATGAATAATGTATCCATTCCATTGTAAAGCGTCTTTGAGTGTCTAGAAAAGCACTATTTAAATCCGATGCATTATTATTATTATTCATACATGAGTTGCAACATTACTGTTTAATGCATTTTGCACATTTTCTACAGGCTTGTATGAGGGACATCCCATCTTGTAAGTGGTTGGACCAGTGGACAGAACTTGCACAGAAGTATGGCAATTCCTTTTTATTATTATTGTTGTAATATTGTAACCATATTTGTCAAAGTTCTGTTAAATGCTAACCTTGTCTGTGACCAGGTTTGCATTCCAGTACAACCCGTCTCTCCAGCCCCGAGCCCTCGTAGTGTTTGGTTGCATCAGTAAGCGGGTCAGCCACGGTCAGATCAAGCAGATCATCCGAATCCTCAGCAAGGCCAGCCCTCTCCTCAGCATAGACCGGGTAAGAAGGAACACTGATTTGTATTATTTATAATACATAATTTTGAAGACCTTTTAGTCATTCCATATTCTTCACATTAGGGTCTTGAGAGCTGTCTTAAGGGGCCTGACAATTACAACAGCCAAGTATTGATAGAGGCCACTGTCATTGCGCTGACCAAGCTGCAACCTCTACTCAGCAAGGTATGACTGCTAGGACTTTTTTGACACCCCCCTGTACATTATGACACCCCCCTGTACAGTATAATCTTATGTGATACAGTATTAGTAGTTTCCAAACATTGTGGTGATAATGCATTTATTCGCCAACAAAATGTAAACTGGTAGTGTTTGTTGCTTTTGCAGAAAACACCTTTGCACAACAAAGATATGAATGGTATGAGTTAAAAAATGGATGAATATACAATATACGCACAGGATTGTTCATGCTCTGAATTAGAGGCCTGAGTTGGGCACCCCAACTTTGACATACCCAAAACTCCTATCTCAATGTCTAGCTCCCCAACAAGTCCCGCCCCATTTAAGATTTACCCCCCCCACCCCCAGGCAATTACCATACTATAGATTTTATCGAGTACATGCGCAGTGGTTCTGTTGTTTGCAATTTAACTCTGAGTTACTGTCTTAGCGTTCTAATTTGACATAATTACAACAAATGATATATGTATGTTTTACAGTCTTAAAGCTAGAAATAATTTTGTGTTCAGTCACTTTTTTTGTTTTTTTGTTTAAAGACAAAAAAGGTTTTCTTACCTAAACTGGCCTCCTCTAAAGCTGTCAAACTGACAATTGTGACGTATCATCTTATTAGCTGCTGTTTTCTGTCTAAAGTAAAAACGTGACTGTATGAATTATAAGACAAGATGAAGAACATTTTTAACCATTTTTTTTTGCATCCATCTGTATGACCACAGGAGTCTCCTATGCATAAGGCTCTGTTTTGGGTGGCAGTAGCTGTGCTTCAGTTGGATGAAGTAAACCTATACTCTGCAGGAACTGCTTTGCTGGAGCAGAATCTTCACACTCTTGACACGATGCGTGTCTTCAATGACAAGGTAAAATATAAATAAATGCACTATGGTTCTCAGAATGTTTGGGGCGTAAGTGTTCAGGGAAGTTATAAAGATAACAGTACTTTTTTTTTTTCTTGATTTTGTGATGGTGCAACTTGATAGGAAGCTATTGACTCATGCTATGAGTTTATTACTGCATTTATTATATTGAAATACATGCAGAGCTTGTCACTTTTGTGGATCTGATTGCCTTTGAATGTTCAAACCAAGGCAAGATGTGTATTATAAAATCTATTGCCACTCTCGCATCAGTTCAGTTCACGGCTATTTTCTCACATTACTTACCAGTAGCGCCAATTAAACCAGCTTGCTACACTGTCAGTGAGAAGTATTCAAAAGTTTTTAGTTACTCATATTGTTAAGAATGTCCTTGTGATTCTTTTTTTATTCTCTCACAAAGTGTGTGTTATCAGCAAAACTGTGTTGTTTTGTAGGATTCTTATTCTCTGGTGTAGAAGACGACATTTTTAAATGCCATATGTGCAAGTTCTTGAACAGAAATTACAAGCTTAACGCTAAAATATGATTATGTTGGGTCCCTCTTTGTTTTGCAAAAATCAAATAGTAATACAGAATAGAACGACACAGTATTTATTGGTTACTTTCTGACTACAGTACTCGCAGAAGCCTAGTGAGCCAGCACCAACTTAATCATCAAAAGTTGAACTCGGGTTGAGATTCATCAGTCTTGTTCAAAATTGTAGAATGACGAGAGCCCACTAAAACTGAAAAAGCCCCCATTAAAATACTTCATGATGCTGGATGGTGCTCTATAAATTCATAAATTTGTACATTTTTGTCTCCTTCAGAGTCCAGAAGAGGTGTTCATGGAGATCAGGCGCCCTTTGGAATGGCACTGTAAGCAGATGGATCACTTTGTGGGCCTCAACTTCAGTGCTAACTTCAACTTTGCACTTGTGGGCCACCTACTCAAAGGTGAATATCATTCGGGAGAGATTTGTGATTTGGTGCCAAGTAGTAGTAAAATAATAACCACGATAGTTTTTGATTGTGCAATGATTTCAAAACTTACTATTATTCAACTACAAAATTCAACTTTAAATGTAGCTTTTAATAAACAACCAGAAATCAAATAAGTAACAAGTAAAATATTCAATCAATAAAATTAAAAAATAAATAAATACTTGCTCCTGCTTGTTTCTGCTGTGTGCGCCTTTGCTTCTGAGGGACAGGCTAACATTTTGGATTCAGATTTAGATAACTTTATTTATCCCACAAGGGGCAATTCATTATTTGCGATATACTTGCTTATGCCATCTGTGTTTTTTTGGTAATGCATATTCCAGGTTACAGACATCCATCAGCCACCACAGTAGCAAGAACAGTGAGAATCCTGCACACACTGCTTGCTCTTATCAGCAAGCACCTCAAATGTGACAAGTTTGAAGTCAACACCCAGAGTGTGGCTTATTTGGCTGGTAAGTGACAACTTAGTTGATTTTACATTTGTTTTCTTTTTATTGTTAAAGATGATAATGTGGTTGGTCTGTGTAGCACTGCTTACTGTTTCTGAGGAAGTCCGAAGTCGCTGCAGCCTCAAACACAGGAAGTCACTACTGATTTCAGACCTCTCAATGGACCCCGTACCAATGGACACTTACTCCAGTCTCATCAGTGATCCCAGCTGCAGGTGAGCTGATGGATAGAGTCTAAACTGGAGCTTTGGTTGTCAAACCAGCAGACTGCATTACATTAAAAAAAAAAAAAGAGAGATAAATATTGGTTTCAATTAGGTTTGGGCATTGTATTGGATGATTCCGGTCCCGATTCCGGTCCCGATTCCGGTACCTCGATTTGATTCCTGTTCCTATTGATTTTCAAAAGCTCTAGGGCCCCACACAGAAGCGTAACTAATTTTCATGAAGTGAACCATGACACAAACGTTGTCTAACTTGCAGGCAGAAATGGGGAGCACACGTAGCAGCACATTCCATTTAATTTTACCTTCCACTCCACAAAAAAGAACAGCTGTCATGCACATCACTGTAGTTTTTGTGCATAACCTGATTTGTTCCTACACCAGGTTCTTCATAACCCAATGTTTCACTCTCCATTGAGATATGAGTAACCCAACATCAGACTTTTTCAAATTGTTCCACCAATTTTTTCTTAGATTTTTTTCTTTCTTTGTCATGCACACAAAAGCGTTGTATGGTGGTAGTGAATTCACTCAATTCAATTCACAATTGCAGTGTTTTTCCCAAATAGTGAATAATTCCTCAAAAAAGAGGCTTCGAGTTGTTCTATTGCCACTCCCAGTTGAAGTTTGTCACACTATACACAAAACAAAGTGATTTAAAACAACATAGCTTTACCTTATGAAGTCTACTTTGCTTAATGTTAACAAACAATGCAAACATGTTAACACTTAGCAATGATAGTTGCGATTTTAGAATCAATGGATATTTGTTGTATCGCATTTAGACAGATAATATAACATTCGACTAGCGTCTTAGTAAAAAACAGCTGCAGATGTGATATGAATAGGTAGATACAACATTTTCTGTTTCCATGCAAGCTGCCTGCTTCAAGTCGATGCTAAGCTAATGTCCATGCTTTCCATTATGTTTGATGGAAACGTGATCCCTGCCAATACTGCCGCTACATTGACCGTCTTTTTAGCCTGCTGTGAGTCTCTTTATCTATGACAAGAGCAGCGCAAGCTGAAAACACATGGCCAGTCAAAGGACCATTTTGAGTGGACTGGACATTGTTTTCTGTTCGCTCAGCCTGGGGTCTGATGGTTCCGGTTGCGCTGAATCAAGGTTATGCTCTCTTCTTTATCCTCTACATCAAATGACTAATATTACAGCAACTTATGGGTCACTAACAGTAGTAGTCGTAGGAGTGCGTTCTTCTTTGTTTGTGTCTGAATGACTGCACGGTTTGATACGGCCTCCTGGTGGCCAGGGTGGGCACACCAGGAGCAGCACAGTGAAGGATTGCAGCATTAAACCATGATGCACAAACAAGTTGAATTCTTTACATGTTATTTAATTATTGTTATGACTCTCTTTTTAATCACGTAGAAAAAATATTAAGTGCTATTTCTCTAATTAAAAAAAGCAAACAAAGGAATGGATTAATGGCATTTCTATTCATTTCAAAAGGGAAAGAGGATTTTCGATATGAGTGTTTTGAAATGTGATTGTGAAGGAACTAATTGAACGAATATATCAAGGCATTACTGTTTTGCAAAACATTACAGGCACCATGGCACGTAAAAATAAAAAGAATTGCATTTTGGTTGACAAACTGTTTTAGGCGCATTACCGCCGCCTGGTTTGGAGTTCTGCAATTAACTGAGCCGTATTTGTGACATGACTGTATGCACTGAACCGCAACATCCAAGCCAGAAGGTTCGGGACAAATACATATACACTGTTACACCCCTTGTTTTGATGCTCAGAATGATTGACGACATCCGTCAAGAGTCAATTTATATAAGTTGGCTCAGACTTTTACTACATAATTTCTGAGAGTCATTAGCTTTCATGTCAACTAGCCATGATCACACGTCTGCCCTTTTTTCCCCTCTTCCTCACAGAACGCTGCGAGAAACTCAACCATGGACATCCCCTCAGGTTTCAGAGCGCTACCTTTCCGCTCATCATTACCCCACCGTGGGTCAGATCAGCCCACGTACACGCAAGTCAATGAGTCTGGACATGGGTCAGCCTTCACAAGCCACGACAAAGAAGCTCTTGGGTATAACTTCATCCCCAAGCACACCGTAATCATTCGTCCATATGTATTAGCCGTATATGGTAAATCAATTTTCTTGTGCTTACCTGTTTCGTAGGCACGAGGAAGAGCTTCGATCATCTCATATCCGACTCGAAAGCACCAAAGAGATCTGAGATGGAATCAGGCATGACGACACCGCCTAAAATGAGGCGGGTTGCTGAAAACGATTATGAGATGGGTACGTCAGATTAATTATGGTGCACATGCTGGTTTGCTGACGTTCATGTCATTCCGAAATTCAGAGACGCAAAGAATTGGAAACTCGCACCTTCGCAAAGTATCTGTCTCCGAGTCCAATGTCCTGCTAGACGAAGAGGTGCTAACTGATCCTAAGATCCAGGCTCTCCTTCTCACTGTGCTGGTGAGGAAGCATACTATCGGATACGACTTATGCAGTCTTTGTTGCTTCTTTTAACTGTTCCGTGGTTTAATTTTTTCCAGGCCACCCAGGTTAAATACACCACGGATGACTTTGATCAGCGAATTCTTTATGAATACTTGGCTGAAGCTAGCGTTGTCTTCCCAAAGGTTTTTCCAGTTGTGTAAGTAGCCGACCTACACGCTTATAATCCTTTGTAAGAGAAATTAAACTGGAAGGCCTTTTCACAATCAATTTAGCTGGTCGCAGATCACGGAATCGTGAACACAAGTCACCTCTAATTAAAAAAAATTACAAATCCATTCAAGAACGGCATTACCATGACATCAGAAATTGAATTGAAATGAAAAATGCATCTTGTATCCTTAGCTCTTTTCCTGCCAAATGTTATCCAAAAAGACAATTTGAAAGAGTGGATTCCATTCTTTCATTAGAAAAAAAAGTATGTTTCTACCGTATTCCGTTCTTTAGTAATCACCATTTGAAAATAGATAATTTGAGTGACATCAAGCGGAAATTGAAAAATAAAGAGAAAACAAGCTTTTTGTGAAATATGTTTTCTTTACAACAGTGATTTTGACACTAATATTTTTTTGTTTAGTGGTGCTCTGTGAATTAGATTTAATGTGACAAATGCTTTGATCATTCACATCATCCTTGAAAACATTTCCCAAGATCCGCCATGTTTTCATGTAATTTGATACAGGGAAGCCCATTGAAACGAGATATAATACTGCCATCTGCTGGCCATGGTTAGTGAGTGTTTTTGGATTTTCACATCCCCATTCACAAAGCAGAGCTGCACAAGACGTTGCACTGCCCATTGAGAAAAAAAAAACGTAGTTAACGTCAATTGACGTTGGCACTATACAGTGGGCGTGTCCTTAACATCAATTTATATTTATAGCGGTAAAAGAGTAAAACATATGCAAAGACGGCTTTCTTTTACAACAACGATATATTTTGTCAAGGTGCGGCCTACCTCTTGTCTAGATAAGTTGCGAAAGCGTCACTTTTTACTTTTGGTAGGCTGCCGTGTCAGCACTTCCAAATATTGGCATGCTGTTGCGCCGCCCTTTCACACTGAACCTTATATATTAAGCATTATTCAAGCATTTCAAGGCTTCATATATAGCGCCATTTCAGTTCACTCTATGCCAAAACCAACCAGGAATTTCCAAAGGGAAATGAACTTCACAAGCACAGGTTGATCCCAAAATGTAGTCAAGGGATACTTGACTCATTGAGCCACTTTCAGTAAGTCATTGTTTTGCAAGTCACAAGTAAGTCTCACGTCTTTGCCCTCAAATCCCGAGTCAAGTTCCAAGTCAAGACTGACAAGTCTCAAGCGATTCACAAGTCGTACACTTTGAGTTTCGAGTCATTTTAACAACATCGTAGGGTTATATTATTTCGGATGACCATCAAAGTAGGAGTCAGAGACTAAGGGAGTGAACCCAGAGTGGTGGAACAGATTGCCGTGTTTGCAATGTTACTAGTGAGTTTACAGTCTCATTAACCACTCAGCTAGCAACGATAATTAGCTTGACAAAACTGACATTAGCTTATTTACCGTTCTTTGTGCAACTTCAGATGTTGAACGAAGTTTAAAGTTGTTGCCTCTCTGTCAGTGATCTAATCTTGGTCACAATTATTCTTTTGTTGACCGCCTCATAGCTTTTGTACCCAAACAACTAGTAGTGCAACGGATCACAAAAGTTACAGATCGGATTGTTTAAAAAAATGAAAATAAAAATCGGACTTTATCTTAGTTTATTTTATAAAATGCTTTTGCATATTAAATGTAATACATATATATATATATATATATATATATATATATATATATATATATATTAGAAATACAACTTTAAGTGCAATATAAGGCAAGATACATAATTATTTTATACATGGTCCATGTATAAAAGGTATCCTGCCCTACATTATATTGCCCTTGTAATGCACTTGAAGTTGTTTCTAAAATCCAAATGGCCATATTGGACATTTTGAATGTTTTTTTTCTTTTTTTTTTTTTTTTTTTTTATAAAATAATATAAATAAAGGTAAAGTTTAAGGCGCATTCCCTACGTTTAAACAGGAAGAGTGGATTATAAAGTAGCATAGGTCCACAAAGAGAAAAGCAAGCGAGCCACTGTCAAACTCTACTGTTGGTAGCCAGTCACCCGACGCTAACAGTTAGTTACTAGCCACCAACGCCGGAGACTTGTACCATATCGTGCAGTGACGGCGTAATTAACTTGCGGTTTCTTCGCGTCCTAAATTCGCTATTTAATATACTTTCGGGTGGTATTAATATAATGGTGGTAGAAAATATGTCATTTCAATAAGAACGTTGATAATGCAAGCCAAAATGTCAACGGGAAGTAGTCAAGCTGGCGTTCACGCAACCATGCAGGCAGACTTCAAAGGGGGGTGATTATTTGATGGAATAATCTAAAGAATAATCGATTAAAAAAAATATATCAAAAATCAAAAACTTGCTTTCAACATTGCGCAGACTAAAAAGCCGTACATTTAGGTCATAGGTGTCAAACTCCGGTTTTTGAGGTTTTCCTCTTCCAACACAAGCTGATTCCAATCAGCCGGATCGTTATCAGGCTTATGCAGAGCTTGCTGATGAGCTGATCATATATCAGCTGTGTTGGAGAAGAGAAACATCCAAAAAACCTGCAGGACCGGGGTTTGACACCTATGCCGTCCAAACATGCAAACGAGAGTGAAGGCATGTGACAGGGGCAGTTTGTGTCCCAAAAGTTTATGAAAATTGTGGCTCTTGGCCATTCCCGATCTAGTTTGTAATGAAGTTGCCACATGTGTACCTCCTTAGGCACAACTTACTGGACTCCAAGATCAACACTGTGCTATCAATGTGTCAGGACACAAACCTCCTGAACCCTGTACATGGCATCGTCCAGAGTGTCGTGTATCATGAGGAGTCGCCGCCACAGTACCAACCCTCCTATTTACAAAGTAAGACCAACTAAAGGCATCAGTGTTGCACAGTGACAAGATATGAGATTGTTCCAAATGTGTAACCTTGAAGTTGAGTAACAGAGATCACTTCCTCATATTGTCCTTGCTGACCTCCTTTCTTGTAACAGGTTTTGGTTTTAATGGACTTTGGAGGTTTGCTGGTCCTTTCTCAAAGGTGAGTGGGATTCTTTTTATACTGTGTTAATTTCTACCATATAGGTTTGCTTGCTTTCTTTGGATCTAGTGCCTTAACAAAGTTCTCTCCGCACACGCATCTCCACCCCACAGCAAACCCAAATTCCCGACTATGCTGAGCTGATCGTCAAATTCCTGGAGGCGTTGATTGACAGCTACCTGCCAGCAGCGGAGGAGGAGCGGGGGGAGGAGCAGCTCCGTACGCCCACTTCTCCTTACCCGCCCACCAGCCAGAGCCAGCTCAGCATCACTGCCAACCTCAACTTGTCCAACTCCATGACCTCACTGGCCACATCGCAACACTCACCAGGTCACACACGCACGCGCGCTTCTAAAATTCGATTTGATCTATTGCAATGAAGCATGATGAACATTAAAAAAAAAAAAAAGTATTTAACTCATGGATCGAAAGTGCTGTCAAAACTGTACGTTTCCCTTTTTGCTGAAGTAGCAAAGCAGCCCCAGATTTGACAAACAAAATTGGTTTGATTATCCAAATGATTTAAATGTTATTCATTAAGGATGCCGACACCAGGCCATATTTCAAGGTCACACCTGCGACCGAGACCAGTATTTTTTTTACGATCAGGAGCTGGCAATTAGAAATTAGAATTGAAAATTGACATTAAGTAGATGCAAAGAAAAATATATTGCCATATGTATAGGTCTTTTTTTTAAATCACTAAACAATATCAAATAAACAACAAACATTTGTGAACAGTAATCAGGGAACTTGTACTTTAATGCAAAATAAAATTGTATCCGGTTACTTGATTAACCGATGGAATAATTGATTCTAAGAATATTAAACAGTGAGAGCACCACATTGCTTACTAGGGATGTCCCGATCCTGATCACGTGATGGTCAGTTGAAAAAGATCGGATATTTAAACACATTTTAAAAGGTCACATAGCTACAGTAATCGGTTAGTTTTGTATTGCACAATATTATGTTTGTTTGTTTGTTTTCCTCTTTCAGTAGTGGTGTAGTTAGTTTTGTCTTCAGGAGGGAGATCCAAGCCGAAAGATACTCCCAAACAAGTCTGCCTTGCCTGATTTAAAAATAGAATTTTAAAAAAGTTTTTAAAAAAAAGAAGCCTCCTTGCTAAATGGGACTCAGTATCAGCAGATACTTAAAATCAAAGACTCAGACTCGGGTGCCAAGAAAGTGTGATCAGAGCATCCCTAGTGCTTACTTTTTTTCACTTGATTGCTTTGTATGCATGGCCTAGAAGTTGTTTTCATACATTTTTCTTCTACAAATATTTACTGTTAATTATGATTTTATTACTGCATTAGTGTAAGTTAGTGATAGACGACATATTCTGACTGGGTTATCTCACATCCGCAGGATTGTCACAGGAGGACTCCCTGTAATAAAATAAAACACCAATGCACAATTAATTATTTTACTTGTAAAATTTTACAAACAAATATTTTGGGGAAAAACTCACTGTCAAGAACTTCACCATTATATAATCATAAATCAGTTGTACCAACAATGTGTGTCTTAATCTCTCACTAGATATGACTTTATTCCTCTACTGTGATATAAGCATAAATAGAGCTGTCAAAATTAATCAATTAATTGACAAGTTATCGATTATCAAATTAATCGACAACTACTTCAATAATTGAGTAATCGTTTGGAGCCTCTTTTTTTTTTAATTTTAAAATTGTCCAAATTCTCTGATTTCAGCATATCAGCAATAATTGTTCACTGATTTCTGTAGTCCTTCATGAAAGAAGACTTATCTTCTGTGTTTAATCAAAAATAAGACATATGCAAACATCTGTTTATTACTTTGCAAATTAATGACCCAACCGTCAACATAGTACAACCCCCCTCCCCTTTTTTAAATCACTGTACGAAATAAACACCAGTCACTGGTTAATAAACAGTAATCAGGGGGAAAACATGCTTTTGTAATACACTTTAATGCAAAATTAAAATGAACCCGATTAGTCGATTAAATAACCGATAGATGAATCGATTCTAAAAATATTCAATCGTGACAGCACTAAGCATAATGAATCCCTCCTTCTGTTTGTGTGTAGGTGTGGATAAGGAGAATGTCCAGTTGTCCCCCAGCTCAGCTTTGTCCAGTGGGGGTCGCACTCGCCATGGTTCGGCCAGCCAGGTCCAGAAGCAACGCAGTTCCGGCAGCTTCAAGAGAACCAGCATTAAAAAGATTGTGTGAATGGGCTGTGGAATCCCCACCACCGTTGGCGCTTCCCTTCTTCCTCCTCTCGACCCCCGACCCATCTGCCAAGCCTGGCCTCATGCTGCATTTTAACTTTTTACGCCACCTTTTTACTGTTTGAAATTCTCCTCCATCGCATTTGCTTTTGCGGGACAGGTGAGGTAGTTTTAGCTTTTAACTGTTGTGCTGCTTGAGATGATTTTCCAGCATTGATAACGGTGAAACGAAGGCGCTGATATGGATCCAGTTTGGACAGTGAAAGGTGACACAGGACACTTCTTGCCCTCCAAAAAGTGCATCCTTTTTGGTAAAATGGCGGCATGGACCAAACGCATTGCGCGATAAAGGACCTTCCCGCCGGGCCTGCTCACACGCCGAAGTCATGTACATGTTTCCATGACACAGACTTAAACAACTTGTCCTGATGTTAAGGAAGATGTTGACGTTTTCTCCATGGTGTGCCTTTGTCAGGATTTCCAGTGTGTACAATTTGTAAATGTCGAACCTCAGCGGGGGGGCAAAGAACTGGTACTAATTACAGAGGTGCAATTTTGCCATCGCAACTGGCCTCCAGTGATCGACCGTCAGCTATACAATCAATCATCCATATACCCGATTGCCTGGAAGTATTTAATCCTGTACAGCTAGATAGTGATACACAAATACTCTTCACGGGGAACACAACTTTGTAAATAGCTCTGAGCTGAGTCTTTATCTTGCCTAACATTTTATTTTTATTTTTTTTTTAAGTTTTCAGCTATGAATACTTTTAATTAGTTTACACGGTGACGAGGAAAAAATATTTGTTCGGCAATAATTATCAACTTCTTCTTTGTATCATCTAAGGTTAAAATTGGCTCTCAGCATGCTTCAAAGCAACTTGTCACCACAAAGCAAAAACAAAAGACAGTTCACTGATCTCAGTTGCTTTGCAAGTTGCTTGTAGTGCTCCTGAAAAAAATTCTCATAATTGTCGGTTGCCCCTTAAACTAAAAACGTCCAAAACAGTTTTGAAAACCTGGTTGCATTTGAGCCACATGTAACCACGTTGTTTTCACTTTTTTGCTTTGTATGAATGATAAATGTTAAGGATGACGTGTCCGTAACCTCTTAACCAAGTGGTTGACTTGCACTAATTTCAAAACGGTCATCGGTTTGTAAAGAAACCCCTCAAATGTGGCATGTTTTATTTGATGTTATGCAAATTGTCAGTAGTGTACTAGTTGGAGTTGTTTTTAATGCAGAATGTGCGGCAGCTGTAAATACTTTGTGTACAATTTGAGATGGTATATTTACTACACTGTATATACATGTGATATTGTATTATTTTGTTTTTGTAAAGCAGTTAGGTTCTGTATAATATACAAATTGAGCTATTCCAGTGTTAGTAATAAAATGTTTTGCTCTCCATAGCTTGAGCTTTTTCATTTCTATTGTTCTAAAGTCTAGGGACAGTAATTTGCATCTGCATCAGACGCGGGTAGCTTCTTGAAAAATGTTGGTTTGCGAAGCCAGCATCCTCTGCAGGTGAGGTGAAGTCACCGTTTTGAAAAGATACATGAGACGAGCATAAATGTATACATACTGATTGAATGACTTATTAAACAAACATTAATAGCAAACGCTATTAGTTTGTACATCAGCAGTCCTTTGCAATCACAATACAGTAATATTACAGGGGAAACCTGCTTGAATGGTAGCTCATTAATTTATTTCATTTAGGTACAATCTGGAAGGGATGGGCACTTCCATTAGTTCATCTTCCCGTGTCCAGTAGTGTTTGTTAATCAAAAGTTGATTTGTCCAGTCCAGTTGCGCTGGATAGTTGACAATGCAGTTGGGGCTTTGTGAAATGACAATGGCCAAGCAAGGGGCCACAAGTTTTTTCTTTGTCTTCCCAGTAACACTGCACCCCCGTTTCTTACAAAATTCTTTTAAAACATCCACTTTACAACACTCAAATTAGTGCTCTATATCGGGGTCACACGCCGCCATGTTTACCGAACTGGGGAGACATAACCTTTGACCTGGACCAGCATGCCTTGCGTTCGTCCGAATGTTTATATCATATCTGTAAAAAAAAAGCCGTAATTATATTAGTCATTTATTTTTGCTGTTTGTGTGTTTATGAATATTTCCCGTTCCTGTTCTCATGTTTGTCTCAGTATTCCGCACACTGCAATTTAGAATGTTTTTGTTTTTCCTTCTGTTTCACTTTTGGTTCCAATAAAGGGCATTTTACACAAACATTTTTTATAGACCTAAGGTATTTGCATTAGAACGATGATTCTATTACTATGTTTTAACATAATAATATCCTTTAATACCCACAAAATAAGGCTTAAAGTTGAGATTGATTAACGTTATTTGTTTTTTTGTTTTGTTTTTTAAGCAAATATTCTTTCATTTTGAATTTGATGCCTGCAGCATGTTCCAAAATAGCTGGGACAGGAGCGACAAAAGACCGGGAAAGTTAAGGAATGTTCAAATTCTCGTATTGATTCTTATTTTGAAGAAGAAGAAAAAAAGGAGAATAAACGGGTAGATTAGGATCCACTTTTCTTTAAGTGTAACATTACATTAAAAAACCAGAAGTGAGGTCTAAAGAGGTCCAAATTCTAGGACTCCTGAGTAGGGTGCCATGGGGTCCCCAGAAAAAGAAAAAAACGTTTTTGAAAACAATTGTTTTGATAATAAACATGCAATAACAAATATATTTTTCTGTAGAAATAGTTTTTAGAACTCATGGCCATGTCCTCCAGGCCAAAGAAGACAAAAAGGACTCATTAAATTGTTATTGGCGCAAAATTCAAAAGCCAGCATGGGTCATTTTCACATCTGTGAAGGCACCATTAATCCTGAAATGTACATACAAGTTTTGGAGCAACATATGCTGCCATCCAAGCAACTTCTTTTTCACGGACATCCCTTTTTATAAATGCCCAGCCACATTCTGTATGTATTACAACAGTGTGGTTTTGTACTAAAAAGAAGAGCACTAGACTGGCCTGCCAGCAGTCCAGACCTGTCCGCCATTGAAAATGTGTGGCACATTATGAAGTGCAAAATACGACAGACTGTTTGATTGCAACTGAAATTAAAGTTCAAGCAAGAATAGGAACATATTCCACCTACAGGGCTTCAACAATTAGTATCCTCAGTTCTGAAATGCTCATTAAGTGAAGTTAAAATGAGAGGACATGTAAAGGAGTGGTAAAAATGCCCCTGTCCCTGCTTAGAATATTATGTTGTGACTTTTGTGATTTTTAAGAGTGGCATTTTACTTGTTTATTTAGTGGTTCTGTAACTCAGGTGAGGATTCTAATAAAATATATGTTTAAAACAAAGATGTTATTATTTATTTATTTTATTCCCATTATTATTATTATTTTTCCAGTTGCATATAAATGCATTGTTCACTCAGCCATTTGATTTGGGCTGAAAAAAAGAGGTTCATCTGACCAACAACAGAAAAACTGACAACTCAGCTCAACGGTTCCACAATCTTCTTGTCCCTGGACGCTGCTTCAGTGTCCTTGCAGATCCCACTGGACCACGTTCATTAGACCCTATGGATAATAGTGCTTTAAACGTCTCCTTTTTGGGATCACCAGTTCCTGAGATCTTCCAAAGATGGTTGAGACTATGTTCCATGCAGGGAGTAGCTGTGTAAATCAGGCTTCCCTAATCCTGGTCCTCAAGGGCCGGAGTCCTGCAGGGTTTAGATGTTTCTGTCCTCCAAACACACCGGATTCATATAATCAGCTCATCAGCAAGCTCTGCGGAAGCCTGATAACGACCCTAATATTTCGAATCAGGTGAGCTGGAGGACAGAAACTTCTCAAACCTGCAGGACTCTGACCCTCGAGGACGAGTATTTGGGAAGCCTGCTCATTGATTAACTCTTCAAAGTACTCTTTCCAACACACTTCCATCCCTATCCTTTATTACGCTAACCTGTTGCACATCATTCCCATCTCTGTCTCTTTGCCTTTCCAACCTGTATAGATCAATCTCTCCCTCCTTATTATCCAACCTAGCATACAAGTCATCGTAAGCCCCTTGTTTGGCCTTTGCCACTTCTACTTTCACCCTACGCTGCATTTCCTTGTACTCCTGTCTACTTTCTTCAGTCCTCTCAGTGTCCCACTTTTTCTTAGCTAACCTCTTTCTCTGGATCCACTTCTGCACCTCCTCATTCCACCACCAAGTCTCCTTAGCAACTTTCCTTCCAGATGACACACCAAGGACTGTCCTACCTATCTCCCTGATCACATTTGCTGAAACTTTGCAAACCTGCAGGACTGTGACCCTCGAGGACTAGTATTTGGGAAGCCTGGTCATTCATCAACTCTTTGTCACGAGTGGGTTGTGTTTTTTGAATCCCAAAAGGAAAGGGCAGACCCAGCCAGGGCGAAAATCACTCAATTTTAATGAAAGAACAAAAAGCGCACAACACGTGGACAAAAGGTTGCTCAACAAAAGGCAACGACGACAAAAAGGTGTACGTCGTGGGCAAAAACAAGAAAACACAAAATCACGCCGGAGGGCGGATAAAACAGAGAGGAGTGTAGCACACAAAGTTGATTAAAGAAAAACGCTACTAGTCTAATTACTAATGGTGTCCACAACACCAAGAAAGATTGGCGCTAGAAAGGAAACATCAGGTATGGTGAGTCGCGTCGTGGAATAATAACCCGACACTCCTCTCTGTTGCTGCCAGGCTTTTATCTCGGCCTGATGACATAATGGGCAGCGGGTGTGTCGGCAGGATCCGCCCTCCAGCTGTTTCCCCAGCAACTGCAAGGGAGAAATCGGAAACAGCAGAAAACCAAAACATAACACTCTTCAAAGTACTCTTTCCATCTTCACATCACACTACTGGCATCTGTCAACACACCTCCATCCTTATCCTTTATTACCCTAACCTGCTGCACATCCTTCCCATCTTTGTCTCTTTGACTTGCCAACCTATATAGATCAGTCTCTCCCTGCTTACTATCCAACCTACCATACAAGTCATCGTAAGCCCCTGCTTACTATCCAACCTACCATACAAGTCATCGTAAGCCCCTTGTTTGGCCTCTGCCACTTCTACTTTTACTCTATGCTGCATTTCCCTGTACTCCTGTCTTTAGAACTCATGGCCATGTCCTCCAGGCCAAAGAAGACAAAAATGACTCATTTTTGTTTCATGAAAGGATGCCATCAGGTGTGTAGTCGTCTCATGGCATATTCCATGGGCTTTAGAAATTAGATTTTTCAATTGTTTCTGAGATGGAATACATTTACCTTCTTTCCGCCATATACCTACTTCATCTTTTTGTCCCCCTTTGGACATCTACACACTCTTTTCTTCTGGACTTGCTTTTTTCTGCCACAACTTAGCTGTTTCTACTATCACCTCCTGTGGATTGTCACATTCAGACTCACTTACAGTTAGTTGGAGTGTAGGTCGGTACCCCGCAACCTTTTTTTGTTGTTCGATCTGCTGATTCATTTCCTGCTGATACAAAATCATTAGTTCCAGAGTAACCTTTACATTTTATTACACCCACCGCTGTTGGGAGCATTAAAGCATCTCGCAATTTAAGAATATCATCCTGATGTTTAATGGGTGTACCAGTTACAGTTTGGAAATCGTTTCGCTACCATTCTTTTAATGCAACATAAACTGTCATGTGTGTATACGCCGAATCTGTGTAAAAATTTACTGACTAGTTTTCTGCTGAGAGCTGCTGTTAATGCCAAAATTTCAGCTCTTTGTGCTGACTGAGAGCCTAAAATTCTTTCTGCTTGGACTTCTTCAAAACCTGTGTCTGTGGGTCGGTTACTGCCAATCCAGATTGTAAGCCATCATTGCCTTTGAAGCAACATCCATCTGAAAAGAATCTAGTCCGGGTTGTCAATAGGTGTCGCAAATTGGGTGTCTTTGCTCATATTTTTCCAATGGAGTTGATGCATACAGACAAACTTGTCGACTTCCTCCTTCCCCCTTCTGATAAAGGGCAGCAGAAACGCTGCTGACCTTTTCAGACACGTCAAGATAGAACATGCGACTGTAATCAGGAATCACAAAAGCTGCAGCAGTGGAAAGATGCTGTTTCAAGGAGATGAAGAGCAAAGACCCGGTGGCTTCAAGACAAGAAGTTTCAGATGGAGCTGCCAGCAAGAGGTCATCCACATACTGCACCAGGAGAACACCAGGAGGCAGTTCAAGTGGAGACAGCAACTGGCGAAGACAGTCGTTGAAGAGTCCAGGTGAAAGGACAAAGCTTTGAGGCAGGCGATTGTAGCAGTAGCAAACACCATTCCAAGTGAAAGCAAAAAATTGCTTCATTGAAGGGTGGAGTGGAATGCAAAAGAAAGCATTAGCCAGGTCAATGCAAGTGAAATGAGTGTGGGTTGATGTAATTTGGGACAATGCCGAGTGAGGGTTCGGGACAGACAAAGTAGGAGTTAAGACGGCCGTATTAATCGCTCGCAGGTCATGGGCCATGCGAAACTTTCCAGTATATTTCTTCTCAACGGGTAAAATAGTGTTATAATCAGAGACGGAAATTTCACACAACACTCCTGCTTTGAGCAAACCGTCAATTGTTTCCGAAATGCCAATCATCCCAGCCTCTTTCACAGAGTATTGGGGAACATATATTTGTCCTGGTTTCATCTGAAACACAACAGGTGAGACGTTACAGAGACCAACAACAGTGGGATCCATGGACCACAGCGATGTGGGAAAGAAATCAAGAAGGTAACCAGCAAAATCGCTGTCGGTTGTTTCACTTCCATGGTGTCTATCCAGAAGCTGGTGCTCCAAAGCGGAAGTGGGTAAAAATGTATTAGACCGAATCCAATAAGCATCAAGTGACGGGAAATAGAGCAATTAAGAGTGAAATAAATTTTGCCAATCAGTGGCCTGTGTGCATGCCAGGACAAACGGACCGAGATCCTTCGCTTTGTGCTGAGGCGAGATCATAAAGGAGACATGTGGGAGTTGTTCAGGTCCCAGGGACACCGAAAAGGCGACACCTGTTTTGCCTGCAAACAAATCACCCATGTTCAATTATCATATGTTGTTTTCAATTTCCTGAAATGCCTAGCTATAGATCTCATTCCCTGATCTGTCATAGTACAGTGTGCAATGCATACAATCAGTTACCATATCATAAGATCTGAGGTTACGAACCCAAAGTGACCAGAGAGCTCAGCTTCGAGCCAATTACTGGAGTCAATATTCACTCTTGCCCAGTAGATGTCGGCAGTGGCGCATGCCACAGGGCATTGTTCAACAAGCGGGAACTGGGAGGTGGCACTGGAGGCAGAATAGGCAGAGCAGCAGTTAGTGTTATCATCCGGAAATTCCAGGATAAGTCCATCAGGGTTGCATTTGATGAGAGGGCATGTGGCGATGAGGAGATCTCTGCCCAAAAGATTGACTGGACAGCTAGGTGCAAACACAAAAGAATGCAAAAGAGTCTGTGAAAAACATTGAACAGTCACTGAGCATGTGGATTCAGGGCACCATCATTGTGGAAACTGTCCACCAGATGGAGGCAGATACTGTTGGTTTGGCACCGGGGAATGTTGTTGCTGCGGCGTGCAGTTTGTTGGCCTCTGCCTCTCCACCCAGACGCTTGAGGTCGCTGTCTGCAATCGCGGTCCCAATGACCAGGCCGTCCACAATTGAAGCACATGTTAGGCCACCCAGAAGGCTCACCTTGACCCATGAATGAACCTGCTTGATACATCATGCACTCAGAATCGACAGAGGGCGATGAGATCACAGCAAGAGTGTTTTCTTCCTGCTTTTTCAAATTTTGAAACTGCACCATAGCAAGTTGTGTTTCTGTACTTTTGTGTTTGTCTACCTTAGACTCTTTTTCTTTAGCATGTCTCCTTAAATGATGTTTAAGATGTGACAACCACCAGTCAACCTCATCACCGGGAAGATCCCGATTGGCCTCCATGGCCTGTGCCACAGACTTGGGAACGCCCTTAATAATGGCTGCTCGGAACACTTGCGAATGTAAAGTGGAGGCCGTAGGAGCGTGTCCTGTTTTCAGTGTGTAATCAGTGAGGGCCCGATCAACAAAAGCCGCGGCCTCCTCATCTGCCTTGGGAGCAAACACCAGATTTGAAATAACACACTCAGGGAGGGGAAACAAAGGTCTAAGACGACAAGGTTAAGTAATTTTCTCGCGTAAGGGCCTAATTATCAGGGAGACAAAAAAATAAAATTAAATAACAAAAAATACAAATAAATAAAATAAAATAAAAATTTACATTCAAACATTCAACTATAAAAGTGGACATAATTGTGTAAAAAGAACACGGATGTCACCTGCTATTAACATTTGTCCCGTAACCTCTCTCTGCACTGCTTGAAGCCAATTGGCACCACCAGATTGCATAGGCGGAAGTTTCTGCATCAACACACACTCACATCAGTGGGAGAGAAAGGTTTGTAAAACATAGCAGAGTTACCAGTGGATGGGTCAACTTAAGCTAACATGGGTGCCTGCAAGATTTGGGAATGAGTCACAGGCCGATGAGGAGGAAAAGCTGGACCTTTGGAAGATTCCTCTGGTTCGGGTGGGCACCTGAAAGATTCTGGACATGACACTTTAATTCTGCCACTTGATTTTGTAACTGAGCAATGTACAACCTGTTTTTCACTTCCTCATTCGAAGGGCCTGTAGCTGCGTGTTCCCATCGCCATCATTCTTCCACAACTTTCTTACCATTCTCTCTCTCATCCTCCCTTTTGGAGACAACCTGTTAGTTTATTTTATTTATTTATTTTTTATTTTTTTTTACTTTTAGAGCTGCCGCTCTTTTAACACAAGTTTTTTTCTGTTTCTCTCATTAATGTCACCAAACACGCAGTTGAAGAAGGAAACCATCCATTCTCGCAACACTTTGCAGCCCTTTTTTTTTAACTGTTCTCTCTCAACACCCCCCCTTCCTGTTCTCCCCCCCCACAAGTTTTTTTCTGTTTCTCTCATTAATGTCACCAAACACACAGTTGAAGAAGGAAACCATCCATTCTCGCAACACTTTGCAGCCCTTTTTTTTTAACTGTTCTCTCTCAACACCCTGCCCCCCCCCTCTCTCTCTCACCCAGCACACTTATTCAGAATGGTTTGGTATTTGCCGCAAATTGAACCATTCACTTTCCCTGTCAAACTCTCCCTTCATTGACGTCTTTTGTGGTAGCACAGTTTCACATAGGCCTTCTTTTTCCTTATTCAAAGACACTTGCTTATTCCCAAACAAGAGTATCTGAGCCTTAATTTCTCAGAAGTGGTCAAACTATTCCTCTTATTTCAAAAGTGCTTGACTAGGACCAAACAAAAGCACTCGAACCTTAATTGATCAAAACCACTCGAACTTCTTATTCTCTTATTTCTCATGCACTTATTTCTTCGTAACGTTACCCCATTTACAAGGACTTCAGTTTCTAAGATTCTAAAATAGAACGAAACCACCTTGTATATTTAATGTCTTAGTAAAATCCAAAAACAAGGACTTCTTGTTTCTAGGATTCCGTAATGGAACGAAACAACCTTGTGTTTTAGATTTACTAATATCTGTTAACTTAGATCTCATATACAGTTTAGTCACAAATTAAATGACATGAAAACAGGTCTCGGGGTATAATCAACAGACAGAAAATCAACTAGGAGGATAAAGGTACTCTTACCTTTAAATACTTTGGCGCCAGATGTTCTGTCTGCTGACCAACACCTCAGCCCGAAATCACGTCGGGGGTCACCAATTGTTGTGGAGTAGATATTTTCCTCTGCGTGTTTGTTTTCTTTCGGGTAGTGAGAATGTTGGTTATCTGAATACAGGCTGGAGATCGATGAACAGTTCCTTCAAAGCTTTTATTTCTACAGAATATTCCAGGCACAAGTGAGTTACAGACAATGACTGTAGCCTCTCACAAGTGCAAAGAGTACAAAGGACTTACAATATTCTTATACTATCTTGAAGGGCGGTACCACACAGTTTCCAGTAAACAGTTCAACCTGGGTTGACCGGACATCCAGACATACATTTAAGGACACTATTCAGACACAAAACATAAGCCCATTTGAGGAATAGAGGAGGTTTTTCAGTCACGACTGCACCTGGCAGAAATTGCGATAACACTCACAAAGATACATCCGCAGAACAAAGCTCTACTGAGGAAATAAGGAAATTAAAACAGTTATGACTAAATCTGGGCAGAAGATTTCAATACTTACTACGCATCCCATTTCTACTGCCAGAGAACCCCCAGAATGTCGTGCCGAAAGGAATAAATTGGTAAATATAAAGATCAGATAGATTGTAGTTGCTAATTTGTATCCATGCCATATGTAATACAGCACATCAATTTCTGAGCCTACAATAGCAGTGTAAAGAGATGTTTGCAAATGAAATGGAATGTGTAGACAGACTCATTTTTATTGGGCCTACACTTTTCATTACATTTATCATTTTAGTTATTGATATATATATATTATAATTTTTTTCTTCTTTCAGATGAACAAGAAGAACATCAAAACAGGCAAAAACTGGGCTCCAAACAAGAGCCTGTACAATAAACAGTGTTCGAGAGAATACTTTGAAATTGTAATAAGCTACAGAATACTGAATACTGTCTCAAAAATGTATTTTCCAATATATGCTGTGTAGTGCTTTCTGATTATATTGTTATGCAATTTAACTCACGAGTTTAATGTTTGCGTACCGCAATGTCTTCCGTTGTTTTTAAGAAAGCAACTGTATTTTTCGACATGTTGAATCGGCGTCAGGCTTTGATCATTGTGATTGGCTCTTAGCTAGCGAATCAGCGCACGGGGCAAGCAGAGGAAGTGACGAACGCGGATAAACAGTACTAATGAAAAGGATTTTGCCCATTTTGTGCGATTTCTCCGTATCTTGCACCTTTGCTACCTTAATATTCGTACAATCACAAGAGCGAGGGTTGACAATGACAGCATTATACAATACCGTGCAAAAGCTGGAGGGTTTCATTCACGTGGGAGGACAACGTGAGAGAAAAAGTAACCTATATGCATTGTTTACGTTTTTATATCCTGTCTCCGTAAAGAGGTTTCCAGTTGCCTTTAGGAATAATGACTACAGCCGCCGATGGTATGGAAGGGAATTGCTTCTTGTGCATGCGCTGAAGGTGCATAATAGTCGGGGTTGGTGCGGTGTGTATTTTTGTAATTATTCTGCGCGACATGCCGACATCTGAGCCGACGCCATGGATTAGGCCCGACGTCAGATTGGTGCATCTAGGCCTTTCAGCCCAACTCTTGCCTAACATGTACTGTAGTTTTGCCACTGTTGTTTATTGATGTTTCATTTTGCTATCTATATTCGAAATGGATTCACGGAGTGATTCGTCTAAATTGTGAGCCAGTCTCTTGGAGTAAAATGTAGGAAAGTAATAATCAAAAAAAACACTGCATCGGCGTCAAAAGAGGCCAGCCCACCGAGCATCTGCCCTGTATGCCAGATGGCCAGCCCAGCCCTGGCTGATGGGATGAAACCGAAGCTTATTAACACCCGTCCCCAGAATACATTTAAGACGCACAATTATCGAGACATTGATTTGTACATTGTAATAAAATACAATACACTGCGGCACATTGTCGTATAGTCCCAATAAAACGTGTGCGTCGGCACACGTTTCCATCAGTTCATCTTCCCGTGTCCAGTAGTGTTTGTTAATCGAAAGTTGATTTGTCCAGTCCAGTTGCGCTGGATAGTTGACCATGCAGTTGGGGCTTTCTGATATGACAATGGCCAAGCAAGGGCCACGAGTGTTTTCTTTCTCTTCCCAGTAACAATGCACCCCCGTTTCTTACAAAATTACTTTAAAACATCCACTTTACAATGCTCAAATTAGTACTCTATATCGGGGTCACACGCCGCCATGTTTACCTAACTGGGGAGATATAACCTTTGACCTGGACCAGCATGCTTTGCTGATTCCGAATCCGCTTATTTAAAACTAGGATCCTTAAAATGATTTAAAGTTTCTTGTAGTCTAACAAGTTTATGGTTCCTCCTTTATTATTCATTTAAGCGCTTCCATACATTTATTAGCATGTAGTAAAAAATCTCGGTGTTATATTTGACCCAACTCTCATTTCAGATGCACACTAACAATATTACTAGAACTGCTTTTCCCCCCCACCTTCACAATATTGCTAAAATTCATCCTATTTTGTCTGATGGTGACTCTCTGATTTTTCCATGATCAGTCTTAAAAGTATGTAGTTAGTACAAAATGCTGCAGCTAGACCAGTGGTGAGCAAACTGTCCCCAAGGGCCGGATTCCTGCAGGTTTTGGATGTTTCCCTGTTTCAATGCAGCTGATTCCAATCAATAGGATCGTTATCAGGCTTATGCAGATCTTGCTGATGAGCTGATCATATATCAGCTGTGGTGAAGGAAACATCCAGAACCTGCAGGGCTCCGGCTCTCAAGTTTGCCCACTCGAGCTAGACTTTTGACGCGGACGAGACAGTTTGATCATATTACCCTGGTACTAGCCAACTTGCATTGGCTTCCAGTCCACTTGAGATGAGATTTGAAGGTTTTGCCACTTTAAGCACTTGTGAAACATGAAATAAAAACTTGTTCGTACAACACTTTTCCCCCCAAGTTTTTCGTTTTTGAAATTTCGCCATCGCCTATTTTGACACTTTCTTTTTGAATCACCCTCTATTTATTAAAAAGTACATCGATTTGATAGAACTTTTTTGTGTGTGCATATTATTGAAATGGGTTTTTAAGTAGTTCAGCAATAGATGACACTAAATCTTAAAGGGAAAAGCAGAGTAGGCTCCCTCAGCTGTGCCATTTATTCACTGAGAAGTATATTTTCCACTTATTTATGTACTGTATTTACACATGGAATGAATTAAGTTGAGGTACTACTGTATTATACTTTGTTGTGTTTCCAGCATTGCCATTATCATATGCTTTGCCTGGATAAATAAACAAACTTGAAACTTTAATTACTTGAAACCCAGTTTAGTTCACAATTATCCCCGTCTTTTGCAGAAATCAATGGGACATATAAAAACAAACTTGATTATTCGAGCAGTGTCTTCACTCCTGGTCAGCATTTTTACAGATGAACCCAGCAGTTGTGTCCATGCTGTGACATTTGTCACAAAAACAATGAAAATGAGTAATAAAATTTTGTCAGTTTCATCAAACCATGAGCAGTAATTGCTCAATTACCCTTCCAATAATAATAATAATAATAATAATAATAATAATAATAATAATAATAATAATAATAAATTGTATTATTTGTAAATCACTTTATTACATTTCAATGACATCTCGAAGTACTACAGAGAGTTCAAAACCAAAACGTTTAAAACTAAACACAACATAGAAAAAAAGTTGCAAGACAAATGATTAAAATAGAAATAGGCCTGCACTTCTCTTGACTTGACTACAATCGCCGCTGCCCCTCCCCTTGGGCAACACATGGTTTAATTTAACAAATAGTTTTAATTTTTGCATACAGGTCTTGCAAATAAGGTTTAGTTCTCCATGCAAATTGTGTAAATTAAATATGCCCTTTCATAGATTAAAAAACAAAAAAACAATCGTCATTTAAGATGTACCCATAATGCCCTTGTCACCTGACCCATCAAACGCGCGAAAAAGCCCTATATAAGCCACTGGTGAACGAGGCTAGAGTGTGGATTTCCATTTCGTCAATAGTCAAGCACAGCTTGAATGCGGGTGAGTAGTACAGTTGCCGATTTGTGCGTCAAACTGGTAGAAACAAGTAAGTGTGCGCTTTCAGTCACGCTCCCCAAATTGTAGAGGAAACAGGAATGGTGCGGTGTCTCGTTTATGGATTCAACTAGTGGAGAAACGGATACATTAACGGCAAGCATTCAAACTTCACCATTAAAGTGACGAGAGATTTAAGTCTTTATTCAGTTTGTCTTTCAGTCTTTCACACATTTGCGTCATTGTGAAGTCGCAGATTTTCTTTTCCTAATAACAGACGTGACACCTGGATGGCGTTTCAGTAATTGGTAACTGGCACATGCCAATTTATTGCTTATCTGTAAGTATTTGTTAAAACACTTAAAATTTCGGATTATTATGTTCATATTCAATTAATAAATATGGCATCATTTTTGAATTGGTGTTATCTTGTAATGGAGTGAACACTTGACTAGGAATAATTATCTTCAATATAATTACTTTAAGTCAAGAGTAAATTTTGAAATGATTGAAGAGTGTGTGAATGGGTGAAGGAGGCAGATGACTGAAATCAGTGTTCATGTCCAGGCAGAGAGCATCACCTGTGTTGAATTAAGTCCTAATATCCCAACTTAGTTGCTGCATGTTTTTAAATTTATGATGGTGGTAGTAAAATCTTTTTTTCTTTTCATTTTTCTTTCTTTCCCGTTTTATGGTTCTAATATGCTTTCATAAATATTGGTCTGGTGTAATCCATGCTTTATTTGCGTTAGAAATTAGAATCTTGTGCATTTTTAGAATTCAAGTAACCTTTAGGGGTATTTCTGAAGCAAAAGTGGTGCCTTGGGTGGTCACACATGATAAAATCTACCAGTGTATATGAGCCAAATTGCCTTTGAGTGGCTCAAGACTTGAAGTATCAGTTAAAACGTGAACGCTATGAAATGTTTTAAACCAACTTGGTGATCTCATTTTCAGAGTTGAAATGTCACTGCCGGCATCATTCAATGGAAATTCCTTGATAACTGTCTCTAATTGGATTGTGTTCAGTCGATTCCGTCAAGGAGAAGGGGCTTGTTCTTTGGAGTTGCATCCCCCCATCAGGTATTTAAGGCCACATGTTGACAGGACATCTAAAGCTTCATCCTGTACTGTAAAGTGTTTTGATTTTCCTTGCATGTGATAACTTGTTTAGTTTTGGCTTGCAGTTAAGATTTGTTGAACCCCCTCTTTCTCTCTAAAGGAAAAGCACCTCCCTTGCTGTAGAAATGACATATCCAATGATCAAATTGGTAATGTATGAACCTTTACCCTTTCTAAAGAAACTTGAGGCAACATGTATCTTTGCATTATTTTATATTGTGCAACCACTAATCTAAACCCAGCATTGTGATTAATATTATGTTTGTGAAAAATGAAATGAGCATATTCAAATTGCCCTCAGGCTCACATTGCACACTCTTTGACATTTGACAGCAGAGGGCAGTACAGGACATAATTGCGGTGCCCTGAAATTGATAAACAGATGGATTAACCTCACAACGTTTCCACAAACCCAATGTTAATCAGATTATCTGGTGTATTTTAATTTATACAAATATTATTCCAAAGGATATTTTTGCCTTTTAATTTTCCTTGAAGCGCAAAGAAACCCAACATGGTATTCAGTATCTAATAGTACATGTCTTCCTACAGTTGGGTATCACGCTTGTGCTCCTTCATGCTGGTAAGATCATTTTTAGAAATGCAACCTTGATCTGAGCAATGTTTCTGCTGCGACGATACAAAAAACCTGAATGACTTCCTTTTTTTTTTTCCTTCTAGGAAATGCCGTGCTTGCCAGCAATGATCGTAAGCAGGCTACTTAAAAATAATCACTTCCCTTGGACAGGTTTAACTCAAAGTGGTATATTAATAGCTCTGCTCTGACATGCATACAATACACTTTACTTTTTTGTTTTTGACAGCCACATATGGTAAAATTCATTTTTCAGACTGCTAATCTACGCTGGTTGTGTTATGGACTGTAGTATATGATGGCTATAGAAAATTTGTCCTTTGTCACTGACAGAAAATGGAATTAAGTGCAACAAGCAGCTATGTTTACATGATCTGACAGTATTAAGTTGCTGTACAAAAAGACTGCTGTGATGACAATTTGATGATTAATTTTGAAATGTATATGCAATCCTCTAAATGACTGATCAGAATGTTGGACTCAATGGTTTGATCGAGACAACCCCTCTGGTACTGGAGACCATGAAACTCTTTCCAGTCTGCACAAAGGGAACCCAGGCAAAATCTGTGACAATCCAATTCAAATTGAGGTCAAAACGACATCTGGAGCCAGTGTTGAATCAACAGGCGACGTGATTCATGTGTAAGCATGAGATGTACTGCAAATGTTGCCATAAAATGCTTCTTCCACCCCCCCACCTTCTTGCTTTTCTCTTTGCAGATCTGACGCACACAGGGGATTTGTTTGTATAAATGGTGACCAGCCAAACAATGGTCATTGTGCAGATTATCAAGTTCGTTTCTTGTGCCCTCTTGAATATTGTCAATCCGAAGGTAATCTTGCGCATAATGCACTACAGTATTTAAGACTGTTGTGGGATATTTTTTTTAATGCCTTTTTCGAGTCAGGAAAACGTGTCAAAACGTTATGGGGTTTTCTCAACTTCGGTTATCTTTTAAATGTTTTGTATTCCCCTGTTTCTCTTACAACTTGTTGGTTGGCTCATTTACATATGTCCAAAACTTTTGGCCTTTACAATGTCATAAAAGTGCTGCATTGAACTAGTTCCCTGATCTGAAAAAGCTGGGCGTTAACAGTAATTGACGGCATGCTTATGACAAATAGTCTGACTGATGTGTCCTGCCTTCTAATTGGTTGATCAGAATGTTGGGCTCCTTTTTATTTTTTTTCTTTCCCTCAGAAAAATGTTGGACTCCATGGTTTGATCGAGACGACCCCTCTGCTACTGGAGACTATGAAACACTTTCCGATCTGCACAAAGAGAACCCAGGCAAAATCTGTGACCATCCCATTCAAATGGAGGTCCAAACGACGTCTGGAGCCAGTCTTGGATCAACAGGCGACATGATTCATGTGTAAGTATGAGATGAACTCGTTTCTGACATGATGCTTGTTTGTTGTTCATTGGTTAACTGTTTCCTCTGCAGATCTGACACACGCACAGGATTTGTTTGCAGAAACCGTGACCAGCCCCACAATGGCCATTGTGCAGATTATCAAGTTCGCTTCTTGTGCCCCCTTAAATTCTGCAAACCAAAAGGTAATCTTGCACAAAATACACTTTTTGTATTTATCTGAAAATGCTACAGAGTGGACACGCTCTGATTTTTTTTTTTTTTTAAAAATTGGTTTTATAGAGTTGTTCAAAATGGGGCAATCATGTGAAATCAAATCTACATTTCAAACCAAACGAAGTTCAGCTAATATAATAAGCAAGCCACACAATCGAAATGATTTTTGTCAGTAAGCTTTGATCAATTTTGCAAATATTTGTTTTGAATGCTGGATAGCAGTTTTATGACTAACAATTAAATTTCATCCCATCAACCTTTGCTTTCGACTTATGACTCAAGAGTGTTGGACTCCGTGGTTTGATCGAGACGACCCCTCTGCTACTGGAGACTATGAGGCACTTTCCGACCTGCGCAAAGAAAACCACGCAATCTGTGACTATCCGCTCAAAATTGAAGCCGAAACTACATCTGGAGCTTTTGTCGGGTCAACTGGCGATGTGATTCGTGTGTAAGTAAAAGATGAACTAATGTTGACATAAAAGGCTTGCTTTTATTTTGAGAAACTGATTTTTGCCATTTGTCACTACAGAGCTGATTCACACTCAGGATTAATTTGTAGAAATAGTGACCAGCCGCTCAATGGTCGTTGTGCAGATTATAAAGTTCGTTTCTTGTGCCCACTTGATTTCTGCGAGACAAAAGGTAATTTTGTGTAAAATAAACCTTTTAGGTGTATTTGTATAAATGTTTAAATGAAAATGTATTTTCATATTCATGGATTTCTGAAGAACAGTTGTCATGTGAAAGCAAATCTGCATTTCAAGCAAATGGCTCTTGTGTAACTAATCACAAGTTAAATGATGAAAATAATTATTTAACGTATATTGGTGTAGAATGCTGCATGGCAGTTTATTTATTTTGTTCACCAATTCTTGCTATATACTTGTGACTGCTCCAGAATGTTGGACTCCATGGTTTGATCGAGACAACCCCTCTGGGACTGGAGACTATGAAACACTTTCCCACCTACGCAAAGTAAACCCTTCCAAGATCTGCGTCCATCCAATTAAAATTGAGGTCAAAACCAAACCTGGAGCCAGTGCTGGATCAACAGGCAATGTGATTCATGTGTAAGTACAGGATTGGCTGGGTTAATGTTGACTTTATTTTTTTCTTTACAATGTGTTTCTCTGCAGCCCCACTAGTTTAAACACTACAATCTGGTTATTGTTTGTGGAGCATGAGTTGATCTGCAAAATCCACCCATCTCAGGGGGCAGCCATTTTGCCACTTCCTGTTTACTGACAATTCACAGTTCAGGCAACAACCAATCACAGCTCACCTGTTTTCTGAAGCTGAGTCAGGTGCCATCTTCAAGGGATGGATTAAAAACTAGACTTGGCTGCATAACTTGTATCACACAAATGCAATATTAATTAGCAGAGGTGGGCATTCTGTCAATGACTGATGGCCCATTTTGTTGACTCTCTTCGAATGACTAACATTGACTGAGGCTCATTTTAGTGAGCAATGACAGATTGATTACAATACGGTTTGGCTTGAACTAACACCCATGATGGAAAGGTGTCCCAATTTGCCGAATGGCAGACGCTCAAAATTCATTGTTACACCTGATAATCACAATGACTTGTTTAGACTAGTGGGGGGCACATACCAACATACTGTTATATTTTTATTTTGACTTCCTCTTTTAATTCTAACAATTTGTCTCTACAGATATGACACTCGCACTGGCTTTGTTTGCCGAAATCGTGACCAGCCCCACAATGACCGTTGTGCAGATTATAAAGTTCGTTTTTTGTGCCCTCTTGAATTCTGTGAACCCGAAGGTAATCTTGCGCATGATGCACTACAGTATTTCAGCCTATCGTAGGCAGTTTAATGCCACTTTTTAGTACCAGGAAAACGTGTCTAAACTGTATAGCATCTTGGGTTTGCCTTAACTTGTATTATGCTGTTAAAGTTTCCCTTCCTGTTCATGTTTCTCCTACAAACTGGCCTTCACTTTGTATGTTCATTTGGTTTTGACTTTAGCCACAGACTTGTGTGTGAACACCCAGAAAGCTATAAGACACAGAAGTAGGCTTTACAAAGCAAATGCATGACCCCCTCCCCATTGAAACATAATTTGTTCTCTTGGATTCAGTTTTGTCCTTTTGTTGTGTTAATTTTAGTGTGCAGAACTCCATGGTATGACCGCGACAACCCGAGTGGCAATGGAGACTTTGAGACTCTACATTGAAAAACCAAAAGAAATCTGCAGACTGCCACTTGGCATCGAGGTCCAAACTGTCGCTGGAAATACTGTGGCGTCAACAGGGGATGTCATTGCTGTGTAAGTACTAGATCCAGTGAAACATTTGGCAAGCTAAATTGCACTTTTTGTTGTACATGCACAAACTACTTAAGGAGCTTTTCTACCTCACAAAATGATTTAAAGCCTAATTGAACAATTACTGTCCATGGTTTGATGGAAGTGACTCCTCTTACTGATTTTCACTGTTCTTGTCATGGTAACAAATTTCTGTCATCTTTGCAGCATGGACACAACTGCTGGGTTCATCTGTAAAAATGCTGACCAGGAGGGAAGACTCTGCTCGGATTATCAAGTTCGTTTCATATGTCACATTGATTTCTGCAAAAGACTGGGATAACTGTGAAATAAAATGAGTTTCAAGTAATTCAAGTTTGTTTATTTATCCAGGCAGAGCATATGAGAATTGCAATGCTGGCTGCAGAAAAACAAAGTACCTCAACTTAATTCGTTCCTTGATAGTTTGTAAGAGGCTAAAATTTATTTAAAAATGTATATTTATTTTGTCAATATCCTGAAAGCAATAGAGTAGAAGGAAGCAGTATATGTTACCAAACTTCTAGCCCCAATTGACCCCTTCAGTGAAGACAGCCCCTACCCCGTCTCTTGATTGCGTCCGTGTTGTCCTTGGTCCAACTCTCGGTAAAGTGCACACATTCAGTTAAATAGGCTTAACTGTCGTGTCCGGGCAGTCAGTAACGAATTATCAAATTAGCACCCCCCCCCCCCCCCCCATTAGTTTTCAATGACAAGTTGTTAGCAGGCTACCAGCCGGCCTACCCATAATGCACCACGCTGCCGAGATGCGCACTTCGCTTATTTGAAGAGGTACTAAACACTAAATCAACTTTTTTGTGCTGATGATACGTATAAATTTGTGTCTATAAATTATGTCTGTGTCCTGGTCATTATTTTGACATTTTAGTGCATGTTTGTTGAAAGCTTGAATTTGGGGCAAAAACTGCTTGGTGCCATCTTAACTCTTTTTCAGCCATGGACAAGAACTCACCTAAGGGCATGCGGTAATGCGCCAGTGACTAATCTTCTCGTCAACAACGGGTTCATTTTATGAACGGGTGGATTACACACTTATCATATGAAGCAAGGGAGGCACTGTTAATGGTGACCGGTTGATGGCAGCAGTTGCCCTCTTTGCATAAAAACAGGATGCATAAGAACAATGGTGCACGGGCCTCTTCATTATTTTTATTCTTAAATGCTTTACTGAGACCTGCTTTAAGAACTACGGGTCTGTCTGCACAAAAAAGGCCTCAGGACCGGATGGGATATCTGCCTTTCTGCTAAAATCCTGGGCAGAGGAGCTCACAGCGGCATGGCAGCCCATCTTCCAGAGATCTGTGGACTCAAACTCCATTCCCAGTCTCTGGAAAAAATCAGTAATCACAATGTCCTGTGGTCAATAATGACTTCAGGCCTGTGGCTCTAACTTCCATTGTCATGAAGTGTTTTGAGAGGCTGATGGTGACCCTGCTCAGGGGGGAGGTGGATGCGCACTTAGACTCCCTTCAGTTTGCCTACAAGCAGGGTCGCGGCACTGACTATATCAACAGCATCACACATCTGGTAAGCAAACACCTAGACGGTCCTAAAGCTTATGCACGTGTGTTGTTCGTTGACTTTAGCTCAGCGTTCAACACAATGCAGCCGCACATGCTTTTGGATAAACTGAAGGAGATGAATGTGAACCTGTACATCTCGAGGTGGTATCATTCCTTCCTGACACAGCCCACACAGCAAGTCAGGGTCAACAGCTCCCACTCGGAACCCAGATTGATAAGCACAGGCGCCCCACAGGGCTGTGTCAGCTCCCCGGTCCTCTTCACGTTGTACACAAATGATTGTGACATCACACCCAGAGAACTTTATCACTAAGTTCTCTGATGACACAGCTGTCGTCAGCTTGCTGCAGGCCGGCAGTAGCCCACTGGACTATTTCTCAGAAATAGAGAAATTTGTCCAGTGGTGTGACCAGAATCATCTTGTGCTCAATGTGGGGAAGACAAGGAGGTGATATTTGATCCAAAAACTGTTGGTGACCACAGGCCAGTCGCCAATAAAAGCAATCACATCAGCCAGGTGGGTTCATATAGTTATCTGGGGGTCCACATCGACAACACACTCAGCTGGAGGGTACATGTTGGAAGTCTCTGCTCCAAACTTCAACAGCGTCTCTATTTCCTACGCAGACTTAGGGTCTATGGAGTGAAGCAGAGGATCATGCTGTTGTTCTACCAGGCTGCATTGGAAAGTATCATCAGATACGGCATTGCAGCCTTGTACGGCAACCTGACTGTGCAGTCAAGGTCACAGATTGCCGGTCTGGTGCGGACTGCCATGAAGATCATGGGGGTCAGGAATCATCCTTCCCTACAGATGCTTTATAAGCGGTCCGTCCCGGCTCACATTCTGCACCATGAGCTCCAGCTACTGCCTTCCGGCAGGAGATTCAGGGCCCAGCCAGAACAACTTAACACAAGTCTCGCGATAACAAACGTTACATAAGACAGGCGCGATGCATTTACTGACCTAGACAAGGAAAAAGTAAAACTAAAGATTAGCAACCGGTCACATGTTTATCAAGAGTGTAACTGTACTACAATATAAACCTTTTCAGTCAGGATTCAGGGCAGTTCACCCTACTAAAGTGGCAAATAATCTTCTTGCAATGGATTCCAATACCTCGTCGATATTATTACTCGATCTTAGCACTGCTTTTGATACCGTCGATCATAACATACTACTAGAACGTCTCCAAACATGTATTAGTATTTCAGGCTTAGCACTCCTCGGGGTTTCGTTCTTACCTCTCCGAGAAAACGCACCGTGTAATCCATGGCAATGCGACCTCTGAGTTATGTAATGTTAAGTGTGGAGTCCCACAAGGGTCAGTACTTGGCCCTCTCGTTTAACATTTATACGCTTCCGCTTGGTGATATTTTACGTAAATATAACAAACTTTCACTGTTATGCCTGGCGGGCATGCCGTGCCCGTTCTGCTGCGTTGGGCTTGGGGCACGGGCCGTGTTGGAGTGGGGGGCGCTCTTGGGTTTGCTCTCCGGGCGGTGGCCCCTGCGGGGGCTTGGGGGTTGTGCCTTGGCGCTGCCATGCCCTTGGGAACCCTGGGGGGTTGTTCTTGCGCTGTCCTGGCCGGGCTCGATGCCTCCCCTCTTTGGTGGAGGTTTTCATGCATGCCAGATCCACCACACCAGCTTCTACCGGAATTCAACACAATCTGCTTCTTCCTCTAGTCGCTGAATCGGTGGAGGCTGATGTCTGTGGATCTCACTCTGCTTCATCTATCCTTCCTTCCTTGTTTCAGTCTTTCCTTTGGTCTCTTGAGGTCTCCCTAATTTGTTGAAATTTAGATGTTTCTGGGGTTGGTGAAAGATTCTGGTTGGTAACCCTTTGGGTAGTAGATGATGTCTGGTCGGTGCTGGATTTCACTTTTCTTTGATCGTTCCTCTGGTCTCCTGATAACCTCATGACTCTAATTGGATTCTTTTTTTGCGGGGGGAGAGAGCTCTGTATTGTTCATTAAGTAATTTTGCCGATTCGACATGCCATCATCATTACTCTCTCTCTCTCTCTTTTTTTCTTTTGTATGTGAGTGAGTATGTGCATGTGCGGGTGTATGTGTGGGTGCGTGTGAGTGTGTACTCATTAATTCACCTAAAACTTATTAAAAATCCCATACCGTTCACCTAAACCGAATACTTCAGAATCCAGCTAGAGTCATGAGGTTGTCAGGAGACCCAAGGAAGGATCAAAGAAGAGAAAGGAAAGTGAAATCCAGCACCGACCAGACATCACCTACTACCCACCGGGTTACCAACCAGTCTTTCACCAACCCCAGAAAAACAAATTAGGGAGACCTCAAGAGACCAAAGGAAAGACTGAGGAACGGAAGGAAGGATAGATGAAGCAGAGTGAGATACACAGACATCAGCTTCCACCGATTCAACGACCAGAGGAAGAAGCAGATTGTGTTTGAATTTTGATATATGCTGGTGTGGTGAATCTGGCATGCATGAAAACCTCCACCAAAGAGGGGAGCCATCGAGCCCGGCCAGGAAAGAGCAAGCACAACCCCCCAGGGCCCCCCAGGCCACAGCAGCGCCAAGGCACAACCCCCGGGCCCTGCAGGGGCCACCGGCCGGAGAGCAAACCCAGGAGCGAGGAGCTCCCCCCACCACGTCCCGTGCCCTAGCCCAACGCAGCAGAACGGGGCACGGCAGGTCCGCCACGCACCCCACCGGCCCACAGACTCTAGCTGGATTCTGAAGTATTCAATTTAGGTGAACGGTATGAGATTTTTAATAGGTTTTAAGTGAATTAATGAGCACACACACCCTCACAGTCTCACGCACATACAAAAAAAAAAGAGCAATGATGATGACATGTCATATCGGTAAGATTACCGAATGAACAATACTGAGCTCTCTCTAAGGAAAAAAAAAAAAAAGAGTTAACGCTTTAACTTTGACAACACGATTACAATGCAATTTATTATTATTATTGGTGGGAAAAGGTGATTTTCAGCCGGTATAAATGATAAAGTTGTAGCATACTGTAGAAAAGAAATAGTAGTTGTAGCCATTGTAGTTGACGCAAATTTTTTTTGTGAGTGTAGATAATACAATCTTTGTTTTAAACTTGTAATTTATTAGAATCCTCACCTGAGTTACAGAACCACTAAATAAACAAGTGAAATGTTGCTCTTAAAAATCACAAAAGTCACAACATAATATTCTAAACAAGGACAGGGGCATTTTTACCACTCTTTTACATGTCCTCTCATTTTAACTTCACTCAATGAACATTTCAAAACTCAGGATACTAATTGTTGAAGCCCTGTAGGTGGAATACGTTCACATTCTTGCTTGAAGTTCAATTTTAGTCGTATTTTGCATTTCATAATGTGCCAAACATTTTTAATGGCAGACAGGTCTGGACAACAATCTGATAAGTCATTTTTGTCTTCTTTGTTCTGGAAGACATGGCCATGAGTTCTAAAAACAATTTGAAATAGGCCTGTGGACTCGTCAGACCACACGCACATTTTTCCACATTCCTTGCGAGGGTAACAGCAGATTCACACGGACCAGGTACGGATCGGAGCAGTGTCCAGACGGCATCTGTACGGACTACAATTCACACAGAGTGCCGTGATAATGCCACAAGTGTTGTTTTTTCATCAGAGTTGATTCAAGCTTGCAAAATGTGCACCTTGGCAAAAAAGCAACACTGAGCTCAGCTCACGGGAGTCACACTCCAGTCTAAAGCTTGCTTGGAGGAGTTTTTGAGAGCTCAGTTCAGATATGAATGTTGAAATGTAACTCGACATTATTGTGTAATTGCCACAAAATAATCTAGGTTGTAGTCTGTAAATTTCTTCAGAAAAATATATTTGTTATTGCATGTTTATTATCCAAACAATTGTTTTTCAAAAACGTTTTTTTTTCCTGTGGACCCCATGGCACCCTACCCAGGAGTCCTAGAATTTGGACCTCTTTAGACCTCACTGTTGGGTTTGTAAGGTCATGTTACTTTTAAAGTAAAGTGGATCCTAATCTACCTGTTTATTCTATTTTTTCCCCCCAAAAAATAATCAATATGAGTGTTGAACATTCCTCAACTTTCCCGGTCTTTTGTTTCCCCTGTCCTAGCTATTTTGGAACATGCTGCAGGCATCAAATTTAAAATGAAAGAATATTTTTTTAAAGACAAAAAAAACAAAAAACAATAAGGTTAATCAATCTGAACTTTAAATCTTATTTTGTGGGTATATATTTTATAGTTTAGCAAACCCAGGAGTGCCGCCAACCCCAACACAGCCCGCGCCCCCAACCCAACACAGCAGGACGGGGCACGGCAGGCCCGCCAGGCACCCCACCGGCCCACAGCCCCCGCTCCCCCCAGGCTTCTCTAACAATAATGTCTAAATGTCATTTCGAACTTTGCACATAATAAATATGACAGACTTCCCACATTTGATCTCCAAAGTGTTGTTTTTCTGCTAGAATAAACAAGGAAAAAAATAATTTTTGATAGTCTGCATTATGTCACAAAAATGAGCTACACAATTACACGCCTACATTTATTGAAACTGTTTTCTAGCTAACAACACAGAAATGGACTGCTGTATGAATTCGGTGTTTCTGTGGACAGACCAATTGGTTCAAGTAGCAGAAGAGGCTTTGCATAACATTAAAAACAAAGTTTGTTACATGTTATGTGGATAGCTTATGTTTGCCTAGAGACTGAAAATTAAAATTAACTTTCACTAATATGCATGATCAAGCTTTGTCCCATTATAAGTTATATGTAGAAGTTAAATTTCAGGAATCTGCTGCATTTCCAGCCAACAGCAGCTATCACAGAGACTGCTACGTGCACTTTTGCCAACATCCAAACATAAAATGAGCTAAGAGAAGGGGGAAAAAAACACTAATTTCTGATAAACACCTTACATACACACATTTAGTTTACCAACTATCAGGCTGCAGTCCACAGAAAGCTCCAGAGCCAATACTCGAGCTGGTACATTGCTCTTGTAATGTTAAGGGGAGATGCACCTTGCCATGCCATGTACAAACTTGTGCCAATGCACCATCTGTGGCAATAGGTCATTTGAAGATAACTAACTTAAGTTGTTGTTGTTCATTTAATATAATTAATAGTTAGTTCATTGATATGCTACTAAGATGGATAAAATACAAACCCTTGGTTGTTTAATTACATTGGACAATTATTTATGTCCAAAAAGTTTCCTGGTAATTTATTTTTTCTGAGCGACCACAAAGGATCATATTGGAGGAAATTAAAACAGTTATGACTAAATCTGGGCAGAAGACACTTCACCCCCCACACCATGTGTGATGAATAACGTAATAATAATTCGAGATGAATATTCAGTGACAAAGAAATATAGCTTAAGGTCTCGAACTTCACAAGTGCTTGAGCAAGACTTGTAAACAACACATATGCTAACATACATGCTAACAGTTGACGCGTTTATATTGCCAAACTTTATACAACATATAAGTAGCATCACTAGTGTTTTTCAAAAATATGTATACTCACCTACAAATGTAGAAACTTCACCTGTGACCAACAGCTGCTGCATATCAACGTCTGAGATCGGCTGAAAATCATCACGAGATTTGAAGCGTTGCTTGCTATTGGTTCAACTGACAGTCTGCAATGTTGCCTGCACGTTTAATGAAATATACAACTTGATTTTGGGAAAATCTGCAATAATTACAAGTGCCAACAAACAAAATCTGATTCAGAAAAAATTAACTTCAAAAGAAACGATCCAGGTCTTCCCTCACCAGGGATCATTGATCTCAAAAACTAAAGCAGATACGTCACCTTGGCCCACCGCCTAGTACATGATGTACCATTATAGGGGTATTCTAACGCCAGAACTTTTGGAGAACTTTTTTTTTTCAATTTACCTTGGTAAAATTCAGTTTGTGCACTTTACCACCGCCAACAATTTCCACGGTAATTAAATTCCCTAGCGGACATCCGAGTACTCTCAGTAGCAGGGCCTTGCTGAGCCAAGCTCGATATTTGAGGGGGCGGGCTGCACTTATGGAAGACCAAAACCGCCAAAATTAAAAATAAATGGGCTCAATACATAAATGCCTAAAAGTGAAAATAAAAACAGATAAAAAAATAATAATAATAATAATGGGAAAAAATACATATAAATACAAGTAAAATAAAATAAAATAAATGAGATTCAAAAAATTAAAAAAATATATATAAATTTAATTAAATAGCAATCAATAACACTCTGCTCTAACATTAATTTCATGCTGCAGATGCTCTGCCAGGATGAAATGTTATTCAAATGAGGGGGCGGTCCCAAGCGCGTCTTGGGTTGGACAAATTGCCTTTCATTACTCAAGTGAGCGGCTCGGCGAAAAAGGAAGTCTCGCTGGCTTGCATTGGGGAGCTCCAGCAACGTTCGACTATCTTGTACACTGTCACCACAACTTGAGTTGCTCGACAACAAGAACTCCTTTACCTAGAACTCAAAAATCCTGGGCCTGTTGGTGGAAAAACAGCTTATGTGAACTGTCTCAGCATGGGTGAGCGGACAGATCAGTGTTGTGCTTCTCGCAGTATTTAACCATCATTGGCAACCCTCGTGAGTGTGTGCGGTTCAGAAAATGGATGACTCACTGATGAGTCACTCATTGCGATAGTTGAGTGTTTTTTTTTTGTTTTTTTTAAAGATGGGACTTTGTTTGGGTTCAGCCTGTTGTGAGTTAGAGAATCTCAAAATGCTTTCTGCACAGAACACAAAACAGTTCCGCTATTTTGCATTTATTTATGGTTTGTTCTTGTAGCTGCATTTAATTAAAAAAAAATAAAAGTGGCCAAATAAGTTCCCCTGGATAGTTTGTGTTCTGAATAAGATAGCTATGTTGATGGATTCATTGAACAGACACATTAAAGAATATATACACAGGGATCAGGAAGTACAAAAACTCAGTCCTACCCCACATTACTCATTTCAATAACCTTAAAATAAAAAAAACATTTCTTCAAGTTTATTTTGCCAGCATTTAGATTCTCACTTGATTTAACAGGATAAATAAATAAGCTTGAATAATTACTATAAACTCAGTTTATTTCACATGATTATCCCCGTCTCTTGCAGAAATCAATGGGACATATGAAACGAACTTGATAATCAGAGCAGCGTCTTCCCTCCTGGTCAGCATTTTTACAGATGAACCCAGCAGTTGTGTCCATGCTGCAAAGATTAAATTTGTTACCATGACAAGCACAGTGAACATCAGTAATAAAAAGGAGTCACTTCAATCAAACCATGGGCAGTAATTTGTCTCAACTAGCCTTCAAATCATTTCAGTGTAATATATATAGATATATAGATATAGAGAGATAGAACAAAATATATATCTATAGAGATATATATATAGAGATATATATATCTATCTATAGAGATATATCTATCTATCTATCTATATATATATATATATATATAGAGATATATATATCTATAGAGATATATATATCTATCTATAGATATATATATATCTATCTATATATATCTATAGAGATAGATAGAGAGATATAGATAGAGAGATATAGATAGAGAGATTTAGAGAGATATAGAGAGAGATAGATAGAGAGATATATAGAGAGATAGATAGAGATATATATATATCTATAGAGATAGATAGAGAGAGAGATCAATAGAGAGATATATATATCTATAGAGATACTGTAGATAGATAGAGAGATATCTAGAGAGATATATATATCTATAGAGATAGATAGATAGAGAGATATCTAGATAGAGATATATCTAGATAGATAGATAGAGATAAATATATATATATAGAGAGAGAGATAGATATATATATATATATAGATAGAGATAGATATCTAGCTATAGATAGAGATAGATATCTATAGAGATAGAGATATATATATATCTATAGAGATAGATATATCTATATATATCTATATATATAGATATATATATATATACATATCTATATATAGAGAGAGATAGAGATATATATATATATACAGTATATATATATATATATAGATATATATATATATATATATATATATATATATATATATATATATATATATATATATATATATATATATATATACATATAGAGAGAGATAGAGATATATATATATATATAGAGAGAGAGAGATAGAGAGAGAGATAGAGAGAGAGATAGAGAGAGAGACAGAGAGAGAGAGAGATAGATAGATAGATAGATAGATAGATAGATAGATAGATAGATAGATAGATAGATAGATAGATAGATAGATAGATAGATAGATAGATAGATAGACCTCGTCCCAACCTTCCATGCTTGTGAACAAAGGGATGCCCAACTTTCACCAATTTCTGCTCCAAACAGGTTTCTCTAAACATTCCTCAACTTTCCCAGTCTTTTGTTGCCCCTGTATCAGCTATTTTGGAACATGCTGCACTGCTGCAGGCATCAAATTCAAAATGAAAGAATATTTGCAAAATACAATTAGGTTAATCAATTTGAACATGAAATATGTTATTTTTGTCCTGTATTAAGTTGAATATAGGGTGAAGAGAATTTGCAAATTTGTGTACTCTGTTTTTGTTGACGTTACACAACATTTGATGTTCCAGATGGTTGGATGTCTTAAATATTCTTATCCCTAAAGAGAGTGGACAATTTTTGGGGAAACGAGGCTCGCCGCTCAAGTAAAATTATTTTCAAATTAAGATATTGATTGTACTGAACCCGGTGGCTAAATATCCTACTGTATCTGTTGTAATTAATATTGCCCGTTTTATTTGCCTTTTTAAACATTTCCCCCTGGGGAATGTGTGTGCGTGTCTTAAAAAAGTATGTAGTGTGTAGTTAAAAAAGATCAACTGTGATAATGTTGTTGTGAAATATATTGGAACTTTTACTCCCTTCCAGTTCTCATGAAGATAAGAAAGAATGTATAAGTTCTCATGGAGATAAAAATGTGTGTCTTAAAGGGAGGCAAGTTCTCATGCCATTACTCATTATGTCGCAAAAACTCAAGGTCCAAGATCATCACATCACATATCTGCTTATTATAATAACTAACCCTTTGTCCAGCCTGTGAGTGGGAGAGGAAGCTTCTTCATGGATAAAAAGAGTGGGTGTTTTCATATTCGATACACTCGAGGCTTAACATCACCTTTGAATGTAAGCATTTCTCCTGTGTCTTTAAGAGCTCTTAAATAAATCTTTGCAAAGAAAACTTCTTCAGAGATCTCAATGCCATTATTTTGAACACGCAAAGATTACACTTAATATAGTAATCAAATAATACCTTCAAATGGTGACCCCGTACGGCGACAAATTGGGACGTTTTCTGCGACAGCTGTATTGATCCTGGGCACTGAATTTCTAAGGCCAATGTTAACAAGGTGAGTGGACAATTATCCACGTAGGGAAATTCTGTTTGTTTAGAATCAATACAGTCGCTGTCATTACGTCTTTACCAAATTGTATTTGAGATCTGTGTGAACAAGTTAGTGGGTTTAAAGTCGTATTTGTTACGGAGGGATGCGAAAGTCCTCGATTTTGAAAATTACTACGACATTTAACTATGCATAGAAAGTGATGCCCGTTGTATACGGAAGTGACGTCAAGTAGGAGCGCTCCGCCATTCAAAACGGCATATGATTTAATTCCGCGGTGGAAAGGCTGTTTTTATTTTTTTGTTGTTGAAATAAGCCGCCCGTGTTGATATAATTCCACGGAGTGAGAGCTGTGTAATAAGCCGCCCGTGTTGATATAATTCTATGGAGTGGGAGCTGTGAATTAAGCCGCCCGTGTGATATAATTCCTCGGTAGAGAGGCTGTGTTGAATTAAGCCGCCCGTGAAGATCCTAGATATATTTATTAAGTCGCGCAAACAATATTTAATTTTTGTTTCATTTTTTCTTTTTCTTTTTGTTTTTATTTTTCTGAAGAAAAAAATATAATAATAATTTTTTGGGGCGGGATTAATGAGAATAGTTTTGATCTGTTGTATTGTAGTATCATAAGTGAGACGTCACTGACTTTATAAATATTAAAACGACTAATTACTACATATTATGGACGAAATTTTTTGACCGTAACTAAGGATGGTTCGATTTGCATACACTTTCGGTCCATAGTCAGAATTTGTCGCTAAGCGAACAGTGAAGGCTGTAACGTTCATGATGCTGGACGCATTTCCACCACGGCGCCGGCGTAAGTTGAAAACTCTTTTAAATGAATGAATGCGCACTAATTGTGATAGTGGTTGGTTCTCACCGTTGAAATATGTGGTGTGTTTGATTGCATTGATGAAGTCTGTGGAACTTGCTTGTGTAAAACAGCGCCAGACGCTGATTAACTCCGTGAAAAACACATCTATATTTTCTTCGAATGGAAGAAAAGTTAGACGACAATATAAGGTCATGGACCAAATGTTGGTTAACGCTAGAATGCTTGCTTTGGGCAGCTCTGTGAAAGTTGCTCGTAAAGCTGTGTTGAGCGAGTCCGCTAGCCACGGCTCGGCTAACGGAAACGTGGTTGATGACCGCGTGGCTAATGCTAGGTTAAAATCTCCGCCAGCTTATGCTGAAGCAAGTGCGAGTGATGAATTTGGCCCTAAGAACCCGTTTACTGAATCACCGTATAGTACGGCTATTCAGATGCTGCAGGATTTGCAAGCACCTATGTTGACAGTAAATGGTGGTAATCTCGATGTAAAATGGGATTCGAGGAATTGTGACGAGACGCTAACTGGCGACTCCGTTGTGAAGGCTGCTAGTGCGTTAGCTGCTGGCGTAAATGCTTCGGTGAAGCGGCTGGAATTGCATTTGGATAAATTGTTAGCCATGAGAGATGATCCGGAGGACAGATTAAATAAGGCAAGAGCTTTCGGATTGGAATTGGCTCGGCATGCGGAGATTCCACAGTCTATTCGTTCTAGATGGCGTACTATTCTGGAGCGTTTTGAAAAGGCCGCTGGAGATGAATTGATTGAACGAAATCGTGCTTTGAGGGCCGAACGTGAGGAATTGTTCCGACAAGGGGGACCATGAAATGACCGGAGAAGCATCTGTTGTTGCTAATAGCTAACAAATTGAAGATATACATAGGAAATTGGCAAAGCTAACATGTGCAGTGGAGAATGTTTCTGGGTCATGTGACTTCAGTGTGTCAGACGGACTTTTAGACAGTGCTTCTAATGAAATAGTGACTGCTGGGCCCAGTTCGTGAGACAAGACTGTGTGAGATGTATTGTGTGATTTGGAGGGAATGTTTTTTGTTATAAAATGACTAGGGTCAATTGTGTGATTATAATGGGAGTTTTTCCTAGTTGGTATGTGTGTGTGTGCGTATGTGCCAGTAAAAGTTTGAAAAGTTGAGAGAATTGTTGAGGAAGGATGAGACCTAGATAAGAAAGGTGGGGGCTATCCTGGTGGTTTGGGAGTTAACTGAATCTGTTGGTGCCAGTGGAATTCCTGATAAGCGGAAGGATATAGAGGTCTAGATGTTAACTACAGGCCACTCTCCATATTATTTTTAAATTCAGGTCTGTTTTTTATAGTTGAATGAGTAATAAAACCAAATTTTAATATAGTTGAATGAGTAATAAAACCAAATTTTAATTGAAAAAGACTTTTCATTTTTGATTTTTTCCCCCTGCATCTCTCATGACTCATTTGTCGGTGTGAAAATGATTAAAACTTTGTTCTGTCTGAGTCCAATTTCAGAATTCGAAGTCGGCCATTTTTGCATGCCAGTTCTGAGAGAACTTCCCCATGAGGGCGCTGACTGTGAGCTGCCACATTTTAGGCATAATTTGAGGTAACATGTAATGAAGAAGAAGTCTATGGTAGATATATGCGTAAATATAGTATTACTACTTGCCATAGTGTAGTGAACACATTTAAATAAAACTACAAAATACATTTTTTGAGAAAATTATTTTTATTTTTTAATTACAACAAGCAGATAGTATTCTCTTACTATGATCTCATCTCCCTCTGTCTGTTCCGAGTGTATAAATGTTTCAGGCGGGTTCAATCTTTGACGAGAGGTGTTGTTCTTGGGCGCCTCAATCAACGTGCTGGAATAACCTGGCTGTTGGGAATATGGACAAGCGTTCTCCTACTCTGCTTGGTGCACAGAAGGCCACTTTCGGGAGGGGAAGTGGCCAAACAGACTGCGATAAGGATGGTACACTATATCCGCTCGCCATATGACTGTTCAATGACTTTTATGAATTATCTGAGCAAAATGTCCATCAACTCTTTGAGCAGACATCTCGAACTCTCATCACAGCCGTCCTGATGAAACTGTCAGGGGTCTCCAGTGACAGCTAAGGCCTGCTTTGAACTTTGCCCTGCATAGCTGCTGCCATCTGCTGGACAGGAAGGAATATGAACTCCAGTTGTTGACTCAAAGTTCTCGAGGCATCTGAGATCGGCTCCTTGAGTCATATTTTGGTCTGTTTGGGTACATTTGCACTGTGTACTGTGTCGGAAAAGGAGATGTGATCTATAGCAACGCAGTTTCGGAAATTGAGAACAGCTTATGTGAATTAGGGTAGGATAAAATTTATTTCAATCTTTATTATTATATTTTCCGTTATTTGATGCTTGTTGAATTTGGTCTTCTAATTTTTTGCCCATTTCTCTTTTATAACTTTGGCTTGTGAATTTGGACTCAGATGTAGAACACTTACGGCGAATTTGCTGGTTAAAATTTTAAATTTTTGATTAAGGTCGCAGCGCTGTGATTTTTATTTGGTCATGATCTGCAAAGTTGCCTGCTGTGTTTACAAGCCCCACTAATCTGTAGAAGAGGTGAGGATAATTAGCATTTTACGATTACTTTTTGGTTTATTTGAAGTAGGTATTCTGATCTTTTATCTTACTTTATGGTTTGTTTCTTTTTTGTTTTATTTTTTCCTCACTCTGTGTTGCCTGGACAGGATTCAAATTTGCGCCTCAAGGGCTTTTGTTTTTATGAATTGTTGTTGCAAGCTAAGCAGGATCTGCTCCTGTAGTTTTGGTGTTGGCCAAATTGCCCAAATTTGGTTTTTATTATCAACAGGACACAAGGTGTCTGTTTTTTCCCTTTTTGAAGCAGCAATTTGTAAGCGGCTGCAGATTTCACATTTAGGTCTGAAATGATCAAAGTTGATCTTTATCAGATGAGGAAGTCAGTTACTGGTCTGTCTGTGTGTGTCACAAAAAAAGTATGCACACAAACAGTTCATGTTGAATTAAATAAATGTAGGACTATAAGTTAGTCTGAATGTGATACTTCTACAGTATGTGAGTGAATGAATTCACAGGTGGAGAATTGAGGTGATCGGATTTTGACCATGGGAGGAAAGTAAGTGCTGGCAAAGACAACTCATGGTGAAAATAAGGTATGTATATTCAATTTCAGAAACAATTGAAAAGTATAATTTCTAGAGCCCATGGAATTTGCCATTTAGGTGTGGAAGGAACATTGAGACACCTGGTTGACATTATTTTATGAGACAAGTTGTAAAAATGAACTGCAGGACTGCAGTGTTTATTAAAGGTATAAGTATATATATAAATCTCTTCTCAGACTGTTCATGGCCCCGGCCGGACGTGAGCGCACTGGGTTAAGTTGATGTTGTTTTTAAATGATTTACATTGCTATAATAAAAACCAGCGTCAAAAATACAGAAATTTGATGTATGAAAAAAAAGCACATTTATGCTAAATCTACAACAGTAATCATTATCTACCATCATAAGGGTTTCCTAGGAATATTGGATCAGACGAACCCATTTGAAAAAAACAAACTTCATAAGATATAGAAAAGGCATTGAGATTAAAACATATTTGATCTAGTATATTATCTCTGATCTCAAGGACATTAAAGAAAAATAGAAATATTAAACAATTGGCCTCATAAAGTTTCAATTGGCTACAAGACTTTCATTATTGTGTCATTGAATGTGCAAATGTCATTAAACGGATTCTGTTTGAATGCCACAACAAAAAGTACTTTTTTCCGTGTCCAACAGCACGTTCCAGGACCTACAGAACTTAAACAATTAACATTTGCTAACAAAAATTACCAGGTGCTCTTTTCAAAGTAAACAATGAAGACTATGTATGTTATAAGTGACTAAATGAAAATGAGTTTGCATACAGATTGGTGAAGGAATGGTCAATCTGGTTTGCTGCTCATAACAGTGGGGGCCACATCCACCACATGTGATCCACATGTGGTCCCAGGCTCATCAATCACATCAATTGACCCCGACTGAGGGGGTTGACTAAGCCGCTGACCCAGATGCCCCGGCTGTCTGTTCCAGGAGGATGCTAAGTGTTTTCCGAGGCACTGTTCCATTGGGGGGACCTTCACCAGGAGATGACTTCACTGCACAAACACATCTGCTATTGCGTCGTGACACATTTTATTGAATATAGCTATGGCACATAGGGTTATTTTTCATATGATATGCCCCTTCCACTGAAAATTTCTTAATGAATCAAATTGTTCTTTAATGCCATATGACTGCTAAACTACTCTCTCTCTCTCTCTCTCTCTCTCTCTCTCTCTCTCTCTCTCTCTCTCTCTCTCTCTCTCTCTCTCTCTCCTGCTGTTCTTATTTCTGAACTCCACACATAAACATTGCTTAATTTTTCGACGATCAAGATCCGCGCTGGACTTTCTCTCTAGACTGATTGATAAGGGATTAAATGTCTGGTTTTGAACTTATATTAGTTCAATGGAGGGACCGAAGACATTTAACATTTTCAATTTATATTTTGACTGTTTATGAATTTACTTATAAGTATATAGATGCCATATAAACTGTGTAGTTAAAAAAGATCAACTGTGATAATGTTGTTGTGAAATATATTGGAACTTTTACTCCCTTCCAGTTCTCATGAAGATAAGAAAGAATGTAGAAGTTCTCATGGAGATAAAAATGTGTGTCTTAAAGGGAGGCAAGTTCTCATGCCATTACTCATTATGTCGTAAAAACTGAAGGTCCAAGATCATTACTTGTCTACATCATATATCTGGGCTGGTAGGAGAGCTGGAGTAAACATGTCGGTATACCACATATCTGCTTATTATAATTACTAACCCTTTGTCCAGCCTGTGAGTGGGAGAGGGAGCTTCTTCATGGATAAAAAGAGTGGGTGTTTTCATATTCGATACACTCGAGGCTTAACATCACCTTTGAATGTAAGCATTTCTCCTGTGTCTTTAAGAGCTCTTAAATAAATCTTTGCAAAGAAAACTTCTTCAGAGATCTCAATGCAATTATTTTGATCACGCAAAGATTACACTTAATATAGTAATCAAATAATACCTTCAAAACACATAGACCTGAAAGCCTGTCTGATAAGCAGTCCCCAGACCATCTTTTATGGTCTGGTCTGGTTGGTGAATAAAACAATGATTGGTAATTGACTTTGGAGAACTGTAAAACTGATATCAAGCTTTCAACATCAATACAATGGTGAAATAATTAATCAAATCTTAAAATGAGCATTTGAAGATCATTTTTACATGTATTACTTGGCTTGTTTTGCCATTATCTTATCACAATGTCTGATTACTTAATGCACATCAATTACACATGATTACCGCGTTCTTTGCAAAAATCGATGGGACATGTAAAAGGAACTTGATAATCAGAGCAATATCCGCTCTTCTGGTCCTCATTTTTACAGATAAACCCAGTAGTTGCGTCCAATCTGCAGAAATGAAAGGAGTCACGTCAATCAAAACCACACGGTAGCTTCCAATCAGCACTCAGTAAAGTCTACATGTATTTTGTGGGGAATAGAAGCTCCTTCATAAATGTGGCAGATCTGATTGGACTCAACAGTAGTTTACACATGTACCTCAACAAGAAGATACAATTTAGCATTATGCTTGCTTGACTCCTATAAATTGATCATAAATGTGGTGAATCAAGTACTTAGACAGCAATGACGTCCCCTGTTGAAACAGACTATTTCCAGCGACAGTTTGGACCTCAATGTCGAGCGGAAATGGTCAGATTTCATTTGGGTTTTCAAATTGGAGTTTCCGGAGTAACTCGAAGTCTCCGGTTCCGCCAGGATTGTCTTGATCGTACCATGGAGTCTTGCATTCTACAGAATTGCATCCATGGAGAAAGATAGAAAATAAATAAATAAATAAATAAATAAATAAATAACATTGTGGTACAGGCAGCACGGTGGCTGACTGGTTAGCACGTCCGCCTCCCAGTGCAGAGGACGTGAGATCGAGTCCGGGCTTCGGCCTTCCTGGTTGGAGTTTGCATGTTCTCCCCGTGCTTGCGTGGGTTTTCACCGGGTACTCCGGTTTCCTCCCACATTCCAAAAACATGCATGGCAGGTTAATTGAACACTCCAAATTGTCCCTAGGTGTGAATGTGAGTGTGGTTGTTCGTCTCTGTGTGCCCTGCGATTGGCTGGCAACCAGTTCAGGGTGTACCCCGCCTACTGCCCGAAGCCAGCTGGGATAGGCTCCAGCACCCCCGCGACCCTTGTGAGGAAAAGCGGCCAAGAAAATGGATGGATGGATGGATGGACATTGTGGTACATTTGTATTGTTCTCTTGGATTCAATTGAAAAGGCATAGAAAGGCATAGGAAGGCATATAAAGTGCGTGTGTTAAAATATAGTAATAGAATCATCGTTCTAATGTACTTTAGGTCTATAAGTAATGTATAATGTGTAAAATAGCCTTTTTTGGAATCAAAATCAAAACTGTAGGAAAAACAAAACCATTCTAAACTGCAGTGTGAGAAATACTGAGACAAACATGAGAACAGGAACGGGAAATATTCCTAAACACACAAACAGCAAAAATAGATGACTAATATAATTAGGCCTACTTAAAAAAACATTTTTTTTTTTTACAGATGTATATATGATTGACACAAAAATTCGGAAGATAAAAATCAGTTTTTACACTTTTCCGAACTCCTGTGGCGTGAAAAACAAACAAAAACTCCCTATCATAAACTGAAATGAACTGTAGTGTATTATGCAAATGATTACCTTTTGGTTTGCAGAACTCAAGAGGGCACAAGAAACGAACTTGATAATCTGCACATTTACTACCATATGTCTGGTCAGAATTTCTACAAACAAATCCGACGTCTGTGTCAGCGCTGTAAAGACAAACAGCAGACTCAGTCAGTATACATCTACAGTAAATAACAGTTTATTATGTCAACATTTGTAATTCATCTTGTACTTACACAAGAATCACATCGCCTGTTGAACTAATGCTGGCTCCAGATGTAGTGGTGACCTCAATTTTAATTGGATCTTCGCAGATCTTCCAGGGGTTTTCTTTGTGCAGGTCAGGCAGAGTCTCAAAATTAAGATTAAGATTAAAATTAAGAATTAATTAATTAATTCCCCTTCACCTGTTCCCTGCTCTCACTACAGATCACAATCTCATCTGCAAACATTAATGTCCATGGAGATTCCTGTCTAACCTCGTCTGTCATCCTGTCCATTACCATAGCAAGAAGGGGCTCAGACCTGATCCCTGATGTAGTCCCACTTCCACTTTGAACTCCTCTGTCACACCTATAGGACACCTCACCACTGTCTTACAGTCCTCATACATGTCCTGCACCACTTGAACATACTTCTCTGCCACTCCAGACTTCCTCATACAAAACCACAGTTCCTCTCTGGGCACCCTGCTTTTTTCTTTTTCAGGAATATCAACAACGAAGCAATCAATTGTCACTCTAATGGGTCGAAAGCAATATACTTTGGAGAGGAGAAAGCGAAGATCATGGAAGCGTAGTCCTATATTAAATCAAAATCAGGTTACAGATTTTGAATCAAAATATGCTTCCACTCTCTCCTCTACAGTATATTGCTTTAAATTCATTAGTGTGAGAATTGAGTGCTTTTTTGTTGATATTCCTGAAAAAATAAGTAGAAACATTTTATTGGTCCATACCCCCCCCCCCCCAAAAAAAAAAAAAAGAGTAAGAGTGAATACAAAAATAAAAAACAAAGATTAAAAACAAATACACATGTATTTTCATATTTATTTTTAAATTTTTTGTTTATTTGAATTGGTCAACGGGGCCTGTTTAGGCTGTTTAGGGCTGGTGTTTATGGCTGCCGGGATCAGGCTTTTCCCAAAGCGGGCCCTCCTGAATCTAATTGCTCTGAACCTGCGCCCCGAGGGATGAGGGATGATATATTGATGTAGTGGGTGGGTGGTATCCTGGACTATTGTGTTTGCTAATTGCATGATGGACCCGTTGTTTATGACTGAGAAGTTGGGTGTTGGTAGACCAATGATAGTTTTTATTGACTTATTTTGTGAATGTCCATGGTATGCTGATCGAAGGTGAGTTTCTTGTCCAAGGTTACTCCCAGGTATCTGAAAGTATCTATTGTGTCAACTGCGTGTGTGTCTATGATGACACACATAACATAACGAGAAATCCTACGTCCACCAAAGAGGTGTGACTCAGTGAATTGTGAGGATGCCTGAATTCCATAGAGATTAATTTGGAAGATATTTCACAGTTCAAATATGAAGTTGATTTGCGTAGCTACTAAAGTATATGGATTCGGAAGTTATAGGAGCTGTGAGCTACACTCTAAAAAGAGAATTGTTGGTCCAATTTAAGATTGCAAATTAAATTGTTCACCAACTTAAAAAATCACTTCAATTGGCAACACGCAGTTGAATTAAGCTAGTCCAAAGTGAATATATTCAGTTTAACTAATTATGAGTTCATTAAACTTAATACAGTATATTCATCTGAATTAAGTTAATCCAAAGTGGCTCCAATCCAAAGTATTAAGTTTAGTGAACTCTGGGAAGCAGGTGGATCGGAGCGAGGAGATATAATTTCCCTCTGCTCCATCTCACCTGCTCCCAATATGATTGCACCTCACACACACACACTTGTATATACACTGGGTGGGGTCACATTCACGGTGTAGGGGTAGAGTTCGCCAGTTGGCGAGCTGGCAAACTCAGTAACAGGGTTAGCTTTCACTAGGTACGCTGGCGTGACGACCGGTACCTTTTACCGCTGGGCCTGGGGTTTGGGGATGCCGCCCGTTTCCCAGTGCGCCCATCTCCCTTTCCGCCCCCAGTATTCCGCCCCACCACGCGGTTGGAGGTAGGAGTTGGCCCCCAGGGTTTGGGGGGCTGGCGGGGGAGGGGTCGGGGGAGGCGGCTTGGGGGGGGTGGATTGCCTGGTGGGCTTGCCGTGCCCCATTCTGCTACGTTGGGCTTGGGGCGCGGGCCGTGTTGGGGCGGGGGGCGCTCCTGGATCCTGGGTTTGCTCTCCGGCCAGTGGGCCCGGGGGTTGTGCCTTGGCGCTGCCGCGTGGTGGGGCGGAATACTGGGGGGTTGTGCTTGCTCTGTCCAAGCCGTAGGTCGACGGCTCCTCTCTTTGGGGGAGGTTTTCATGCATGCCAGATCCACCACATCAGCATCTGCTGAAATTCAAACACAATCTGCTTCTTCCTCTGGTCGTTGAATCTGTGGATCTCACTCTGCTTTATCTATCCTTCCTTCCTTTCCTCAGTCTTTCCTTTGGTCTCTTGAGGTCTCCCTAATTTGTTGGAATTTAGATGTTTCTGGGGTTGGTGAAAGATTCTGGTTGGTAACCCGATGGGTAGTAGGTGATGTCTGGTCGGTGCTGGATTTCACTTTTCTTTCTTTTCTTTGATCCTTCCTCTGGTCTCCTGACAACATCACGACTCTAGCTGGATTCTGAAGTATTCAGTTAAGGTGAACGAAATGGGATTTTTAATAGGTTTTAGGTGAATTAATGAGTACACACTCACACGCGCACACACATGCACACACACACACCAGTACATGCACATACTCACGCACATACAAAAAAAGAAAAAGAAAGAGAGCGAAAAAAAAGAGAGAGCAATGATGATGACATGTCGAATCGGTAAGATTACCGAATGAACAATATTGAGCTCTCTCTCTCTCTCGCTCAAAAAAAAAAAAAGTTTAGTGAACTCATAATTAGCTCTTTGACTGCCAGACGTTTTCAGAAAAGGGATGCTGTCAGTGCCAGCCGATTTAAGCATTTTGACTGATCTTTCAAGGTCCACAGAAAATTTTGTGTTTTGAGTATGGAAACACACATACTACCAAATGAAAGATTGAATTCTCATCTTTCATCAGAAAGAAAAAGGTTGTTTCTACCTTATTCCGTTTTTCAGTAATCAACAATAGAAAATGGTTAGTTTCACCCAAATGCTCTGTTTTGAAACAAAAAACGGAGAAATCAAGCTTTTTGTGAAACGATATTATTCCATGCACTCTAGTGAATTTGAGACCTTTTTTATTCCATGAATGATGCCACGAACACCTAAACAGTGCTTTACTTCTGTAAAACACTACCACCAACAATGAAAAAGTGTTTTTTGGTAGCAAAATACATTTATTTACATTCAACAGTGTAACAATTTGACAAAACAATTTGGCAAACTATTTACAACTGTGAGCAACCGTGGTACTATTTACAATTGTGTGGATGTTTTAAATACAGTTTTTCTTTTTGTAACACTCCCCTGCGTGCAAGTGGACGCAGCAGGATTTGCACAACAGATGAGTTTCACTGCGATGGCTCATTTGCGTGCAGACGATACATTTTCTTGCCGGCCTTTTTTTCCGGGGAATAGCAAGTATATACTGCAGTGTGTGTTTGGCCATGTTGCCATCAAGTCTACTCTCAGGATCATGATACGGTGACGTTACGGTGGTGTTACGGTGGTGTTACGTCTGGCTTCCTCATTGTCCTTTACTTCCTATACCGGGTGGTTGATCCATCTTATCCGCTCCATTCATGGTGGCATCGTAGTCCATAACCAGTGTCTTCTACGTGATCAGACTGTATCCACTCCTGCGATGAATATGCATTGGACTCGGGGCACTCTTCGTCGTCCGATTGAACGTTCGCCTGAGCAGAAGTGCTCGGTTGTGCTCTACGTTTTCCGGTGTTAGCATCGCTAGCCGGTGAGGCTTTATGACGTGATCATAGCCGCCGCGTCAACGCTTCCAACTTCGGCGTCAACCTCGGAGTCACCATCATCATCATCGTCGTCATCAATGTGCTCTTTAGCATTGGTCGATGCTTTTCGTCTTTGAAAAAAATGCTCAAGCGTGAGCTGCTTGCAACCGGTCGCCATTATGGCTTCCTCAGCCATTGTCCCCTCAACACTCTAGCTCCGCGTCACGTCTTCTACTGACGCCTACCCAATCTTGTCCAAAGAGAGTCATCGCTGCCATCTAGGGGCCAAAAATAGGCATTATACTAACTAGATCTGCTTGATACTTTCAGCACAGCTGGCCAAGGCTTTCCTCCACCCGTTTCCACTTTCCAAAAAACTTGGTGAACGTCTTTTAACGTCTTTGTCGCTCCTCCGTAGGTTTTTACTAAACGTTATTTAACGTTTTTGGCAGTCAAAGAGTTAGTTAAACGTAATATATTCGCTTTGGACTAACTTAATTCAATCGTGTGTTACCATTTGAAGTGATTTTTTAAAAATTGGTCGACAATTCAATTTGTAATCTTAAATTGGTTCAACAATTCTCTTTTTAGAGTGTGCAATGGTGCCACGCTCATAAATCATTTGGTGATCTAAACCCCCAATTTTATCTTAACACATTTCAGGCTAAGTTACATAACATTTTTATATATAGACAAGAGGGCACTTTGGGTGTCAAGGAGCAAAGGGGTATGTGCCAAAGCATTATTTGTGCTGTCCGTGAAAATACATTTTCAAGTACAAAGTATGTAAGACAATATATAGGATAATGGTTGAGGAGGACTCAGTCATGCTGGACTTGTTATGCATTGGGTAGCCCAAGAAATTGACTTAAAAAAAACAAAGAAAAAACACTTTGTTTTAAAAGTGCATTTTATTGCATGTTAGTTGTTGGAGAGCTACTGAATAAACACAAAGAGAAAAAATGGTAGGTCTTAAGTGTCAGCAAATATTTCTTATATAAAAAAATAATTCATTGACACCTCTTACAGAATGCAGATTTTGACTATAAATAAAAATGACTTGACTTGACTTGACATTTCATTTGCACGGGCATCCAAAGCGAACTTTGTAGTCATAGCATTGTTTCTCTTTCTGGTCTTCGTTGCGACAAGCAAATCCCTCAGAGGCACTATATCTGAAAAATTAACACAATGGGTTAGTCATATAGTATATTGTACTATATATATATATATATATATATATATATATATATATATATATATATATATATATATATATATATATATATATATATGTAGTATACTGTACTACGCACTATGCAATATATTAGAATGTTGCTGAATTTTCATATCGTTGTTCCAATTAACTAATGAGAGCACCAGTCATGTTGTTATAAAAGTTCTTTTGAAGCCTCATTGTGGCCATTTTCAACAAACAACTGAAATATCCAAGAGATCATTTGATGACAGTTGATGGTCTCTGTTCAGTTGGTGCAGAAAAAAAACATGGACAGTGCAGTATATTGTTTTTACCATCAAGCCAACTTACATGAAGGGTATCTGGCCGGTGTATGCAATAGGGTAGTTATAAGAAACGGTGATGACTTCGATGTCGATAGGGTCTTCACAGATGTCAAGATTTTGAGGCTTCAGGTGTGACAGGAGCTCATAGTCACCTGTTCCACTTGGTTGGTCGTGGTTAAACCACTTGGTGTAGCACACTGTTTGGTGGACATGATTATGATTATTTTAATGAAATATTTTTTCAATGATCTTTTAAATATACTGTATATTTATATATATTTATATACAGTATATGTATATGTTGCCTTACCATCAGGATGGCAGAAACTAAGGGGGCACTTAAAGCGCACTTCATAATCAGAACACTGCCCTCCCTTCTGGTGTGAGTTTTTACAGATGAAACCTGTTTCTGTGTCAGCGCTGCAGAGACAGTTAGATGGAGGTCAATTAGTGCTTACTTACAGCTTTATTCTCAGCTTTGTTATTGTTTGAGCCGAGAATCAATCTATTTGAGGGCATCTTAATAGTTTATTGTTGTGAGTTAGAGCTTTTTTTAAAAAGACGATGTACAAGAGGTATTTGTGGTGTATATGGGACTTACACGTAAATCACATCGCCGGTTGAATCCACAGTGGCCCCAGATTTTGTGTGAGCCTCGATAGCAGATGGCATATCGCATATTTTCGATGGGAATCTCTGCCGAATTCTAGAAATCCTTTCAAAGTCACCTCCTTTGCTGGGGTTGTCGATATCAAACCACCTAGTCCAACATTCTGAAAGCATTGTCCAAGAAGGGGAAGATCACACAGTGTGGTAGGAATTATGAACATAAGTTAAAAATACAATTGCCCTGTGGCAAATTTTCTCATTAAATAACATGCAAAAGTGTGTCCAAGATTGGAAAAAGTGATAATTGTGTAATTTGAAACAAATTCATAATAATATAGTGTAGGATTTGCAACTCTTTAAAATAATTTATGCTACTTTTTAAAAATATATATGATTTGACTTCCCCTTTACCACTTTCACACAACTACAGACAAAGCAATAAAACTTATTTTGGTTCTGCTCAATTAAAGTTGTTGAAAAATGTGGGATGAAGAAATGGTGTACAGGATTTACTAGGGCCCGACCGATTCCGCCGAATATTGCCCTTCAATCAAGCTTCAAAACAATCGGCCAATTAGGCCAAATGGCAGATTATTTTTCCCTTAAAAACTATATAATTGAAGAAAACCAAAGTTTCAGACACTGTGAAAGTACCCTGAATGCACCATTTTGCTTGCGCAGCATTAGCAACTAGCAAGTGTGTAAGCGCGTATGTTATTCTGGTCATTCTGTTGTCCCCCAAGCGTCCTTTAAGCTGTTTCATGTCATCCCAGTTGGAGTTAACTGTAAAACTAAACACACAACAATAAGAATAACATCCACTGTATATTTAAATACAAAACATGCTTCGTTATTAAAACATCACTAGCCTAGTGCTAATGCTAAAAGCAAAGGGAGAATCCCATTCAAATGGTAACCAGAAGTTAGCATCAACTTGGGGAGAGTTTTTCCTTCAAATAACAAATATTCACACACAAATGCTGTCGGAACATACTTTACTAAACTGTGGGTACAGATAACTAAACTGTGGGAACAGATTGCTAAACTGTGGGAACAGATTAGTAAACTGTGGGAACAGATTGCTAAACTGGGGTAACAGATTAATAAATTGTGGGAACAAATGAGCAAAAAAAAAAAATTCTCCATAGGAACACATACCCAAAGGTGACAGTAACAGTCATTACAGTATTTGTTCTTTTTGTTTTTTTTCAGTTGCTATTATTTGTTGTATATTCTATTCTTATTTCACTTTCTTATTTTGTCATTGTCCTTTCAAGTTATATTTAAAGTTGCTATGTCAAGGATTCAAAGAATTTATTTTCTCAAAATTCAAGGATGCCAACATCCAAGGATTTTTGTTGCTGTTGTCTTAACACACCATTTCTACATGACATGGCACGAAATAAATCCCAGAGGTCCCAGGTTAGCCCAGTAAGTCCCAAGACTTGTGGAAATAACACAAGATAAAAAAATATATATATAAAAGAAAAGGTAAATGGTTAGAATAAAAATGAGTAATAAAAATGCAAGAGGCTTGAATTTCACATAATATTTATAGCATAATTTGTACTTGACAAAAACAAAGTGCAGGGATGAATGGGCATGACGCTACGATAACACTTAACTAGTAGTGTTTCTCACTTAAATGTGACTTGCATTTGACTAAGAAACAATTAACCATGGTTACCTGGTGGTTTGCAGAAATCGAGGGGACACCTGAAACGAACATGATAATCCGAGCAGATGCCATGCTTCTGATTGTAATTTTCACATATGAATCCTGTCTTGACGTCGGCTCTGTTGGGTAACAGAAGTGTGTCAATTCTGTATCCTTTACAGTTGCTTCAAATATGACGACGGCAAATTGCTTTAATAAATTTTCCTTCAACCATTAACTGAACATGAGTATGTTTTTGGTATTGCTGCTCTGACAAAAATTTAATGCACGATAGATTAGATGTAATAGATAAGCAGAAGAAAAAGAAAGTGTTAATCAGTGGTGGATGGAGTATACTTACACATGAATGATGTCCCCTGTTGCAGCCACACTGAACCCATGTATAGTTTCCACTTCAATTTGAAGTGGTGTTGGGCAGATTTGATATGGATACTCGTGGCGTAGCTTGTCAATAGTCTCAAAGTCTCCAGCACCAGTAGGGTTGTCTCGATCAAGCCATGGAGTCCAGCATTCTGGAGCAATCACAAGAGCAGGTACATAGCAAGGTTTGGTAAATAAAACAATGATTGGAAATTGACTTTGGAGAACTGTAAAACTGATATCAAGCTTTCAACATCAATAAAATAGTGAAATAATTGATCTAAGCTTAATATTAGCATTTGAAGATAATTTTTTACATGTTTTACATGTTGCTTGTTTTGCCATTAGCTTATCGCAACTTCTGATTAATTACACATGATTACCGTGTTCTTTACAGAACTCATTGGGACATGTGAAGCGAACTTGATAATCAGAGCAAGTTCCGTCACGCTGGTCCTCATTTTTACAGACAAACCCAGTATTTGCATCCAATCTGCAGAAATGAAAGGAGTCACGTTAATCAAAACAGTGTTACAGCTTTCACTCTGTTTAGCAGTTTAGTGCACAGTACTTGTATTTTGTGCAAAAAGAAGCATAAACCTAGCAGATCTGATTGGGCTGAATAGTAGTTTGCACATGTACCTGAACGTCAAGATATAACTTCATGTTGTGCTTGTTTGACTCCCATAAACTGATCATATATATGCATATATATATATATATATATATATATATATATATATATGAGAGGTGTTAGATATGTGTTGAAATCGATTTTTAAACATCAATTTTTTATTGGAATATTCAAATAACGTCTTACTTAGGGTTAGGATTCACACATTAAGCATGGAAGAATGTTATATTAATGGCCTTAATATTTTTATTTCAGTGCCGTTCAAACATGAAACAGACTGCAACCTGTTTATCAAATGCAGTGGCTCAGTTATAAGCCTGAATTTTCAGATAAATAAATACATTTTCATAGAAATCTTACAGTATACATGTATAAGTTTACGGATTAGTATTTTCTAAATTTGAGTAAAAAAAAAATTGCAATAATCAATTTATAGATTCGTATCGGGATTAATCGCTGTAAACAATGAATCGTGACCTATGAATCGTGATACGAATCGAATCGTCAGGTACTAGGCAATTCACACCCCTAATATATATATATATATATATATGCAGTATATATATATATATACAGTATATACGTGCGTGGGTGTGTGTGTTCTTGTACATACCACATTGTGAGGACCAAAATACGTCTTTAACCAACAGATTGAGGACATTTTTGTGAAGTGAGGACTTTTTGGCCGGTACACACAACTCAAGACCTCTTTTTGAGGGGCAAGACTTTATTTTAGAGTTTAGGTTTGAATTGGGTTATGGTTGAGCTTAGGGTAAGGAATGGGGGTAGGCAATCATTTTTGATGGTTGGGGTTAGGTGAAGGGGCTAGGAAATGCATTATGTCTATGGATGTCCTCATAATTATATAAGTATGTGTGTGTGTGTGTACTTACACACTAATGGCGTCTCCTGTTGAAGACAGACTATTTCCCGCAACAGTTTTGACCTCAATGTCAAGCGGAAATAGGCAGATTTTATTTGGGTTTTCATTTTGGAGGTTCTCGAGTAACTCAAAGTCTCCGGTTCCGCCAGGATTGTCTCGATCGAACCATGGAGTTTTGCATTCTACAGAAATGCAATCCAAGTAGGAAGATAAAAAACAAAACGAAAAACATTACATTCAATTTGTATTGTTTTCTTGGATTCAGTTAAAAAAACATGGCATTTTAGTTTTCAAAATCTAAAAGAGTCTTTGCTCTCGATGTGTTAACGTAGTCATTGAATCACTATATAATGTACACACTCATATGGCCTGTGGTTTTTGTCAGATATTCACACATGGACACATGGTTGCAAGGGAGCCTCCAATTTCCTACGTTACACGCGTGGCCAACTCAATCATCCGCAAGAGGAGATATACACTTTGCGCGCGCCAATGTTGAACATGGACGGACACCAGCAAGTAAATTTCTGTTTTTGCAATGCCAAGGGCTGTGTGCGCTTCGAATGCCCTGATTTTAATAGGAATGAGGGGAGCCATTTAGAATGGCAGGGAATCCACTGTTTCCCATGCCACAACGACGCATATTTATTAGATTTTTTTTCTTTGAGAGCTCAGTATTGTTCATTCACTAATTTTACTGATTTGACGTCATAATCATTGCTCTCTTTTTTTAATTTATTATTATTATTATTTTTTTTTTTATTATTTTGTATGTGCATGAGAATGTGTGTGTGTATGTGTGTGTGTGCATGTGTGCGCGTGCGTGTGAGTGTGTACTTATTAGTTCACCTAAAAAACCTATTAAAAATCCCATACCGTTTACCTAAACCGAATACTTCAGAATCCAGCTCCAGAGTCGGGAGTTTGTCAGGAGACCCGAGGAAGGGTCAAAGGAAAGAAAGGAAAGTGAAATCCAGCACCAACCAGACATTACCTACTACCCACCGGGTTACCAACCAGAGTCTTTCACCAACCCCAGAAACATCTAAATTCCAACAAATTAGGGAGACCTCAAGATACCAAAGGAGAGACTGAGGAAAGGAAGGAAGGATAGATGAAGCAGAGTGAGATCCACAGACATCAGCCTCCACCGATTCAACGACCAGAGGAAGAAGCAGATTGTGTTTGAATTTCGATAGATGCTTGTGTGGTGGATCTGGCATGCATGAAAACCTCCACCAAAATACAGTTAGACTGAACTTTGCATTAAACTTGCACTTGGGACAAAATAGGGCCCATAAAGTGTAAAATGTCCTTTACTGGAATCAAAACCAAACTTTTAATGAAGGAAAAAGCGAAACATCCTAAACTGCAGTGTGAAGAAGATTGAGACAAACATGAGGAAAGCAAAGGTAAATGGTTATAAACACATAAATAGAAAAAAAGAGAAAGAAAAAGTGCAGAAAACATGAAAGTGGGGGTAATTCAGTGATGTAATGTAAATTTGGAAAATAAAAGGCAAAGTACTATTAATGCAGTTTTCTCCTAAACGGCGTAAATTTTTTGTGTGCCTATAATAGTCTTACTCATTTATTGACTGTGCAATGAACCCCCGCTATTGGTGGGGGATTGGGACCGGCTCATGAATAGACAAAATTTGTGTAGAATTGGTGCACATTGAAATGCATTGGAGAAAACATAATAACAATCAAACCCTAAAATGTCTCCCTAAAAAGCTGATAAACATCCAATAAACGAAAAATGAGATTGAAAAACACAACAACCCCCGAAATCCAAAAATGATTAAAAATATTGGAAAAATTGAAGGGGGTGGGGGTGTCAACTGCATATGCTGAGAAACCTTAAATTATCAACAATGATAGCACAGACCGTCCCTGGAATAAACAAGATTGTGTGCTGCAATTTCGGATCTGTAAATGATTGACATTACGACAGATCACCTATTTTACATAAAATGCTAAATATCTGCTGATCAGATTCATCTGATCAGATCTGTGTAAAGTCTACATTAGTGTATTACGTGCAAGATTACCTTTTGGCTTGCAGAATTCCAGAGGACACAAAAAACGAACTTGATAATCTGCACATTTACCACGATGTGGCTGGTCGCAATTTCTACAAACAAATCCGACGTCTGTGTCAGCTCTGTAAAGACAAACAGCAGTGTCAGCCAGTATATATCTAAAATATATGTCAGCATTTGATGTCAACATTTGTAGTCCATCTTGTGCTTACGCATAAATCACATCTCCTGTTGAGCTAGCACTGTCTCCAGATGTGGTTTTGATCTCAATTTTAATTGGATGTTTGCAGATTTTCCAGGGGTTTTCTTTGTGCAGGTCAGGAAGAGTTTCAAAATCTCCTTTACCAGAGGGGTTGTCTCGATCAAACCATGGAGTCCAGCATTCTGAAACAATTATTTACAGGGTGGTTCATGTTTTTAGATCACAGTGATCAGACTTATCTACCATACATTTATGTTACTTGTTCTTATTGAACTCCCAACTTTTGTCTGTTTTTGTACCTTTCACTCATTTAACTCAAAACGTATTAAAACGTTCTATTTTAAATATTACCATGCTCGCAAAGACGTATTTATAAATTTTGTGTTTTTTTATGCTAGAGCATATAGAACACTTTGATACAGCTTCTGAACTAAAGAGAATGCTTGGTTATTATAAAAACGTCCAGCAGGTGGCAGAAGAGTATAAGAGATCAACCAGGGCCATGTTGAAAAAAGCTCATTTACTCACAGTACTAAATAGATGTGTGAATAATGATGAAACTTAGCTATATTCTAAAGCTAATTGCTACAAAACTGAAACAGAAACTGAAACAGATAGACATTTCCTTTTTTTCATGATGAAAGCAGAGGCTCTCATCTTTCTTTTGGTAGGTTCCATGTTTTTACAGCAATAGAACAGAATATTCTGTGGGCCTTGCAAAATCAGTCAAAATCCAGTAAAACAGCCAGGAGCAAAGGGGGTTGCTTCAGTGAAAATGGCTGGGAGTGAATGAGTTAATGGCAGCAGACATAGATCACGTTGTAACATATATACTAGCTTGTTAATAATAATAATAATAATAATAATAATAATAATAATAATGACTTTTAAAATACAAACTATTTTTATTAACACAAACACGATCAATACATTTGCATAGTGCATACATGTACACACACCTAAACGCATCAAACAAATTCATAGCCACCATTAAAATGAAAGTTTTACCCAAAATAAACAATTTTTTTCTCAATGATTCCATTTAAACCTACGGCTAAATGGTTCCAGTTGTTGGACTTAGCCGTTACAAAATTTTACTGGAATAAAAAAAAAGCAAAGATTAGTCTATCTACTCTTCAGAAAAGTAAATCCAAAGGTGGTCTAGAGGCACCAAATTTTATGTACTACTATATAGCTAGCCAGCTACAATATATCGTTCTATGGGCACAACCCAACAGAGACACTAACTGTTGGCTGGAACTAGAACAGAAGGATTGTAATAACCTCAGACTTCGAGATTTACTCTTTATTACAACATCGATTAAGCGACATAATTGTTTTAAAAACCCAATGATTTCCGTCACCGTGACTGCCTGGTGGAAGGCACTAGAATTGACAAAAGCCCAAGTGGAGCCCTGTGGGCTTTCTCCCCTATGGCATAACCCCGACTTTCAACTTAACAACCAACCGTTTTATTTAGGTGTGTAGGAGCAGAAAGGAATTACACATCTCCACCATCTCTTCTCAGACAATATGTTTATATCATCCTTGCTCCAAAAATAATTTATAAAATAAAAAAAAAAGAAATTTTTTACATTATCTACAAGTTAAAAATATGATAAAGTAAAAAATTCCAACACTTCGGGGTACGCTCCAACCGCCTGTTTTAGCTAAAGATATTAACAAGCTTTCTCCGACAACAACAAAAAAACTTTCAAAAATATATAAGTTACTTTCATATACTGATAAAATGTCTTTACCCATCTCGAAATGGGAGACAGACTTGTCTATAGCACCGGAATCTGACTTTTGGATTCAAGTTTGTGAAAACGCATTTAAAATAACACAACACACAAATTTACAACTTATCCAATATAAAATTATTCATAGAACATACATTACTCAATATATGATGAAGAAAATGGGACTCTCAGACGCCGACATTTGTCTCCAATGTTTAGAAAACACTACAGACACTTATGTTCATGCTTTATGGTTATGTACTCCGGTTATGTATTTCTGGACTAAAGTCTTAGAAAAACTTTCCGCTATTTTGGACTGTAGGATACCTTTATCTCCAAACTTGTGTTTGCTAGGTGACCTAACAACAACTGACTTACCACACAAACAATTTCAATCTACACTTGTAGCCCTTACTATCGCTAAAAAAAACAATTCTTGTTAACTGGAAAAATAAACAAACTCTGAATATCGACCAATGGTCTAACCTCCTCATAAATCGCATTTTAATGGAAAAAATATCTGCCTCAAATAAAAACCAAATATCAAAATTTATAGAAACATGGTCTACGTATATAGAATTTTTCAACCTAATTCTGGTTACTTAATTCTGTCTGTTAGCGAGAGCCACTACATCGTGATAACTTACATTGATGTTTCTGCATTTGGCAATTTATTATTATATTATATTATTAGTATGGGATTTTTTTTAATGGGCTTTAGGTGAACTGATGAATACACACATGCTCGCACGCACGCACACACACACACACACACACGCACATACACATTCTCACCCACATACAAAAAAAAAAATAGGAAAAATAGGAAAAAAATGCAACAGAGACTGAAGTCATCTAAAAAGTAAGCCAAACCATTTTTTTTTCATGTCTGGAGGAGCCTGTTTATATTGGTCAATAATTTGTAAAAAATAACACCCACACATTTAACAAATTGTGACTAAAGCCCGATTCACACAGCAAGGTTTTTAATATTGTCGGCCGACTTCCAAACTGTGAGCGACGCCACACGGGCCCAAAAAAAATTTCACTGGAGTAACAGTTTTGAACGTCCCACACGGCACAATCAACACATCACACACGAACTGATGTCATTCATGAATTTTTCCTGGTGACGAGAAGTCTCGCAAAACCTCCTGAGATTAAACGTGACTTCCAAGTAAGCAAACATGGAGGACCAGTCGCAATTTTTAGCTGAAAAAAAAAAGCGACATAAAAAGAAAAGGCGTGTTTTTTAAAGCCGTGTAAATAGCGCAAGCATGGACTTCCTGTTGTGCCATGACTGTTTTGATTTTGGATTCCCCACCGTCTTTCTCATCGCCTCGCTTTCCGATTGGCTGGCTGCATGTCACCGTCAATCGCTGCGCGGTGGTTTGTCCTTAGAGCACACCGCACACAGTGTGAAGTCGAGCCAAAACAATCCAACATGTTGAATATCCAGGATTTCAGGTCTGAGTGGCCCAAACATCCTTCCGAGCGGCCGATATCGGTCTGAGGTAATGGCAGGATTATCTGTTAAGGTTATCGTTTGGATGTTGGCGCGTCCTTACGACTGTCGAGCGGGCAAATTCGGGGTTAAAATCGGGCTAAGTTGGCTGCAGTGTAAACAGGGCTTTAGGAGGTTTCACCCAATGCCAGCGATATATATGAACATATAGTATACAGATACATATAAATACCTGTATATTTATATGTATTTTTGGTAATATTTGAGTAAATAAAACAGCTCTTTCTTTCATTCAACACAATCTATTACATTTTTAAACAAAATATAACATATTTGGTAAATTAGGCAACGTGTAACATGATTTGTTAAAAAAAATGTTGACTTGTCAGTGTCTTATCACTGGTGAGCTATTTTTAGAACAGACCACAGTTACTTGTACACCTGGCACCTACACAGTGATGAGGCCAACAGTGTGTCTGATTCCTCCGCCTGACCGCCCTCTTCCGAAGTACAAAAACAAGTTAATTGAAGACAATTAAATTCAAGAGACCGCAACTCCACAAGACGAGCTCATTAAGATGAGAGACTTTTTTAACGACTTCTATTGCGCGGAAATTCCCCTATTGTGGGTGGACATGGAACATAGTGTATCACCCGCGAAAAGTGAGGGAACCCTGTATTATTATTAAATTTTTTGCACTTGGTCTAAAAATTTGAGAATCACTGTTGAAGACTATTTCGACTTGACAACACATCCATCTAGCCGTGATCCGAACCGCTTATCCTTTCGAGTGCCGAGGGTGCAGGGCCGGTCCTAAGTGATTTAGTGCCCTAGGCGAGTGCAGACTCCCCCCCGCGGCAATAAATAAATAAATAAATAAATAAATATAACTATAAAGATATATAATATTTAATAGCACACCACACAATAAATACCAAACTTCACAGATAACTACAAATAAAAAATAAAATAGAAAAGTATGCCTGCCGTACTTTACTATATATTTGTTTACATTAAATCAGCACTTCTTATCCTGTATAAATTAATGGGCTTGAATGAAACAATGATTTGTGCAAATCTATTTGCAATATCTGGACTAGACTGACTGCTTTATTTTAAATCCAGCAAGCTTTGCCTCACTTTGGTGGAGTTAACAAGTTACAAGCAAGCTAAGAAGCTAACCCTATTTTCATGTTTATTTTTTTTTCCAATGATGATTGATTGACATACATGCCACTACCCTTGGCCCGTTTTTCCTCCTCCTCGTTTTGCTGCTTTCTTAATGCAACACTTGAGGTCTTGGACCTTTTCATTGGAAACGCTTTTGGGATATATATTTTTTTGCCCTGCAATTTGGTGCCCGCTCCACTAGATGGCGCTCTAGGCAATCGTCTAGTTCGCCTATGGCCAGGGCCGAGCCTGTGTGGGTGTGCTGTGGAGCCTATCTCAGTTGTTTACTTGCAGTAGGCGGGTTACATCCTGAACTGGTAGCCATCCAATCACAGGACTTACCAACATGAAGATTTTAGATTGACCAATGCAAAGACAAAAGTATTGCTCCTTCAGACTACACAGTACAAAACAGGCTTACAAGTCCCGTTGCTGTGAAAATACACTACAGGGAGTCCTCGAGTTACGTCGTTGTTGTTGTTTCGAATTTACCGCGCCATTTTCCCACAGTAATCGTGCCATTTTAAAGTTATTTAAAGTTGTGTTGTTGCTACCTCCAGCAATGGACGTCCATCGAGCAGGTCAACTCGCCATCAGGCACGTCACATTTCCGTGTTTAAATTTGAATTAGCTCCGCTCTGCCGTCCATCGGCAATGAATGGCCGTGCAGAAACACAAAATATTGGTTCCGGCTTTTCCAGGTGGTGCGAATATATATATTTTTAATTACAGTATTAATTAATTAAAGTATTTTGATGCAAATATTGATTTTAACGGTGAAATCCGAAGTCAAAATTCGGGTTACATCGCCAGCGTAGGAACGCAACTTGGACGCAACTCGAGGACTCCCTGTATTTCATTATTACCTTTAGCTTATTTTAGAAAAGGTGCTTTAACATTTAAAGAAAGATAAAAACTTAAATAAGTTATTAGTAGGCCTATTTCATTTTATATGGTCAAATGATTACCTTCATCAGGGCAGAAATTGAGGGGGCAGCGAAAACGAACTCGATAATCTGAGCAATGTCCACTTGATTGGTCTGCATTTACACAGGCGAATCCTCTAGTTGTGTCAAATCTGCAGAGATGGGCCGATACGGGAGATTTAGACACATTCATACATTCAACTTGGGGCTGGAGATTTCACTTCCCATTCCTGTCACTGACTCTCACAAAAAAAGTTTTTATCCATCTGTTTTCTATTGACCATTTGCACTGACGTCACGTGATTACGTGACTGCCCTATGACGGAAGGCGGAAGGAAATGATTGTTGAATGGAAGTGGTCGTGATCTGGATCGACTTAGTGGCAAACTACTGTAGGGCCTATCTCAGCTGACTTTGGGCGAGACCCGTTAACCAGCCAATTGTAGGGCATTATGCCGTCATGTCCCCGAAGATGCTTGGTGATAAAGTTGTCTGCCTTCTTCTTTGATTTGAGATAGCAAAAACCATAAAAACTTTCTCTGAGTATTTTTTTTAATCACAACCATCATTTAAAATTGTATTCATTGTGTTTCATGTTCCAATATTAAACAAGCATTTTAAATACTGCCCGACAATGCTAACAAACACTCTGCTAAAACTTGTTTTCCCTTATAAGCTAATCTATTGAATGAACACTTTAGCTAAATAATTTAACAAGTGGGTATATTTGTGCTGCATCCGGTACTTACAAACGGATCGTCTCGCCGGTTGTATCTACACTGTCTCCAGATACAGTCTGAGCCTCAATTTGAATGGGCACATGGCAGATTTCCATTGAGTTTTCACGACGCAGGTCATCAAGAGTCTCAAAGTCTCCTGTCTGAGACGGGTCGTCCCGATCATACCATCTAGTCCAGCATTCTGGATCTGTCATCCATCAAGCAAAAAGTGGAGTTGGTGTGTATGTATGGAACAAGATGAAAACAATTAATTTGACACAGAACATGGAAAAATAATTTTAAAATATCAACTGTACATCAGAGGACTAAAAATATCACCATTTGACCAATAAAAAAAAAAAGTCCAACCTGTAGCAAATTTTATGCCTTTTAAGTTTGAAACTTCATTCTATAGCTACACAGCAAAATAGCCAGTGTTAGATTAACACTGAGAACGTTAAATCTAACACTAGACAAGTGTTTATATGTGTCCACACCAATAAGTATGAATTTTACACTTTTCAAAGTGCTACTTTTTTCACACGTAACCAGTATTACTCCAACCCTCTATAGTATATTCTGCCAAACTACACTTAAGTCTAGTGTTTAGACACTTATGAGTGTATTGCACTAGTGTCAGTGTTAAAAATTCAACTCAAACTACACTTTACTCTGGTTAACGGTACTTCATTTATATCGTGTTTTTCCTCATTATACGGCCCTCAAAGCGATTTACATTTTGACTACTGATGACACGGCATTAGGAGCAACTAGGGGTTCAGTATCATGCTCAAGGATATACTTCCAAATAGTCACACTGCCCTGGGATCAAACCCCCACACTGTCACGGTTGCGAGACCACCTCTCCACCACTGAGCCAAGTCACCACAACAGCAACAGCTGGATGTATTGCTATTGAAATGTTGACAGCGTGCTGGGAAATTGGAAAGTTTCTCCTTCACTGGAAGGTCTGGTCAATTTAACACTCAAGGTAGTGCTATTCTGGTTACACCCAACATCTACACTAACACTCAACGAAATTTACTTTGACAATGCAACTTTTTCACTTAACTATGTTTAAATAACACTGCCTACTGCATATTTGATTGAACACCGGAAATTTAACACTGACTGACTTGCTGTGTACATGCAGAATGAACAAAATGAGTAGCATGCTTACGATCGCCGCCGGCTTCCAGGTGCTTGCCTAGAAAAATACACACACATAAATATGTTTATTCTTGATGCTTAAGTTATCAAATGGTGTGTATGTGTGTGTGTGTGCGTGTGTGTGCGTGTGTGTGTGGTGGGGAGGGGTTGGGGGGTATCTGCTACAAAATGGGGACATTGTTCTGACTTTTCACAGACAAGTGGGGACCTCACCTACAAATGGAGACATTTTGGAGGTCCCCATTTTGTTCAGACATGTTTTTGAGGGTCAAGACTTGGTTTTAGAGTTTAGTTTGAATTGGGTTATGGACGGTTGAAGTTAGCGTGAGGAATAAGGGTAGGCAATCCTTTTTGATGGTTGGGGTTAGAGCTAGGAAATGCATGATCTCAATGTGATGTCCCCATTTTGCACAATGTGTGTACAATGTTTCTGACAGAAAGATGAAAACGTGTACAGTGTTCCCTCGTTTTTCACTGGGGTTAGTAGGTTCTAAAAAATACCCGCAATAAATGAAATCTGCAAAGTAGTTAGCTTTATGATTTACATTTATTATAAATGTGGAGCCACAATACTGATTTGGTATTGGGGAAAAAAGTGTAATTGTGGAAAAAGCTGCATTAGCATTGAAACAAGCACTGTACACTTTTTTTTCGAGTGTCACAGGGTTTTCATCTTCAACTCTTTTTTTTCAGTTTCAACTTATTGGCAGTGTTTTAACGTGTGTGTGTGTGTGTGGGGGGGTCGGCGCTTTGAGTGTTAGAATGTGCTTCCAGCTTTTCAGGAGAGGAGAGAGAAGAGAGTGCGGCCTTTGTCGGCTAAAGACAATACTTGAATTCCCTGTGGCAGATAGTCGAGACTTATGGATACATGTTCATCAGGAACTCCTAAGCCGCCTGTAAGTCTGTGTTTTTTCTACATATAACCTTGTGTCATTAAAACCACTGTTTGTCATGCTAATTTAGCAAACGTGCTAACATGTAAAACTTAAGCTCAAACTGCAACACCCTAAGGTGCCACTTTATCTAACCACCCTTCTAAGTTATGAAGACATTTAATATTTTCAATTTGATGTTTTACTGTTTATTAATTTACTTATAGGCATATCAATGTGATATAATCATGAGTGTTTAATAGAATACAGTGGAATAATGATTTTGTGAACTTTATTTTATCCTCTCACCCTCAAAGCTATTGAAGATAGGAATGTGCATGATGTTATTTAGAGCCTTTTGGCATTGGAGTCTAAAAGTCTGGGGTTAGATCCTAATTGCATTTGTTCCCCCAGTCAAGAAGGGGAACTGTATGTAAATGTCTGTTTACTAATAAGATTACACCTTTGGCCAACCTGGAATCAACATGTCTGTATGTAAACGTCTGCTTACTAACAACATTACACATTTGTTCACTAGGAGATGACATGTCTGCCCTTTGTTCAATCAAGAGCCGGGAGGAGGAACCTTTTATCTTTTTTGTATAAATGAGTCGATGTTTTGTAAATTGTCACACACTTGGGATCATCACTTGGATTCAGATGTGATGTCCTGACTGTGTCTTTAGAGGCCTCTAAATAAATTCTTGCAAGAAAACTTGTTCATCAGATCTCGGATACAATGATTTTGAACACGCAAAGATTACACTTAAAATAGTAATCACAAATTCCTTCAGTTACTGCAGTCCAAAATTGCTTTAATGTCAAAATATTGTGTGCGTTTATTTAGTTGCAGTGAAATAATGTTTATCATGATAAAGAATCCCTCCTGTCGGTGTTAATGTTTCTGTAGTAAACCACTTAGCACGTTAGCACGTTTGCTAAATTGGCATAACATGATGCATAAAGTAATTTCAAACATAGTGGTTTTAACGCCAAAAATACAGACTTACAGGCGGTTTAGGAGTTCCTGGTGAACTTGTATCCATGAGTCTCTGCCACAGGTAATTCAAGTATTGCCTTTAGCCAACAGAGGCAGCGCTCTCTTTTCTCTCCTCTCCTGAAAAGCCAGACGCGCGTTCTCACGCTCAAAACCCACCCTGACCGCTCCCCTCCTCGTTAAAACTGCCAATAAGTTGAAACTGGAAAAAAAGAGAACTGAAACTGAGAACCAGAGAGTTGAAGCTGAAAACCTGTGACACTCCTGTGTAAAAAAAAAAAAAGAGTCTAAAAAAAATCAGCAGATTGGCATTGAAAAAGATTTCAAAAAATGTTTCAACGTCAATGCAGCTTTTTCCACAATGAAAATCGCCCCCACCCCTCCAATACCAAATCTTACTGTCAGTGTTGTGGCTCCATTCTAAAACCCCTCACCATACAGTTTAAACACTTTTCTCATCACGGCATTTACATTTTGTCATATTTTTCTCTTGTTTAAACGTTCTCAATGTTCAAACCTTCATATTTTTAATAAAATAGGTACAAAAAAAAAAGCATGCAAAATTGCACCCCAAAAAATAACCCTGCGAGGCCGCGAAAACTGAACTGCGTTATAGCGAGAGAATACTGTTTAACAGAACAGAAGCATTGTGAAGGTTATGGTTGTATTTCTTAAAAGGGATCTTACCAGCATGCAGTAGCACAAACGTAATACCCAACTGTAGGAGAAGATTGATTGATTGATTGAACTGATTGAACACATTACAAGATATGATCATAAAAATGTAAGAAAAAAAACGGATTATCAATAGATATAGTTCAACGCAGTTTACATGTTCAAAAGGAGGAGTAGGAAAAAGTACAATAACTTATCTAGTCCTACCCCAAATTACTCATGTCAATACAGTACACTAGTAGGTAGATAGGTAACATGTAGCATTAGATGCTGTGCATGTTTTGTTAAATTTCTTAAATTTTAAATGTGGGAAAGTTTTATACATTACCCATTTGATCATCATTGGAGATGTCATATTTCACAGCAATGGAGGGATGTTTCTTTAAAAAAATATAAAAAAATCTGATGTTTACATTATAAACTTTCGAAATGCGAGTATGTAATAACTTTTCAAGAAAGAGAGTAAGCGTTATTGTACAAATGATATTACATGCAATGAAAAACAATCAAATGCTTACAGTACAGGATGCTGCTGTAGAAGTCCTGTGTCAGCATTGGGAAGTCTGCAGCCATAAATACTTGATAGGGTGGATCCATTCGTTCCAAGTAACAAGAATACCAGCAATTAACGATAATCAGAAAGTAGTCATTAACTGCTGTCATATCTGTGATTATGAGTTTGTTCTTATTGGTTGCAGACGTACTTCACACCATTGGAATTTCTGTTGAATAATTTGAGCAGTGACATTTAAAGACAAGGACATGACTGAAACTATGACAAGTTCGTTTTTTGCCAAAATAAAACCACACCTACAAGTGGATTTCTTAGCCTTTTCTAACCTGTCAAAACTACCAAACTTTGATTAAGGGCTATATTAATAAACTTGACTTGACTCCTCAGTTTCAGAACCCAAAAAGTGCTACATACATTATTTAACTGCAAATGACACTATCTCATCCTTCTCCACTATTGCTCATCATGAGCTCATATCATATCATAGAGGAGAAAAGGCAAGCAAGGGAACATGTTAATTAACGTGCGGGTGTGTCTACCAACTGTTGCTAAAGTAATTAAGAAATTTAAATATACAGTTGTTACAGCCCACATTGTTTCATGGCCGTTTTTTCTTTTTTGTTGAGTGGTGGATTGTGTGCATGTGTTGGTGCACCTCCCTGATTGATGGTCCTCGTCCCCGGCTCAGGCCACCAATCGATCCAAGGGAAGAGCACTAATTACCGCATTTGCTTCAGGTGTGCCAGCTCAATAAAATAAAAGCCTTTTGTTGTTGTTCGTGTAGAACACTGTTCGCCATAATTTGTCTCTCCGCTCATCATCCATGACCTCATTAGTGTTCGCCATAACAGTAGTTTCCCTATTTGTGTAGTCAGTATTTGTTCGGGTGTCACTTTGACAGTCGGGATTTCGGGAGCAGTCGTACTGGCAACCACTTCAGAGTGTACCGCACCTACTTCCCGATGGCAGCTGGGATAGGCTCCAGCACCCCCGTGACCCTTGTGAGCAATATGTGGATTGGAAAATGGATGGTTAGATATTTCCCTTGTTTTTTTTCTTTGCAGACTCTACATCCCGCCCTTTTATTGCCAATAAAGCTTAAATATGTTAAGTCAAGTCACCAAACATTCGCACCTTCCATACATCAGTGTGAGTAGCACTCGAGGCAATGTGTGTGAAGTGCCTTGCCCAAGGACACAACGACACATGACTTGGTGAGAGCGGGGTTTAAACAGCCTATCTTCTGATTACTGAACGACCGTCTCTACACCCTGAGCCACGGCCGCCACAAAAGCCTGAAAGACCTGAAAGCGTTCAAGGCTAAAGTAAACAACGAAAATGGCAGATAGTGATAAATTGTTTTTTATTTTGGTTCTCAAAACTCATTTTGACTTCCAGCAATTCTCGCAATTTTGCTGCATTTATTGTTTTTTATCTTATTTCATACAGCTCAGTATATTTTCATGCAGGGAGTTAGCGGCATACTGTCACGTACGTTGTGTTGCGAGGAGTTATGTTGAATATTTATGAATGAAGAAAGCTATCTCGTTTTATACTCAAGTAAATTGTGTTTTATCATTCACAGTCTGTGTTTTCAAAAGGGTCGCCATTGTAGAGGGACGTCACATTGTAGTCCGTTCCCCCGACTTCGCAAGTGGAATTTCCGAGTTCACACACTTCCTGGTTGGAACTCGAAAAAGTCTAACTTCCGACCATCCTCGAATGCAGCATAAGAGTAGCGTTACTTCAAAAAAATATTACTTAAACAAAAGTAAAAAGTAGTCATCAAAAAAATCACTCCAGTGCAAGTAAAAAAAGTATTCGCTGAAAAGAATACTCAATATTTGGAATCGAACATGAGGTTGCTGACTCGATCGGAATCGGACGTTGTCTCTCGATCAGGACTTGGTTAAATATATGAGGTTATTTTCATAAAATTTTGATTAAATCTGGAGTTATGCGGTGGCACAGAGAGAGACTTCATTTTTCCACATAGCTAAGCGTGCGGCTTTGGCTTTGCTACAGTGACACAAAACAAGGAAATCGCTATTAGTTGATAATAAGCTATTAATAATATCATACATACTGTAGATGCGTTGCACGCGTCCCCGCTGCACTTCACTGCCGGGCAGTCGGGCTGCCCAACTGCCATAAGGCGCTGGCGACTCTCGACGTGCGGTAGGTCCTCCCCGCGGATCCGCGTGTGCTATAGAAATAAACCTACCTTGCAGTGCCTTGATGTGAACTCGTCAGAGGTGAGGTCAACTGGCATTCCAGAGCTGGCAACCCAGGATGCAATGAAGGCCTGGGTCACTTTAGCGGAGGTAGTAGATGACAGGGGAACAGCTTCTGGCCTCCTGTAACCTGTGCTGGGTGAATTTGAGCAAATCTTCAAACTGATTGCCCTTAAAGCACAGGGCACAGACAAAGAAGCATTTATTGATGCACATTACAATGCTTTGTTTCCCTTTGTCTATTGTGTCCACTGTTGCCCTGACAAGTATCCACACTGAGGATTTTATGATACAAGAAATGTTTTTATTTATTATAATTATTCATTATTTTTTAATGTATTTTAATATGACAGGATTGAGATCAAGACTTCAACCAGCAAAAGTGACGCATTATAGTTTAAAAACTATTTACAGTCCTATTAAGAGTTTAGAGACTGCCACAGACATACAGTACATGTAATTAACACAATTATCTTTGTGTTTGTACACAAACTAAAGCACATCACTATCAAAGGAGTGAATATAGAGCAGGGATTTTCAAATGTCATTGTCATACAGTAGGCCCACACTGAAGAGTTATATACAGTAGCTCAGCTGTTCATTTTCAAGACAGTAAGATGAAGCGGGGTGGGTGGCGTTATACATGACTGGACAGACAAGGAAATACATTTGTGCTACATTAGCTAAAATAAGTCAAGTTAAGTTTGCCACTGATATTTACATAGCTCAGAGAACTCATGGTAATGGTAGCTAAGCACTGGAGGTACTTCATGACCAAGCTTGGGGAGTAATGGAATACATGTACCGCAGTTACGTATTCAGAATACCCCCTGAAAGAGGCTAATAATTTGTCCTCTTTTGCGTGTTCCAAAAAATTTGAAGACAGACTTCTTGTAAGAAAAAACACCTTGCAAGGATGATTTATTAAACAGAGAATTCTCCCGTCACAGGAATACTGAACATCACGTATGAGGTGGAATTTCAGAGTGTCCGTGTGCCCCCTCCCTTGGGAGAGAGGGCTTCTTATAGTATCGAGCTTGGAAAGTGAAACACCTTTTAAAACACGTTATACAACAGATTTGCAGCTGTGCCGATCTCCAGACAAAATACACTCCCAGGGCACCTTTTCCCAAAACAACATCTCACAAACAAATTGAGTGGCCGTGAGTGATGGCGCAAACAGAGTGTGTGTGTGTGTGTGTGTGTGTGTGTGTGTGCTCTCTCAAAGCTGATTCTGTTCTCAAGAACAAAATGTGTGTGCGCAACACTGAGAAGGAATTATAGACCAAACAAGGTGTACCAGCTTAGGTTTAAGGTCAAATTATACTGAGTTCAACACTATTTCACTTACTTTACACATCTATAAAACATTTCAACATGGTTAATATATGAAATAAAGAATTAAAATGTTAATAATGTCTAACAGTCCCCCCTTTGGGCTCTTAGTAGCCCAATAACTAGACATTTAAACATTTTTACCAAAGGATTCCAGCAGGATCTTCATCATCGCAATGGCAGGTGCAACAGTAAAATAAGAGAAAAAATGAAAACATTCTTTTTTAGCAGGAGAGGAGGTCAGTCATATGTCAAAAACAAAGTGATTCGTTAAAAGATTTTTTCAGTAAAATAAGCTTATCATATATTAAGACGATGTGTTGTAATTATGTTCAAAATTGTGGTGGGGGATCCCAGAAAATAGCAAATTGGCATGACAGTCAGTATGAGAAAGAGTGTCATTATGTACGCAATTGAAGACTTGTTTGAAGACTTGTTGTCGTTTTGGGCGATGGAAGTTTTTTGTTGAATGAGAAGGATGTTTGTCAGTTCCATTTTCGTTCTTGCGTTCATTTGTTTTTTTGTTTTTTAAACAGAGTCCTTCAGCTCTGCGATTGGCTGGCAACCTGTTCAGGTTGTACCCCGCCTACTGCCCGAAGCCAGTTGGGATAGGCTCCAGTACCCTCACAATCCTTGTGAGGACAAGCGGTCAAGGAAATGGATGGATGGATGGATGGATGGATGGGTGGGTCCTTCAGCTCTTTTAGAACCCACATCACCTGCCAGAGATGCAGGGATTGATCACCGGGATTTGTTTTCCCAAGGTGTGACTCATTCTTGGTGGAATGCCCGGAAAAGGGACACGTTCCTCCTATCTCCATTGAGGGATGTCCTCATCTCGTCAGGTGGACACTGGAAGCAGTTGAATGGTGTTCCATTTGGCTCATCAGGTGGTTCCTGGAAGCAGCTGACTGGTTTTTCAGTTCGTTCGTCAGGTGGCTCCTGTTGGTGGGGGTTGAGTAGAAGGCGGACCGGGCAGGTCTGGTAGATGTGGAACCAGGTGCCCCCCGTGAACTGGACCAGATTGACCTTTCCATCACCTCATCTGGGTGCAGAACATTTTCATTTAGTCACTAATAAACATACATTTTCACATCCCTTCTTTTTGAAAGAGCATCTGGTAGTTTTTATTAGTTTGGAGTTAGTAAATGTTAGTGAAGTTCTGTAGGCCCGTCCTGTGGAAAACTTCTGTTTGTTGTGACATTCAATTAGAATCCAGCCTTTGGCTGACTTTAATGACCTAAGCACATTCATTAATGCAACATTGAAAATCTTATAGCCAATTCAAATCTGACGAGGCCAATTTTGTTTACAGAATGTAATGATTATTGGAATGTTTTACCATGATATTTACTGTTATAGATATGGCATGAATGTGCTTCCAGCCATTAAATAAATGCAACTTTCGCCAACAAATAAAATCAAAAAATAACATCTGACCCCAGGGCCCCAGGGAGAGATAAAATACTTATATAAATAATAATATATAATAAAAATACTTACTCTCCTCCATGGTCAAAAGTCCAATCACCAATTGTCCAATCACCTGTAAATTTCATTCATTCTCACGGATAATTATCACATTAGACTAACTTATAATTCTATATTTATTTAATTCAACATGGACTGTTTGTGTCCTTCGCGACGATATACCCAGACCGACCAATAATTCCCCCATCTGAAAAAGATCGATTTAGAGAATTTTCAGACTGAGTAAAGAAATTTTTGCTTTAAAAAGAGGGGATTTTTTTTTTTAAATTTAACCAGTAAATTCGACAATGCGTCCCAAGCAATTATTTAAATTTCAAAAGAGAATTTGGGAAAATATTAGAAGACCAAATTTAATAAGCGTCAAATAACGGAAAATATAATTAAGATTGAAATAAATTTTATCCTATCCTTATTCATATAAGTGGATTTTCAATTTCCGCAACCACACGAAATTTACCAGTATTATCTTTTGTACTATAAAAATAGAAATATTATAGCAATTATTATTAATACATAAAGTTACCCTTAGTTTTAACATGTCATTATTAAGCTTGCTAGTTTCCCTTGTTGATGTTTGACTCACCAGCTGACTGTTTTAAAATAGACAGAGATAAACAAATCAGATGAAATCAAATCAAAAGAGAATTAGAATATAATAAATCTGTGTGTATAGAGTGTTGCCAATCAGTTCGTTCTATTTACGTAATGTTTTACTGTAAATGTTATCACCTTACGTCTGTCAAAAAAAATAGAGTGCAGTGTAGACAGTCAGTATCACATCATATGGTCTGAGATTACTATTTCAAGCAAACATTGTTGGTGGGGGCGGAGTCACCAGCGTAGTGGAGTAGTTTTTATTGAGAAGTCCTCTCCCATAGGATCCTCAGGTCAGCTTTGGGCGCAGGAATGCCTGTAAGGAAGTTTGTGCGGAGCACTGTGTATATTGGAGCAGTTTTTTCATTTTTGTACAGTCATTGTGGAAACTGTCCACCAGGTGGCGCCAGGAACCTCTGCTGTTCATCAGGCGGCGGTAGGTAGTGCTGTTGTTGCCCAGCAGGTGGCGGCAGGTAGTGCTGATTTGGGGAAAAGGGCAGATATTGTTGTGATGATGCCCGCATACTTAAACCACGCCCCCTCTGCTGGTGGTAGTAGCCGCGAACATGTTGTTGATGGAGGTCACGATCATTCTGCTGTCCGCGGCCTCTGCTCCAGATGCCATGTGACTGTTGTCGGCATTTTTTTGTCCAGTGGCCAGTTTGACCACATCTGTAGCATTCATTTCGACCCGCAAAAGGACGTGACTGGAACATAACGCAATCTCTCACAACATTAGGTGATGTAATACCAGTGGAGGGTGGAACAACAAGGTGCTCGTCTTTTTTGTCATGTGCTTTTGCCCGCGAGTGCTGTCTGCAAGTACTGGCCCAGTGTCCAGAACGTCCACACTTGAAACAGCAATCCCTGATCAATGAACGGCACTCTGTGAAGCCCCAACATTATTAGGTGATGACATATCAGTAAAAGTCGGAAGAACAAAATCCTCCTTTATTTCAATAAAAAAAAAAATTAAAAAATAATAAAAAATGTAAAAATAAAAATAAATAAAAAATAATTAATTAATTAAAAATAAAAATAAAAGTATTCAAAACAATAAAAGTTTACAATTAAATAATTGCTAATTATAATTCAGTATTGTTATGTTTTACAATATTTAATTTAATATGTTTTGTATATCTTCATAAATAATACTTAAGATGAGATAGGACAGATGTACTCTAACAATTTACAAATATAATACAGAGTCAATTAACAAGTGTGTAGTTTTCAATTAATATTTCTCAAGAAATGAAGGCCGCAGCCCGCCTAGTCAGCTTTTGGTCAAACATCAAGGCAGAAATTATTTTTTAATTATAGATCGCCTCAAATTATGTCAAAAAAATGTGATCCTCCCAGATGGCTCCCCCATGGAATGGTCTGTCCAGTTCTCCGGGACTCGCATGGCCGACTCCGAATTCTGAAATGGGACTTCAAATGTCGAAATTCAAAGGTTAAATATATTCAGGAAAAATTAAAAATATTCAAAGTTAAATAATGTTCTCGCGTACGAGAAAAATCATAAGGGAAAAACAATCAACTTCTAACAAAATATTCCACATTAGTTGCCATTCAAATTATTAGTTTTAATTATTATTATCATTATTATTAAAATGTGGAGAGTGGAGATACGGTGATCTGCAGTACGGGGGCGCCTCAAGGGACTGTTCTACCGCCTCTACTAGTGATGGGCAGATGAGGCCTCATGGGGTGTGTGGCACTATCCCTAAACTGTGTTGACACTGTGTTGACACTGTGTTGACACATGTTAGTGTACCACTTAATAGCGACATCTGCTGGATTTAAAAAAGCATTGCAGGCAACTTCAATAAAGACTGTGGAGACAGACGTGGTTAATTTACACTTTTTTATTAAGAAACATCAGCTTCTTTAGCATGTTTGGCCCGAGGCGATTTTGTCTCTTTGAGACAATTTCTCCTGCTTTGGAGAAAACCCTTTCACACGGTACCGACGATGACGGAGTACATAAACATTTCATCGCAAGTTTGTAAAGATTTGGGTAATTCAGTCTTTGAGTTTGCCAGTACTGCAACGGATCCTGTGTTTGTTGTGTGTTGTTCTCTGAAAGATAACGCTGCACTTCAATGATGGCATCAGTCACTCACCTCCGTAATAAGATCAAAATGATCCCATACGGGAGAAAACTTTCGCTTTCTCGGTTGATCCATGTTCTCAGTAGATGATGCCATATCAAAAACCAACAAAACACAACGCAAAGCTCAAACCAAAGTATTCTCTCCATACAACAAACCCCACAAACGACTTCACACATTTGCTTGTTTATAAACACAATTTGGCGCTTTGCAGCCAAGCGATACAGGAACTGCATCGTTCACGTGATTTTTCTTAAAGGGATACGCGCCGACACGGGGTTTCCCCTCTGTGTGCGCGATACACGCGCCGGCGCTTTTTGTGTCATTTGACCCATCACTACTGTTAACCATTTACACAGCCGAGAGTACAGAGAACTGAACTTTGTGGCATGGTGTGAGAAAAATCGCCGGATAAAACTAAGGAGCTGGTGGTGGATTTTAGGTAATTTAACCCACCCCCTTCCGGTGAACATCCAGGGAATAGACATTGAGATAGTGGACTCTGACAAGTACTTGGGTGTTCACCTTAATAGGAACCTGGACTGGACTGACAACACTCAGGCTCTGTAGAAAAAAGGACTGAGTAGACTACACCTGCTACGTAGACGGAGGTCCTTCAGGGTGCGTAAGAACTTATTAAGGACCTTCGATAACTCTGTGGTGGCCTCAGTCTTATTTTACGGTGTGGTCTGCTGGAGCAGCAGCATCTCAACTGCCGAGAGGAAGAGACTGAACAAATTGATGAAGAAAGCGGGCTCTGTTCTGGGCTCTAGTCTCAAAACGGTAGAGGTGGTAGGCAACAGGAGAATGGTGACAAAGCTGTCATCCCTGTGCGGGACTGTTCGAGCCATGGAGAGCACCATTAGTGCTAGGCTTCTTCACCCACGCTGTAACAAGTAAAGGTACTTCCTACCCATTGATGTGGTGTGATGTGATGTGTGAAGGTATTATTTGATTACTATATTAAGTGTAATCTTTGCGTGTTCAAAAATAATTGAAAAATGAGATCTGATGAAGAAGCCTTCTTTATAAATAATTTATTTTAAGAGCTCTTAAAAGACACAAGAGTAAATGCTTACATTCCAAAGGTGATGTTAAGCCTAGAGTGTGTCTGACTCACAGAACACAACGTTTTTTATACATAAAAAACTTACTCTCCGCCTCTCCGACACACAATGGGTTAGTGATTATAATGGGCAGACCCATGTGATATACAGACACGGAAACCTTCTATTGGCTTTAACATATCAGTAAAATCCATTGAAATTACTTGTCCCGGAGCTGTGACTTCGGGATCATGAGTGCCCGGAGGAGGTTTGGTTGTGGGCAAACAATTGAATTTATTACAAACACTGCAGTCCTGCAGTTCACTTTTCACGATCTGTTTCATGTAGGGATGAGACCAATTTTGTAGCCTCCTTAAAGTTTCGTCTATACCAACATGGCATATTCCGTGGGCTTCAGAAATTAGGATTTTTAAGTGTTTCTGTGGTGGGATATATTTACCTTCTTTCACCCAGATACCTGTATCATTTTGTTTCGCTCCTTTTGCAATCCAAACACTCTTCTCTTCCGGGCTTGCATCCAGCTGCCACTGTTTAATTGTTTCTGGAGTTATTGCTTGTCCGTCTCCTAATTCACCTTCGCTCACCACAAGTTGAAGTTCTGGGCTGTATCCGGCTACGTATTTTGCAGCTTTGGCTGCGGAATCATTCCCTACTGAGACAAAATCATCATTTTTTGAATGCCCTTTACATTTAATCACCGCTACTTTTTTTGGTAATAATAATGCATCCATTAAATCAAAAATGTCTTGTTGGTTTTTAATGGGAGTCCCAGAAGCAGTCATAAAGTCATTTCTCAGCCATTCTGTGATTGCAACATGCAAAACAACATGGGCATAAGCTGAGTCAGTATAAATGTTCACCGTTTTATCTTTTGCTAGTTTCAATGCTGAAGTCACGGCGATGATTTCTGCCCGTTGAGCTGATTGTGGCCCTGTGAGTCTTTTTGCCACTTTCAGTTCAAAAGTTGAACCTGTCATCTGCGTTACTGCAATCCCTGACTGAAGTCCGTTATCTCCCTTAAAGCAACAGCCGTCCGTAAATAACGTCAAGTCTGGGTTGTCAAGTGGGATGTCGTAAAAGTCATCCCTCAGTGAGTTGTCTCGTAGAGTTTGCTGAGTGCAGCAGTGCAGTTGATATTCAAGAAGACCATCCGCCATATTTCTTCCTTCGTGTATAAACAGAATGTGAGGCTGTGTCAAAACGGACTCAATCTTTCTCTGTCTCCCCCCCCGTCATTGTGAAAGCTTGGCTAGTCACATATTGTACCGTACTATGTGATGTTCGTACCGTTAACGGATGATGTAACACAATATGAGACGTTTTCTGAATCAATCGTGCTAATGCAGAAGAAAATGCCGCACACACATGATGACGCTTCTCATATTTTTCAAGAGGTGTTGATGCGACTTGTCTGTTACCATCCACCGTTTTCTGAAAAAGTACAGCTGATACACTTGATGACTTTTCAGAAACGTCCAAATAAAACATCCTAGTGTAATCAGGAACGACGAGAGCCGTTGCTGATGACAAAAATTGTTTTAGCAGGACAAAAGAAGTCTCAGCATTTTGGGTCCAATCAAGTACATGTGACAGGTTTCTCATACCTTTCTCATTCACCAACTGTCTGAGGGGATGAGTCAGTTCCGCAAAATCAGGAACATGATGTCGGGAGTAATTGCACATACCCAAAAATGATAGCATTTGCTTTACATTTGTCGGTTTGGGATGGTGCAAGATGTCATCTTTGTGTGATGGAGAGATACCTGTTCCATGTTTTGATATGAGACGTCCCAGAAATGCAACCTGCGGTCGGGCAATTTGGAGTTTGTCCTTGGAGCATTTCAAGCCAACTTTAGCCAGGTGGCTTAGTAAGAGCTGTGTAGCCTGAAGGCATGACTCCTCGGACGGCGCAGCCAGGAGCAGATCGTCTACATACTGCACCAGGAGAACATCATTAGGGAGTTGTAAATTTGACAGCAGCTGTCTTAGGGAAGCATTAAAAACTCCGGGAGACAACACAAATCCCTGAGGCAGACGGGTATATGAATAACACTCGTTATTCCACGTAAATGCAAAATACTTTTGCATAGACGTGTCAAGAGGGATGCAAAAAAATGCATTCGCCAGATCAATGCAGGTAAAATGAGTGTGCAAAGGACTGATTTGTGACAGCGCAGAATGAGGATTTGGCACCGGCAAGGCAGGTGTCAAAACTTTAGAATTGATAGCCCTTAAATCATGCACCATGCGAAATTTACCAGTATTCTTTTTTTCTACTGGGAGGATAGGAGTATTGTAGTTAGACCTTTCAATTTTGCAAAGTACTCCCGCTTTTAGCAATCCATCAATTGTTTCTGAGATGCCAGCTTTTCCGTCAGGTTTCATTTGATACTGCGGCACCCAAACGGAGTTGGGTGTTACTTCAAAAGTTACCGGAGCTATGTCACATAAGCCCACATCCGTCGAGTCTGTGGACCAGAGTGCATCAGGCAAGGTTTTTAACATTTCCACAGCAAAATCGCTATTGGATGACTCTCTTCCGTGATGGCGGTCTAAGAGCTGATGCTCTAAAACAGACATTGGAGCAAACACGTCAGATTTAATCCAATAGGCATCAAGTGATTTTGAATACAGCAAATCCGAGTGTATTGAGCATTGCCAGTCAGTTGCTTTTGTGCACGCGAGGACAAATGGACCCAGATCTTTCGCTGTGTGCTGGGATGACACCCTCAGTGATATATGAGGATGGCATGCCTGCACAGATTTGTCAGGTGGTTCTGTCATTACATACCATTGAGCTTGTTCCTCAGTCAGATTCACAGAAAATGCAACACCGGGCCTTCCTGCGAACAGATCGCCTACCCGCAATTCCCATGTGTCGCCCACAACTTTCTGGAAGGCCTCACTGTACATGTCATCTCCTGTCCTGTCATAATATAAAGTACAATGCATACAATCTGATACGACATCATATGTTCGGAGGTTACTAACCCAACGTGACCATTTTGACCAAAAATTCTCAGCATTCATCCACCCGGAGGAATCAGTGTCGATCTTAGCCCAGTAGATGTCAGCCGAGATGCAGGACATGGCGTGTTGAGGTATCACAGGCAACTGGGAGGAGACTTCAGAGGTAGTGACTCCGCTGCAGGAGAAGGTATTTCCATCTGGGAATTTTAGCGAGAGTCCTTTCGATCCACACTGGATCAGTGGCGCAGTTTTTATGAGCAGGTCCCGTCCCATTAGATTCACAGGACAGTTTGGTGCATAGACGAACTCATGTAGTAAGTTTGTGTATAGCATTGAGTTTGTATAGGGCTCGTCAAATTCAGGACAGTTTTTTCTCCCTTGAATCCAACCAGCGAAATGCCATTTTCTGTGAGCTTGCATTCTGGCGGCAATGTCATTATGGTAGAATGTCGTGCTCCTGTATCCACCATAAATGATAGAGTTGTGCCCCCTACCTTAATATCCAGCATCGGTTCTGAGAGAGCAGATTCAGAGCTCAGTCATTGCGGATATTGTCCCCCATTTGGCGGCAGGATCTCCTGGTTGGGAACAGAGGGATATTGTTGTCGTGGCGCTGACAAGCCACGTGTAGCACCACGCCCCCTCTGGTGAAAGAAGCCACGGCCTCTCCCCCTTCCACTTTGACGTCCTCTTTGCATACGCCGACCTCTGCTTCTGACACCTGATTCCTCCTGGCAAGTGTTTGCCCAGTGGCCCTCTCTTCCACAATTATAGCATGAATTCCGACCATATGATGCTCCATTCTGAAACATAATCAAATCTGATCCAACAGTATTAGGGATGACATGCCCACAGAAGCCGAACTCACAAAGTCCTCCTCTTTTTTCTTCAAAATTTGTAATTGTAGCATTGCCAATTGTAATTCAGTATTCTTATGTTTTTCATTTTTTGATTCGATATCTTTTGCATACCTTCTCAAATGATGTTTAAGATGACTTAACCACCTTACATGTTCAGCGCCTGGCAAGTCCGGGTTGGCCTCCATAGCTTGCACAATTGGTTTTGGAGCTCCTTTTAGAATTGCAGACCGAAAAATTTGTGAATACAATGCAGAGTCGGTCGGCAAGTGTCCAGTCTTTAAAGAGAATTCGACAAGTGCCCGATCAATGAATGTAGCAGCGTCCTCATTAATTTTCTGAGTGAACAACAAATCCGAAATGACAATTTCTGGAATCGGAAATAATTCACCCAATACTTCAAAAAGTGACAAATAATTCTCACGTGTTAGCGCTTCATCGTCCAGTAGAGAAGGCATCCCAGAATTAGACATTAAGACTTCAAGTTGAGACAAAGGACACGCCTGTGTTCGCAATGCACGCACATCCCCTGCTGTCAAAATCTGACCTATCACCTCTCTCTGCAAAGACCTCAGCCAATTCTGCCCCCCCGCCTGCAATGGCGGCAGTCTTTGTAGCAACACGCTCAGATCTGTAGGCAGAAATGGCTTGTATATCGTAGCGGAATTTCCAGTGGCCGGATCAACTTTCGTCAACATTGGTGCCTGCAAACTCGTCTTAGAGCGAGTCACTATTTCATTAGAAGCACTGTTTAAAAGTCCGTCTGGCACGCTGAGGTCACATGACCCAGAAACATTCTCCACCGCACATGTTAGCTTTGCCAATTTCCTGTGTATATCTTCAATTTGATGGCTATTAGCAACAACAGATGCTTCTCCGGGCATTTCATGTTCCCGCTGACGGAACAATTCCTCACGTTCGGCCCTCCAAGCATTATTTTGTTCAGTCAAATCATCTCCAGCGGCCTTTTTAAAACGCTCCAAATTAATACGGCATCTAGAACGAATAGACTGTGGAATCTCCGCATGCCGAGCCAATTCCAATCCGAAAACTCTTGCTTTATTTAATCTGTTCTCCGGGTCACCTCTCATTTCTAACAATTTATCCAAATGCAATTGCAGCCGCTTGACAGAAGCATTTACGCCAGCAGCTAATGCACTAGCCGCCTTCACAACGGAGTCGCTAGTTAGCGTCTCATCACGATTCCTCGAATCCCAATTTACATCGAGATTACCACCATTTACTGTCAAAACAGGCGCTTGCAAATCCTGCAGCATTTGAATAGCTGTACTATACGGTGATTCAGTAAGCGGGTTCTTAGGGCCAAATCCATCACTCGCACTAGCTTCAGCATAATCCGGTGGAGATTTTAGCCTAGCATTCGCCATGCGTTCATCAAACACGTTGCCGTTAGCCGAGCCGTGGCTAGCGGACTCGCTCAACACAGCTTTACGAGCAACTTTCACAAAGCTGCCCAAAGCAAGCATTCTAGCGTTAACCAACATTTGGTCCACGACCTTACATTGTCGTCTCACTTTTCTTCCATTTGAAGAAAATATAGATGTGTTTTTCACGGAGTTAATCAGCATCTGGCGCTGTTTTACACAAGCAAGCTCTACAGACTTCATTAATGCAATCAGACATGTCTCAGATTTTAACGGTGGGAACCAACCTTTATCACAATTAGTCCGCATCCTTTCATTTAAAAGATCTTTCATCTTCCGCCGTCGCCGTGGTGGCAGCGCTTCAGCCATGACGAGCGTTGCGGCCGTGACTTGTTCGCTTAGCGACAAGCTTTGAGTATGGACCGGAAGTTTATGCAAATCAAACCACCCTGAGTCTCGGTCAAAAATGTCGTCCATTATATGTAGTAATTTAGTCGTTATAATATTTATAAAGTCAGTGACGTCTCACTTATGATACTACAATACAACAGATCAAAACTATTCTCATTAATCCCCCCCAAAAATTATTATATATATATATATATTATTATTATTTTATTTTATTTTTTTAGAAAAATAAAAAGAAGAAGAAAAAACGAAACAGATTTTTGCGTGATTTAATAAATACTTTTTACTTTTTTTTTGATTTTCGCGGGCGGCTTCTTCACAGCTCTCACTTCCAATGTGAATGATATCACACGAGCGGCTTAATTCGACACAACACACACACCCCGAGGAATTATGTCCCACGGTTTTTAATAATTATCCACAGCACACACACCGTGTGAATGATACCACACGGGCGGCTTATCCTCTCTGCTCACTCCGTAAAATTATGCGGAGGGCTTATTCATACCAAAATAAAAATAAAAACAAGACAGCCTATTCCACCGCGGAACAAATCTCATATGCCGTTTCCAAACGGCGGAGCGCTCCCAATTGATGTCACTTCCGTATTCAACGGGCCAACCCATGCATGGTTCAATGTCGTAGTAATTTTCAAAATCGAGGACTTTCGCATCCCTCCGTAACAAATACGACTTCAAAAACCCCCCTAACTTGTTCACAGATCTCAAATACAATTTGGTACGGACGTAATGCAGCTCTGAGTAATCCCAAACAAACAGAATTTCTCTACGTGGATAATTTGTCCACTCACCTTGTTAATATTTGCGCATTAGAAATTCAGGTGTTCAAGATCATCAAAGCTGTTGCAAAAACGTCCCAATTTGTCGCAGTCGGAGGTCACCATTTGAAGGTATTATTTGATAACTATATTAAGTGTAATCTTTGCGTGTTCAAAAATAATTGAAAAATGAGATCTGATGAAGAAGCCTTCTTTATAAATAATTTATTTTAAGAGCTCTTAAAAGACACAAGAGTAAATGCTTACATTCCAAAGGTGATGTTAAGCCTCGAGTGTGTCTGACTCACAGAACACAATGTTTTTTATACATAAAAAACTTACTTTCCGCCTCACCGACACTCAATGGGTTAGTGATTATAATGGGCAGACACATGTGATATACAGACATGTTTTCTACAACTCCCCGTCCAGCCCGGAAATATATGATTAGACCGGTAATGGCATGAGACCTTGACTCCCTTTCGAGACATGCATTCTTTATCTCAAGAGAACTTGAGATCTTCACTCCCAGTACATTCCTATCTCAAGGCTGGAAGGGAGTAAAAAGTGTTATTCATTACAATATGTCCAATATATTTCACACAAACATTATCACAGTTATATGGCATCTATATACTATAAGTAAATTCATAAACAGTAAAAATATGAATAGAAAATGTTAAATGTCTTCATGTGATGTTTTAATTTCAAATTTAACAAATGTGATGATGATGCCATCGATTTGCACTACTGTCTTCTCTGTTTTTATTTAACTATTGGCTACATAAGTATTTTTTATGATACATATTATTTATATATGATGTGTGATGATGTGTATTGCTTATTTTGTCTTCAAGAGCATACTTGATATTGGAGTAATCCAACAGTAATCCAAATAAATCAAGTTACATTACTTTAATATTATGGTACTTGGATTACGTTACTGACTACATTTTTAGCAGGTAATGTGTAACTTGTCAGATTAAGTCAACCTAGAACATTTAATAAACAACAGACAAGGTAGGAAGACAAGAGACTTATTTTTACTCGCGAGGAGAACGGACAGAGATGTCCACAGGTTACAATCTCATACCCGCTCTGAGGCACACACTCCCGAGCTCCCTCTTTTTTTTTTTTTTACAGGGCGTTCCCTAGTTACACAGCCATTGCTGCTCTAAAGGAGAGGGGGCACACAGCAGCAATACTAAAACCATCGCGGATATGAGTCATTGCGCAGATAATAATACAGGCGTCTTTATCTTTGACGCTCCAACAACAAAATGTTCTGTTCTGCAACAGCAGGAGTAGGAGTCATGCTCTTTCTCACACGCTCTTCTTTACGTTGCTGCGTGGGCTTTCTCCGGCTAATCCAGTTTCCTCCCACATTCCAAAAAAATGCATGGTATGTTAATTGAACACTGTATTGTCTCTTTATTGTTTGTCTGTGTGTGCCCTGCGATTGGCTGGCAACCAATTCAGGGTGTACCCCGCCTACTTCCTAAAGACAGCTGGGATAGACTCCAGCATTCCTGCGACCCTCGTGAGAACACCTTGTATTTATGGTTTGGATTTTTGTTAACTTAATCCAGTGGTTTTATAACGTTTATAAATTAGTAACTGAGAATAATTGAGTTGCTGTAACAGAAAGCTTCTAAGTAACTATGTATCAAAAAATAATAATTTAGTGTAATCAAACCATTCAAGTTCTGCAAAACTTAAACTTTTGAGTTAATCAACTCAAAAAAGTGAGGCAACAACTTAAAAAAAGTGAGGCAGCCGATTATCTCACTTTTTTGGAGTTCTGCTAACTTATTCGGGTTAACAGTGTATGCCAAATACATAGTTTGTTTGTCGTAAGAGTCAAAATGCCAAATGTAATTGGGTTCTTTCGCGAAATAGTTTTTGGCGATGGAGCCATCCCCTTCTTAGCGCAACACGGCGCAGCTGTTCTTTTGTGTGTAATCTATCCTTCTTGCATTTAGTTATTATAGGCTTACACCCATTTGTATCTACAGAGCTGCCCAGATGTTTGTGAAAGTTAATGAATGAAGTTAACCACGTGATCCAAAGTGGTATTTTTCTTGCGTCACAGCAGGCTGCAAGACTTCAGGTCTCCCCGTTCTAACAAGAAACTTTCTTGTTAGGACGAGAAACATATTTTGATTCTTTTTTTCTCCCATGTCACTTTAGGGGCTCCGTATATGTGTGTGAGTTTAGGTGTGTATATGTTTATTTGAAATGATTGCAAACCCAGGAAGATTAACTCCCGAGATGTGTCAGGAGCTAATGGGGCTCTTAATAAACTAAACTAAACTAAACTAAAGTAAACTAAACTAAACTAAACTAAACGAAACAAAAACGAAACAAAACGGGAAAAAAACCCAGAAACAAAACGAAACATCATCATCCTTAAAGATTTCCTATTCTACATTCCTCCTGTCAAATTCACAATTCAGGACTTAGTTATTCTCCAACACATGATTCCAGCACACCTGCAGCTGACAAAAGTCACATTCTGTCATCTGCTGGCTCATAAATTCAGCTACACCCCTCTGTTTTATCAGATCTTTCTGATGCGGCGGCGGCTGCATTGAGGTTGATTGCTGTCCATCTCAGGTGTCTTCTCTTTCCTGCTGTCTTCCCTGCAAAAAAACCCCAGATCTGCTCTGTTCCATTTTGAAATGAAATAAAATAACAAAAATTGAAGCGCTCTGAATACTTGGATGCGCTCTCAGGCACTCAAACCCCTCCACCATGTTAATGTGGTAATTTAGGGGAGGGGACTGGGATGTCACAATGAACAAGACCTAAATATTGTAAATGGAAGATAGGGGATGAATGCAAAGTCAAGGTGGGAGAGGAAGGCTTCTTATTATTACCTGGAACATTGTAATAAAAGATCAAGATGGCACATTTGATCTTGAATTTTAAACATGCACAAGGGAGGGACTTCAAACAGAATGTGCGTTGAACCGTTGCTGTGCCAAGGGCGGCTTTGTTTGACATTTAAAATAATTACACAAAATAAAAGGGGTGAGTCAAGTACAGTTTAATGCCTGCAACTTGCAACTAGGGTAGCTCAGGAAGGAGGATTTCACGTTCTGGCCAACAATAAGAAACGTAAGCCTGCTTTCCGAGGATTCATTGTCTACAACTCTGCACAACAGAAGTATTCACATTCATTGCTCAAGTAGAAGTCTAGATTCTCACTCTTTTATTATTGTGACTATTCTCATCTTTAAAGAACAATAAACTGCCAAATCTCGGCAAGTTAGATAATTTTGGAGAAAACGCTGTCATTAATTTTTGGGGTTCTTCATTGTTCCCTTTATTTCCGAACTAATAGGCACTGCACAGCTACCTGTTTCTTTTTAGGACCTCACCCTGGCTGCAAACCTCACACTGTAAAAAAAAATATTAAAAAAATTATGTTTGTTTTAAAAAAAAATTGCACTTTCCACATATATTTTAAAGTATATTCTAATTCTGCAATGGTTGAGATAGTATCACAACTGTACCCACTGGGCCATAGACGTCTATATTAGACGTCTCGTCTAAGTTTAGACTGAAATTAGCCCATCTTTAATTGGTCTATATTTTAGCCCGAATCTAGACGATACAATTAATCAAGTAAATATTAACTATTAAATTAAAAAAAATACTGTAGGTTGTATAAATGGTGGCAAAATGTTAGATTACTACGTTTTAAACAGTAATTGATCAATGTACAATGTAGTTCATATTTACACTTGATTTAGACATCTAAATCAAGTTCTCATTTCAACTCTCTTTAGACCAGGGGTGAGCACACTCGGTCCTCGAGGGTCGGAGTCCTGCAAGTTTTGGATATTTCTCTTCTCCAACACAGCTGATATATGATCAGCTCATCAGCAAGCTCTGCATAACCTTGATAACGATCCTGTTGATTGGAATCAGCTTGTGTTGGAAAAAGGAAACCTCCAAAACCTGCAGGACTCCGGCCCGCTAGGACCGAGTTTGCCCACCTCTGCTTTAAACCAAATCCGGACAATTGAATTAAATACACTGAATAATGTGTATTGACACAATAAAGTAAATAAATAACTGCACAACTGGATCATCAGTGTGAAACTAAATGCCAGATCGCACGATCCATGAATAAGGCAGCAAAATACTATACACATATGTGCGTAAGAGATTGTCATGTACTGTTAGCGGGTCTTTATAACTGTATGATACCTCCCCACCACTAGGAGGCAGCAGCGCATTTAAGCTTCCGGTCAGTCTGAAGAAAGAAAAAGAAGACGTGAAGTGCCAACAGTCATCGGGTGCAAACTTTAGATTTGTATTCCTCTTGGATGACTGAGAAGTATGGAGGTAAATATGGTGCAAAACTAACTTGTAAAAAAAAATTGTACCTGTAGAAAAAAGTCTAAATTTGTATCTGTAAAAGTCGTGATTTGTACCTGTAAAAAAAATGTGTACCTGTAAAAAAAAAATCACTTGACAAAAGTAGAACGAGCCATTCGTCATAACGTCGTTTATATGCAAGTACAGTATGCACTACTACGCTCCCGTACCTTAGGTAGAACGAGCCGTGTGTAGGCTACGTTGTAACGTTATATGCTAAATATGCGCAAACACTATGCTTAATGAGATAACGATAAGTGATTTCAGGTATTTATTTGTTTATGTTTACATTATTTGGGCTTCCGGCAAAAAACAAAACAAAAAACAAACAGGATGTCAACAAATTAGAATGTGAAGAAATCACCATGCATACTTCCCCGAGTTTTGAAAATTTGCATGGGAAAAAAAGATGGATGATATTTTCAAAACGATATGTCAATCTTCAATAATTGGTTGGATACCCTTTGCCTTCGTTACTGCCTCGATGCGCCGTGGCATTGCCTGGGGGTCCTAGAAACCCAGGCTTTCTTGATGCTTTCTGTCAGCTCTTTGTTTTTGGTCTGGGTCTCATTTTCTTTGTTTGTTTCTTTCTTTCTTTCTCTCTTTCTTTCTTTCTTTCTTTCTTTCTTAATTTCTTTCTTTCTGTCTTTCTTTCTGTCTTTCTTTCTTTCTTTCTATTGTGGCCTTCGTTTTCCTCTTGTAATACAATACTATCAAAAGGAAAGTGAGGGCCACCAGTATGGAGGTAAATATGGTGCAAAAGTAACTTGTACCTGTAAAAAAAATGTTTGTAGTTGTATTAAAAAAAAATTGTACCTGTATAAAGTAGACATTTGTATCTGTAAAAGTCGTGATTTGTACCTGTAGAAATGACAACTTGTAGTCAAAGAAGTCGCCACTAGGAGTCACAAGTGTTTTTTCTGCTGCTGTCTAGTCACTTGACTTTTGCACCAAATCTCTCGCTAATCTCAGATGGTGCAAAACTGATTCGTACTTGTAGAGCTCCGTGTTTTGTACTCGTAGAGAAGAGGGCGGGCTCTGGAGGATTTGGGCGGGCTAAAACTCAACCTCATTGGTTCAGCAAACGACAGTGGGTTGATCTCAAATGACGCCACTTTTTTATCATTAATGTGCACAAGTCCGAAATTCCAAACAAACAGAGTTAGGGTTAGGGTTATGTTTTATATTTAAACATTCAAGAGTTTCAAAAAATGAAGTGTTGTCATCTTATGCTGAAAGCTAACATTCATTTAATCACTTCTGTGAAATTCTAATCCTGATATAATAATCAGTTGCTATACATGTGCAGTATATCACTTATCGTAACGGCCATTGATATATTTGCAATTTACAGTCGGAGGCGGCATTTGAACCCGGCAACCTCCTGGTTACTGGACAATGCTCTTTACCAACTGCCCCATCGAGTATCAGACAGTTGGTAATGATGATAAGTTGTATGTATGGAAGTGGGCGTGGAAAGTGACTTGGAAAAAAGTTCAATGAAAATTAATTAATTAATTGAAAATGAATGGGGAAAAGTTGATATTTAACTTTAAATTGTGCCAATACTGTAAGTAATGTGGAATCAGACAATATATACCCTGAGAGCCGTGAATTTTTTAAGCAAGTTGAAATTTGAACGGTGTAAATCGGAAGTATTATGTGGGAAATGTTTCACAGCAAAAAGTTGTGGAGAATAATAAAATCACAATAACATATGTGGGAATGCTGAAGCATTCCTGTAATTAATCTTCTTCTACTAGTGTGACGTGTGACATGGTTTGACATGGTTTGACATGCATGATTTATGGAAGCAGAAAACCAGTTGAGCTGCTTGCATAGCTCACAGGTCAGGTACAAGTGCAATTGAAGTCATGGGCGTTTCCACCAGACATTACTATATACTGGAATTATACCGACAAGCTATTATTATCTTGGTGGATCACAAACAAATTGACAAAAGTGTTGACCTGTCCAGAGCGTCAACTACCGTTGATTATTTTTGTTACTTTGCATGTTTTATTATGTATTTAACTGTGTTGAACTGTGAAGAATAGCCATTAGTCTCACAAGGGAATGATGGCTAAACCACTAATAATTAAACAAAGGGACTAATGAATAAACAAATAAACAGCTAAGATATGCTCCAACAATGACCTCACTGAGGACAAGCGTAATAGAAAACAAATGTATGTCAAGTATGTACCTTTGTGATAATCATACTCAAGAATGTTCTCAACATTCCTCATACGTGATCTAATAATACGCAGGGGTTCAACAAATTTTCGGCCACCAAAAAATATTCGGCCGCAAATGGCAAAATTTGGCATTTTTGGCATTCGGTCAAAATAAAATTAAAGCCCAAAAAATATGGCAATGTTGTGTGTGTGTGTGATGTTGTTGCAAGCAACAAAAAAAAAACACTGCAAGCAAGCGTCTGTCTGAATTAAACACCAAACGCTCGGGTGAATGTTCAGCTTCGCTACTAGTTGGCGTTTTGCACATACCGAAGAAGGAGAGGGGCGTCTTGGTATTGTCGCAATAGAGCACACTGCCGAGTACTGCACTACAGTTCAGCTACGCTTTCTCCTGCGCCTTCCATTTTTTCTTTGATTCGAGCCCCTAGAGTGCTTCCACTTTTTCACTGGCGTTCCGGTGGCCGTGATAAATACTTTGGCTAATGCTAGCATTATTGTTAACTTGGTACAGTTCAACAGTTGTAAAAAAGTACACTTACCACTATCTCCGGGTGACTACAGACCTGTACAGGACGCTGTGTGTGACTTTGCAGTCGGTTCCTGAAAGCGATGTGTGAAGTAATGTATCAATTTATTTTTAAAAGTTGGTGAATATGTGAATGTGCAGATTTTAAGTGCTCCTCACCGTGTCCCGCTCTAAATACGAACGTGTCATCCGCACCGCACGCACCAGTGCCTGCCCGTGCGAACGCCATTGACTATATAGTGCAATCGCAATATAATAAGTAATAATCATCATCTTGATTTATTTGATTTAATTGATTTATTATTTGAAACTTGAATATTACTTAAGAGTCAAAATGCCAAATGTAATTGGGTTCTTTCGCGAAATAGTTTTTGGCGCTGGAGCCATCCCCTTCTTAGCGCAACACGGCGCAGCTGTTCTTTTGTGTTTAATCTATCCTTCTCGCATTTAGTTATTATAGGCTTACACCCATTTGTATCTACAGAGCTGCCCAGATGTTTGTGAAAGTTAATGAATGAAGTTAACCACGTGATCCAAAGTGGTATTTTTCTTGCGTCACAGCAGGCTGCAAGACTTCAGGTCTCCCCGTTCTAACAAGAAACTTTCTTGTTAGGACGAGAAACATATTTTGATTCTTTTTTTCTCCCATGTCACTTTAGGGGCTCCGTATATGTGTGTGAGTTTAGGTGTGTATATGTTTATTTGAAATGATTGCAAACCCAGGAAGATTAACTCCCGAGATGTGTCAGGAGCTAATGGGGCTCTTAATAAACTAAACTAAACTAAACTAAACTAAACAAAAAGGAAACAAAACGGAAAAAAACCCCGAAACAAAACGAAACATCATCATCCTTAAAGATTTCCTAATCTACATTCCTCCTGTCAAATTCACACTTCAGGATTTAGTTATTCTCCAACACATGATTCCAGCACACCTGCAGCTGACAAAAGTCACATTCTGTCATCTGCTGGCTCATGAATTCAGCTCCACCCCTCTGTTTTATCAGATCTTTCTGATGCGGCGGCGGCTGCATTGAGGTTGATTGCTGTCCATCTCAGGTGTCTTCTCTTTCCTGCTGTCTTCCCTGCAAAAAAAACCCAGACATGCTCTGTTCCATTTTGAAATAAGGCCATAAAATAACAAAAATTGAAGCGCTCTGAATACTTGGATGCGCTCTCAGGCACTCAAAACCCTCCACCATGTTAATGTGGTAATTTAGGGAAGGGGACTGGGATGTCACAATGAACAAGGCCTGAATATTGTAAATGGAAGATAGGGGATGAATGCAAAGTCAAGGTGGGAGAGGAAGGCTTCTTATTATTACCTGGAACATTGTAATCAAAGATCAAGATGGCACATTTGATCTTGAATTTTAAACATGCACAAGGGAGGGACTTCAAACAGAATGTGCGTTGAACCGTTGCTGTGCCAAGGGCGGCTTTGTTTGACATTTAAAATAATTACACAAAATAACAGGGGTGAGTCAAGTACAGTTTAATGCCTGCAACTTGCAACTAGGGTAGCTCAGGAAGGAGGATTTCACGTTCTGGCCAACAATAAGAAACGTAAGCTCGTAAGGATTCATTGTCTACAACTCTGCACAATAGAAGTATTCACATTCATTGCTCAAGTAGAAGTCTAGATTCTCACTATTTTATTATTGTGACTATTCTCACCTTTAAAGAACAATAAACTGCCAAATCTCGGCAAGTTAGATAATTTTGGAGAAAACGCTGTCATTAATTTTTGGGGTTCTTCATTGTTCCCTTTATTTCCGAACTAATAGGCACTGCACAGCTACCTGTTTCTTTTTAGGACCTCACCCTGGCTGCAAACCTCACACTGTAAAAAAATATATTAAAAAAATTATGTTTGTTTTAAAAAAAAAATGCACACATATATTTTAAAGTATATTCTAATTCAGCAATGGTTGACATAGTATGTCACAAGACTTATCGATCTTAGGAAAAACAAAGTTACAAACATTTACTAAAAATTGTTCTTTCTAAGTTTCTATCTTCCATGTTGAGTATTTTATCACAACTGTACCCACTGGGCCATAGACGTCTATTAGACGTCTCGTCTAAGTTCAGACTGAAATTAGCCCGTCTTTAATTGGTCTATATTTTAGCCCGAATCTAGACGATACAATTAATCAAGTAAATATTAACTATTAAATTAAAAAAATTACTGTAGGTTGTATAAATGGTGACAAAATGTTCGATTACTACGTTTTAAACCGTAATTGATCAATGTACAATGTAGTTCATATTTAGACTTGATTTCGACGTCTAAATCAAGTTCTCATTTCAACTCTCTTTAGACCAGGGGTGAGCACACTCGGTCCTCGAGGGCCGGAGTCCTGCAGGTTTTGGATATTTCTCTTCTCCAACACAGCTGATATATGATCAGCTCATCAGCAAGTTCTGCATAACCTTGATAACGATCCTGTTGATTGGAATCAGCTTGTGTTGGAAAAAGGAAACCTCCAAAACCTGCAGGACTCCGGCCCTCAAGGACCGAGTTTGCCCACCTCTGCTTTAAACCAAATCCGGACAATTGAATTAAATACACTGAATAATGTGTATTGACACAATAAAGTAAATAAATAACTGCACAACTGGATCATCAGTGTGAAACTAAATGCCAGATCGCACGATCCATGAATAAAGCAGCAAAATACTATATGCATATGTGCGTAAGAGATTGTCATGTACTGTTAGCGGGTCTTTATAACTGTATGATACCTCCCCACCACTAGGAGGCAGCAGCGCATTTAAGCTTCCGGTCAGTCTGAAGAAAGAAAAAGAAGACGTGAAGTGCCAACAGTCATCGGGTGCAAACTTTAGATTTGTATTCCTCTTGGATGACTGAGAAGTATGGAGGTAAATATGGTGCAAAACTAACTTGTAAAAAAAAATTGTACCTGTAGAAAAAAGTCTAAATTTGTATCTGTAAAAGTCGTGATTTGTACCTGTAAAAAAAATGTGTACCTGTAAAAAAAAAATCACTTGACAAAAGTAGAACGAGCCATTCGTCATAACGTCGTTTATATGCAAGTACAGTATGCACTACTACGCTCCCGTACCTTAGGTAGAACGAGCCGTGTGTAGGCTACGTCGTAACGTTATATGCTAAATATGCGCAAACACTATGCTTAATGAGATAACGTCGTTAGGGTGACTATATTCCCATTTCCACAAAAAGAGGACACTCGCCGGGGCCTTGAAATTGTGGTACCAGTCGCAGCTACATAGTGTACTTCACCTCCTATAAGTCACGTAATGCCAACCGAACATTTTCATGAATTCATGAAAGGACTTAAAAAATGGTCTGTCGTCCCAAAAAGGACACATTTGGTCACCCTAGATAACGTTAATTATTATTATGGCTCTAATGAGAGTCGTAACATATTGTTTAGCACGGGACACCTGTTTTAAGCATGTAACGATGAGGAAGGACGTTGCAAAGTCCTGATCTTGATGAACTATTTTCTAATTGATCATTAATCATAACAAAAGTAAGACTACTACTAAAACAATTGATCATTAATAATAACAAAAGTAAGACTACTACTAAAACCCTACTCTGACTACTACTCTGTGTTGGCTTTAGTCTAATGTACTATTAGTATAATATTATTGTTAATGAATAAACTTTGACACACAAAAGGACACACAACACAAACCAGTTTGATTGGTTATTTGAGTGAGCACAATATTTACTCAGGTTGACTTTGAAATGATTATTCATATAGATTTGGCCTTTTCCTGTATTTTTGTAGTGCTAGCTGCAATGGCTGCATCATCAACCCCTGGCCTTCTACAAGATGATGGTCTGTGGGCATTTTTACGCAACAGAGGTGTTACTGAGGAGCGCATTCAGAAAATGCAGCAGGATCATGTAAGTCACAGGAAATTTGTTCCTGCAAAGCTACATGTAGTATTTTGTCTCAAGTATATTTTATATTTAACAGAATTTCAACTATTTTTTTTATTTTTTATCAAAGTAAGACTAAGGGGTCATCATTGCATTTTTCCAGTATAGGAATGTGCAACAAATGAATCACGCTTGATAACTTAGAGATGCAATGTAGATATGGTCAAATTACTAACATGGTGTAAGAACAGTTAGAACAACACGTTTACTATCATGCTAAAGTAACTACAGGTGCAACAATTAGTTGATGGGTTATCACTTATCAATTTAAACAGTTATTATGAGAAGTTTTTTTTTTAACTTAAAATGGTCCAAATCTTGTTATTTCAACAGTTAATAATCAATGATTTCTAATAGTCTTACATGAACGCAGACTGATTGGCTTTGCGCTTAATCAAAGTACTCTCACACATCTGTCAGCACGTCAGCCATGCCCCACCATTCGAACGCACGCACGCACTCACACATATGACAAAGTTTCAAAGTGGAAACCTCCTAAATTGTTGCATGCTGCTTTTAAGAATGCAATGACAATGGCTCAACAAACTTTTTTTGGGGGGTGGATTTCTGCCCCCCCCCTGGAGCTAGGCCTGGAGGTGGGGCTCGAAGATGAGCGTCTGGTGGCCGGGCCTATACCCATGGGGACCGGCCGGGCACAGCCCGAAAAGGCAACGTGGGTGCCCCTTCCCATGGGCTCACCACCGGTGGAAGGAGCCAAAGGGGTCGGGTGCGCAGTGAGTTGGGTGGCAGCCAAAGGCGGGGGCCTTGGCGGTCCGACCCCCGGCTACTGAAGCTAGCTCTGGGGACATGGAATGTCACCTCTCTGACAGGGAAGGAGCTCGAGCTGGTGTGCGAGGCTGAGAAGTTCCGACTAGATATAGTCGGACTCACCTCCACACACGGCTTGGGTTCTGGTACCAATCCTCTCGAGAGGGGCTGGACCCTCTTCCACTCTGGAGTTGCCCACGGTGAGAGGCGCAGAGCAGGTGTGGGCATACTCATTGCCCCCCAGCTAGCCGCCTGTACGTTGGGGTTTACCCCGGTGAATGAGAGGGTAGCCTCCCTCCGCCTTCGGGTGGGGGGACAGGTCATGACTGTTGTTTGTGCTTATGCACCGAACAGCAGCTCAGAGTACCCACCCTTTCTGGAGTCCTTGGAGGGTGTGCTGGAGAGCACACCCCCTGGGGACTCCCTCGTTCTGCTGGGGGACTTCAACGCTCACGTGGGTAATGACAGTGAGACCTGGAGGGGCGTGATTGGGAGGAATACCCCCCCCCCCGATAGAAACCCGAGTGGTGTTTTGTTATTGGACTTCTGTGCTCGCCACGGACTGTCCATAACGAACACCATGTTCAAGCACAAGAGTGTCCATATGTGCACCTGGCACCAGGACACCCTAGGCCGTAGTTCGATGATCGACTTTGTAGTCGTGTCATCGGACTTGCGGCCGTATGTGTTGGACACTCGGGTTAAGAGAGGGGCGGAGCTGTCAACTAATCACCACCTGGTGGTGTGTTGGCTCCGATGGCGGGGTAAGATGCCGGTCAGACCAGGGAGGCCCAAACGTACTGTGAGGGTCTGCTGGGAACGTCTGGCAGAATCCCCTGTCAGAAAGAGTTTCAACGCCCATCTCCGGCAGAGCTTCTCCATTGTCCCGGGGGAGGCGGGGGACATTGAGTCCGAGTGGACCATGTTCCACGCTTCAATTGTTGAGGCGGCCGATCGGAGCTGTGGCCGTAAGGTGGTTGGTGCCTGTCGTGGCGGCAATCCTCGAACCCGCTGGTGGACACCAGCGGTAAGGGATGCCGTCAAGCTGAAGAAGGAGTCCCATCGGGCCTTTTTGGCCTGTGGGACTCCGGAGGCTGCTGCCGGGTACCGGCTGGCCAAGCGGAATGCGGCTTTGGCAGTCGCTGAGGCAAAAACTCGGACATGGGAGGAGTTCGGTGAGGCCATGGAAAACGACTTCCGGACGGCTTCGAGGAAATTCTGGTCCACCATCCGGCGTCTCGGGAGAGGAAAGCAGTGCACTGTGTATAGTGGAGATGGGGTGCTGTTGACCTCGACTCAGGACGTCGTGACGCCGGTGGGGAGAGTACTTCGAAGACCTCCTCAATTCCACCGACATGCCTTCCTTTGAGGAAGCAGGGTCTGGGGACCCTGAGGTGGGCTCCCCTATCTCTGGGGTTGAAGTTGCCGAGGTAGTTGGAAAGCTTCTCGGCGGCAGGGTCTCAGGGGTGGATGAGATCCGCCCGGAGTTCCTAAAGGCTCTGGATGTTGTGGGGCTGTCGTGGTTGACACGTCTCTGCAGCATCGCGTGGACATCGGGGACGGTGCCTCTGGGTTGGCAGACCGGGGTGGTGGTTCCCCTTTTTAAGAAGGAGGACCAGAGGGTGTGTTCCAACTTTAGAGGGATCACACTTCTCAGCCTCCCAGGTAAGGTCTATTCAGGGGTGCTGGAGAGGAGGGTCCGTCGGGAGGTCGAATATCGGATCCAGGAGGAGCAGTGTGGTTTTCGTCCCAGCCGTGGAACAGTGGACCAGCTACACCCTCAGCAGGGTCCTCGAGGGTGCGTGGGAATTCGCCCAACCAGTCCACATGTGCTTTGTGGACTTGGAGAAGGCGTTTGACCGTGTCCCTCGGGGAGTTCTGTGGGGGGTGCTTCGGGAGTATGGGTTACCGAGCCCCCTGATACGGGCTATTCGGTCCCTGTACGACCGATGTCAGAGTTTGGTCCGCATTGCCGGCAGTAAGTCGATTTTGTTTCCTGTGAGGGTTGGACTCCGCCAAGGTTGCCCTTTGTCACCGATTCTGTTCATAACTTTTATGGACAGAATTTCCAGGCGCAGCCAGGGCGTTGAGGGGGTCCGGTTTGGTGGCCTCAACATTGCATCTCTGCTTTTTGCAGATGATGTGGTGCTGTTGGCTTCTTCAAGCCGTGATCTCCAACTCTCACTGAAGCGGTTCGCAGCCGAGTGTGAAGCGGTTGGGATGAAAATCAGCACCTCCAAATCCGAGACCATGGTCCTCAGTCGGAAAAGGGTGGAGTGCCCTCTCCGGGTTGGGGATGAGATCCTGCCCCACGTGGAGGAGTTCAAGTATCTTGGGGTCTTGTTCACAAGGGTAGGTTGGAGCGGGAGATCGACAGGCGGATCGGTGCAGCGTCTGCAGTGATGCGGACACTGTATCGGTCCGTTGTGGTGAAGAAGGAGCTGAGCCGAAAGGCAAAGCTCTCGATTTACCGGTCGATCTACGTTCCTGCCCTCACCTATGGTCGCGAGCTGTGGGTCATGACCGAAAGAACAAGATCCCGGGTACAAGCGGCCGAAATGAGTTTCCTCCGCAGGGTAGCCGTGCTCTCCCTTAGAGATAGGGTGAGAAGCTCGGTCATCCGAGAGGGACTCAGCGTCGAGTCACTGCTCCTCCACGTTGAGAGGAACCAGTTGAGGTGGCTCGGGCATCTGGTTCGGATGCCTCCTGGACGCCTCCCTGAGGAGGTGTTCCGGGCATGTCCTACCGGCAGGAGGCCCCGGGGACGAACCAGGACACGCTGGAGAGACTATGTCTCTCGGCTGTCCTGGGAATGCCTTGGGGTCCCGTCGGAGGAGCTGGCTGAAGTGGCTGGGGAGAGGGAAGTCTGGGCTTCCCTGCTAAAGCTGCTGCCCCCGCGACCCGACCCCGGTTAAGCGGAAGAAGACGGACGGACGGATTTCTGGAAAGTAATGGTTTTGGAGTTGTGGGGATTCCACCCGATGCCAGCAAAATATGACTACCTGTGGGGCTGTGATAAGCAAGCCTTGGTTAGTTGACTTATTATTTTGGATACTTTACCAGCAGGCAATAACACACTTTTGTTTTCAGTCTAGGATGAGAATGAAAAATACCTCTGTTATATTTTCCACTGTTAAATAATACAAGTTGAAACACTACCTCATATCAGATGTTAATATTGACAGCAAAAGTGGATCTGTTCAATTAAAAGGTACTTTTTATTGATTTTTTTTTCGTGTCTTTGTTCAGTCATGTAGTTCAGAAATCATACTTTCTGAGACATGTTTATGTATGTACTACAGTGTGAACATTGGTCATGTTTTTTTTTGGTGCTTTTATTGCAAAAGGTTACATGTATCAAATGTATGCAAACTCAGGTCAAGTTGCTTGGACTAATAAAAGTTATTCATACAGTATGCTTCATTTGCTGAAAGTTTAATGGCAACTCCTTTTCAACAAATGTATACAGCGACATTGCATTCAAATACATATGAATGTCTGATCTGTTTATGATAGATGACATGAAAATCCAATACAATTACCAAATTGTATTACATGTGCTACAAATTACACCTGGCATCTCTTCAAGAGTTACAAAAATTAGGAAGGTACAGTATACTTCCTTAGTGGTATAATGCACAATAACAAAATATCAAAAGAGGAACAAATATTTCACTTTGGTATTAATAGATATTCTGTTTGTAAGAGCTACATTTGACATTAAGCATACACACGTGGATATATTGATAATTTTTTATTTTCGTTTTCCTTGACTGCTCTTTTTATAATGAAACCAGGGTCTTCCATTTTTTTCATTAACTGTCAAAACCGATTTCCTCAATAATGAATAGACAGAAGATATAGAAAAGCACAAAGTGGAGATGTTCATTAGTATAAAATTCACCATTGTTTACAGCTGTAACTAAATACCCTTTACAGGTGCAATTCGGAAGCTTACATCATGTCATTTGATCCAATAAAGCAGATTGCGTTCATACAATCTGAGCTCACAGGTAAGCACGTAAGAACATATAAAGCTCAATGGCTTCCTCTGGACAGGTGGGTGGATGAAGATTATTTTCTGTCATGACAAGGCAGCAAATGTCAAACACTGTATCATCGCAGGGGTACGGTCCCCTCTGAAGGCATTCCTCTCTGCAGGCTTCAATCTTTTGTTGGGATACCTTTTTCAGGTACTCTCTAGCACCAAAAAGTTGGGGTAAGGTGTACATCATCACTGGGCACCCACCTGGAGACACAGCATTTCTGCTTGGGCGAATTCTGTGAGTGTTCCAGAGGTGAACAACTTCCTGTAGTTCTTTCTAAATAAGTATAAATAAAGAAAGTGATATACATTGGTTCACACATTTTTTGCAGTACAGTAGACAACATGATGCAAACTAGACAGTAATTTAGTCCAAATCTGCTCTCAACATCTGCAATTGGCTTAACTAACTGCATCATGTAATTAAGAACAAACGCTAACGGAAACATTTTGCTTAATTTTCACACTTTTTAAGTACTGGTAATTTGAATATAGGCTGCAGTATACTGCTGATAATACTGGCCTCTTCCTTTAATGTGTGGAATCCTATAACCTAAAGACAGTGAACATTTTTCCACTATCTAAGCACATTACATGAATACCACACACAAACTGACCCACAGTGTGGCATTTTACTACGATTGAAGTAAAACATCTTAAGTAGGTGCACTATGAGGGGAAAAATAGTAGTTATTTCAGTTCTTACCTCTATTATTTCAAGACATGTGAACTGAATGATACTTTTATCCAGGAAGTCACCAGAAAAGGAATCCGAGTCTTTTAGGTCTTGGAACATGTTCATCCAAAACTGTGCGTGTTGCCTCCTTAAAAAGCTTCACCAGTTCTCTATTCTTTGGTTGTGATTGATTTGGTTGTGATCCATACAGATAGCATCTGTGCGAAAAGTTGTCCTGATGGCCGTGCCTCAAGAACATCTGCATTTGTTCAATATAACAGTTCTCAGTGCCAAGGGCCGAATGAATTCGGGCACAAGTTCCATTCCTTGATGATACCTCATTAATAAAGTATCCAGCGATTATCTTCGGATCACTGTTTGTAGAATAAGCATGTAGCCATATCACCATTCGTGAAAACCCATCTATTGCACCATTGATGCAGATTCCGTACGGTTTGAGTTTGTCATAAGAGTCTACATGCCACAAAAAGTTTGGGCCTGGATTCTGGTAGATACGGCACCGAAGGCGATTCCTGCGCCTCAGTTGCACACCATGCGGATCCAGTATTTTCATCAGTATCCTGATCGTTTCTTGAGTCACCACATAGCCAGCCTGAATGCATTTCAAATGCATCATTTTGTAGCCATGGAGCATGCCATATCTATCCAACTGATCCTGGACAAACATTGCTATATCTAGCAGATCTGAATGGGCTTTCCTCCTGAACAAATGCAAAGTCCTCAGGTGCCTGCGTAAAGTCGACAACTAATAATAATACCGTCTATATAACTCAAAGACAGGACTATCTCCCAGTGCCTTAAACCCATATCAAAATAAAACTTGATTAAACTAAATAAGATGGTCATGTTTACTTACTGGCTCTCAATAAAGGAATGAATGTGTATACTGTATTTTTGTTTCTTCTCTAATCTCTGAGGGAAAACCCCTTAAAAAAAGAAATCAAAAAACAGAAAAATAATTATTCTATAAAACAAGGAAAAAAAATTAAAAGAAAAATTATTCAGAAAAACAGGAAAAAAAATATTTAAAAAAAACAGAAAAAAAATTATTTAAAAAAACTGAAAAAAAATATTCAAAAAAACAACGCTCCCCCCAAAAAATTAGTCAGAAAAACAGGACTTTTTTTTTTTTTCAAGTGAATGCAATACGCTTCCGTACTTTTTAGCCTTGCTTTATGAGCAATGATTTAAAAAACGGGTGAGTTTCAGGGTCTCCTCAGTTCCAGTAAAGGGAAATTGGTCCACAGGGAAGGGACCACAATGGAAATAACCCGATGGCTTTTTGTGTTTTTATCCCTTTGGCAGTCGTCGTGTCAATGTATGTTGTTATACATGCTTTGTTGTCAATAAGTATTTTCATCATTAATCATTTAATCACAAATTATGAAATCACTACTGCCACCTGTGGCCGAAAAATTAAACTGCGCACATAACATCACATCCACAGACAGAGGGCGGGAAATTCATATCCGAATCTAAAAACTATTGGCCAGAGGCTTGCAGGAGAACCCATTGTGAACAGCTAAGGTGTTACTCTACTAATTAGAAGATGTTTCAGTCATAAGTGGACAAATAAAAAGGCTATTGTAAAGATATTTTGGGGTAAATTGTTACAAAGAGCAGCTTTAAAGTGGAACCTTTGTTCACAGACAAATCAGTCAATATTTTTTCCAAACAAATGTTGTTTGGGTTCAGGATGTAATCTTCCTGGAAGTGTGAGGTGAGCCCTCATCTGAGCTTGTCCAGTGGTGAGAGAAAGCTACAAGTTGGTAATCGGTAAGCGCACACTGGCAGCCACACAGCAAAATCGCCAGTGGTAAACACCGAGAATGTTTATGTGTCCACACCAATGAGTGTAAATCTTACACTTTTCAAAGTGTTGCTTTTTTACACTTAAACAGTGTTACTCCAACACTGCATTGTGTTAAAAACGTACACTTAATTTACACTTAACTCTGATGTTTAAACACTTATGAGTGAATTGCACTTGGGTCAGTGTTATAAATGTAACTGAAACTTTACTCTGGTAAATGATACTTCACTTATATAGCGTTTTTCCTCCTTACAAGGCCCTCAAAGCGTTGAATACTGCTGACACAGCATTAGGAGCAACTGGGCGTTCGTATCTCCGTCAAGGATACTTTGACATAGTCACATTGGCCTAGGATCGAACCCACGGTCAGGAGTCGACCACTCTACCACAGAGCCACGCCGCCCCACCAACAACAACTGGATGCATCGCTATTGAAATGTCGACAGCGTGCTGGAAAATTGGAAAGTTTCTCCTTCACCGGAAATGAGGGTGTGGTCAATTTAACACTAAAGGTCGTACTATTCAGGTTACACACAACATCCACCCCAACACTCAAGGAAATTTACTCTGACAATGTAACTTTTAACATTGTTAAATAACACTGCTTACTGCATATTTGATCGAACACCGGAAATTTAATATTGACTGATTTGTTGTGTATTTTCGTCAGGACAATTTAACTATAGCATATAGCATATATGCTATAGTTAATAGCATATATGCTATAGTTAAATTGTCTCGCCGAATGTCTAAACTTTTTATCTCCTTTGTAGAACCAACTCACTACCAAACATGTGCAAATACAAAGCTGAATATAAAGGTGAACCGGTGTTGGCAGGAGGAGCTGTTCCTTTGTCTTTTAGACGCCACTACTGCAAATGACATTTCCACCTTGAAAAGCACCAGTTCCGAGCTATTGAATATACCAATGACAAAAATCCACATTAACACCATTTTCAAGAATGAGGTTATTCTTCCTCCAGATGGTGTCCCTGTATCTTAGAATAAACTGAAACCGGAAGCTTGTACTGTAACATCCTTGGTTGAAATAAAGGTGGTCTCTCCAACTGACGGTTCACAATTTTTATTACATCTTCCTTGTGTTAACACACCATAAGAGTTATAATACAAATAAACATAAAATGCCATTAATAGCTCAAACGGTAAGATATGTTCTGTGTATCCTTCCTTGACAATATCTTCTTTGAGTACAATTGACATTGTATAAAAAAAAACATTGTAAGCCTTGCTCTTTGTTTTTCCAATTACCATAAAATAAATCATACAGAAAATACAGATTCATAGTAAACAATAGAGAATCTTGAGCAGTAGCGTTGCTAAATATTTACCAACAGAGCCATAATAGAGAGAGTTTGGCCAACTCTGTTTTTGACAGGGTAACAAGATGGTGTCCATCTGTCATGTGACCAGCAGTTGACTAATCACAGTGGGGTTGGTCAATTGCTGGTCACATGACAAATGGACGCCATCTTGTTATCCTGCTTGAAACCAGGGCTGTGTCCAAATGTGCACCCTACTCCCTATATAGTGCCCTACTGAGGGATCACGGTCTCTACCAGATGTGATCGAGCTGCCACGGATCAGGTACACATTACGCTACAGGATTGGCTGGAAATGATCCAGTTGACGTCGAAAATATTAAAGATGTAATTTAAACAACAAAATGTACGGACTGAAATTGTTAAAATTTAGGGCACTCAAAGTTACCCACAATGCACTCTGAAAAGTAGTGAACATCAATGCTCACTCAAAAGGGGTTGATATAGACCACAATGCATTATGAGTATGAAAAAATATGGCGCAAGCGACAGGACAAGCGCGTGAATCAAAGCGATGCATGTACTATAAAAATTATTAATGCGTTTTAGTTGAAAATATTTACAACAAAGGAACAAAAGTACAGTTTTAAAACATTTTAGTTCACAATAAATAGTCGGAGGGTGCGTCGTAACAGTTACGGTGGTCACGTGATATGCGACGAGGTGAAAGTAGTGAACTGGCTGTCCGAATCGCTAAACAGAATGAGGGCACTACATATTAGGCCACAATATAGTGCATGGCTATGTAGTGAACGAGGGGTTAGGCCTAAATGTACAACCCAATTTACTTATAGTGTGCACTTAGGACTGCGTTTTTCAAATGTGCAAAATCCACATATTTAAAACAGCTTTTCCAATAGCTTCATTTTTATTGTTTTAGCTCAACTTTTGCTGTGCTTTTATGCTTTGTAAAGTGACCTTGGGTGTTCTGAAAGGTGCTGTTTTTAAATGAAATGTATTATTATGATTATTATAAAATAGCCCTAATCCAGGTAGTACGTTTGCCTCAATGAATATGCAAGATGCGGCATTTACACACTATTTGGCAAAATGGGAGGAGAAATGTAAATAGATTCTAATAGCACATACACTGTGATCTGTCAAACCTGGTGACTGCATCTATTATTAATAGATTTCAATTCAAGGCGTAAAGTTAAAGAATTTTTTTCCATTGGCCCACCCATTTTTAACCTGGGCCCACAGTACGTGTGACACATGCGGCTGCATGATAGCCGCTGCTGCCTGTCACGCGCTGAGGACAAAGTGCGTACATCCAATCCGTTCTCTGACCACTTTTCCATCTCCGTGGGGGACGCATAGCACACGGTGTTTGTGCAGCAGCTCAAAAAGAAGCCAAAAGCCAATGAGGAAACGCTCATAGAAGTGCTCGACGCACGCCCCGGGGATGTATTCACCAATATCAACAGTCTCCTGCATGCGCGCTCCTCACCTCACCCATGACAACATGTAGAAAGACTATCTTCAGCTGTCAAAAGGATCAAAACACGCAACAGTGCCACAATGTTGACTGATAGACTGAACTCTTTGTCCCTGCTTTCTTTCAAAAAATAATTGACCGATTCTCTGGACTATCAGGACATTATTGCTGTGTTCAACACAAAAGCGTACAGTCTCCTGCTGTAAATGTCCAAATCCAAATCCAATAAGATAAGATAAGATCCACTGATTGTCACACCCATCTAAGTGGGGCGAAATTTGTTCTCCGCATTTGACCCATCCCCTGAGTGAGCGGTGAGCAGCAACAGCGCCGTGCTCGGGAATCATGTGGTGATCTAACCTCCCAATTCCAACCCTTAATGCTGAGTGTCAAGCAGAGTGGCAATCAGTCCCATTTTTCTAGTCTTTGGTATGAACCCACGACCTCCCAGTCTCAGGGCGGACACTCTAACCACTCGGCCACTGAGCTGAACAAAAAACAAACAAAAAAAAACAAAAAAAAAAACAAACAAACAAAAAAAACAAAACATTTTTTTCTAGCCTTATTGGATAAGTTCGGCGGGCCGGATTGAAACGCATAACGGGCCGTATTTGGCCCGCGGGCCGGGGTTTGCCCATGTCTGTGTTGGACTAAGGCTAATGCAGCCCTGTGTTATTATTAACAAAAAACTTGATTGTCAATTAATGTTTATTTTACTTTGTGTGGACCCATGGTCAACTGTTTTTGGTGGTTTGACCAATGGATGAAAAATATCAGTGCTTGTTGTTTTCTCTCTCACAGTATGTTTGCAACAACCCAATTTTTGTTGAAAGGAAAATGTCAGCACTATTGGACTGTTGCCGCTTGCCTGCAATGGTACGGCTGCGGGACACTTATTGTTTTATAACATTTTTGCAACATCCCTGCTTTTGTTCTGCGATGGTACGGCTGGAGGAGCTACAGCTGCGAGGACCATCGTCAACTTGGAGTCAAATGCCTCAAGGGAGGAGATGTGGACAGGAATGAGAGTCAGTGCTAAAAAGAAAAGTAGTATGAGAGAGATGAGAGATGACTAAATAGGAGAGGAGAATTGAACCAAGCTTTCAGTAGGGGTATGAGTTTTACTCACCAACAGACAAACTTTTGTTTGTTAGAAAAATACAGTTGCTTGTTTACTTTCAAACTCAGCTTTGTGAGTGACATCATGCACGCTGTGATTGTGACATCTATGTTCCTGGTGCCCTCATACCTGGTCAGTATTGTTCCACTCTAATATATAACAGATTCAAACAAATGAGCAACAAAAGGAAATAAAACAGCTATTATGAAACTGCTACATACAAAGTAAATAAAGTTGAGTTAAGATAACTGTGTACTCAAAATTTTAATGTATTATGGTTGCAGATGATAATTAGCACGCGCGCACGCACACACGCACGCACGCACACACACACGCACACACACGCACACACACACGCACACACACACGCACACACACACACACACACACACACACACACACACACACACACTATAATATCAGTTCCTACACTGAAGCATACAATTACATTTCTTCATACACAGAATAACCTTGAAGAAATTACATTGTTCCGCTCTTAAAGCGTGATAATCTATGAGTGCAGATCTTAGCTCTGTTTCTTCTTTCTATAGCTAACATTCCAAGGCTTGGCACGTGCAAATAGAATGATTATCATAAAACAATTAGTGAAAACAAAGACGAAGAAAAACTGTGGTCTGTCACATATGTTGTTTTTGGAGCCATGATTTATGTCCAGAAAGCCATGCCTCTAAAATCAGAGATTTGTCTAGGACCTCTTTGCTTGATGCAATATGTCATCTTTAAAAGAGGTTTGCTCTAAAGCTTAATTCACCTATAGAGATTCTATCCTACTGGAGTAGCCTACATCAATTAAGAGAGTAATATCGCCTTGAAGTGTCACATGGTGTACATGTCATATACAGCTACGCTTGAACATTTTTAATCTGATAAATTATTGGAATTTACATAAAACAGATAGTTGTGAACGTGTCCACTTATATATTTGCACCTGTATACTACGTACATAACCTATGCACAATCAGGGTGGGAATCAGTGAGGAATTCCTGATGCAACATACTCATGCTATTTTGCCATTACAATACTTGACAAGAATACAATAAAAATAAACACAAAATATCTATAGAAAACAATACATTCTAACTGCAAATACAGCCCGCCATCCATTTTCTGTAGCCTACTTTTGTTTTATCAGGTGACAGGTGGTATATTCAGGTCTGTGGTTCTTCAAAGAAGACTCATAAATGACAGACACACAGTTCATGGATATGAATAGATTTGAAATATACCATTTTCTAATGTGGATGATGTGTTGATCTATTATACACAGAGACCGTATATATAAAAGAGGTATAATTTACAGTATACTCAGTGTCATATATTCCAGAGTAGTGGGGTTATTCAATTGTTTATGGGTGTGATTTGACAGAAATCTATACATTCTATTGGCATGGTACTTATAACCTGGCAATAGCCAGACTGATTATTGTGATTGGGAAGGGAGTTCTTCACAATATCAATCTGGGACTGCTCCACTGTGATTCGCTTGGGAAAGGCGGGACATTCTGTACAGTACTTTGAGCTGATTGGACAATGCGTAAACTTGAGCACGCCTACCAAACTTTTGTTTTGACCAATAACGGAAACAGATTTGAATGTTGTTGGCGGGGTGGTGACAATTTTTTTAATAAGTAAAATAAATAAATAAAATAAAATAAAAAATGAACAAGTGGACGGTATGTGCTGCTTAGAAGACCCCCTTTTAATTTCATTGCTCAGTTCCTTAAACCCCAATATTAGATTTGGCATCTTTTGTTGAATTACAGTTATAATTATTTAATAAAAAAATTAAAAAAAAGTTTCCTCCTGTAAACATCGTTTAGCATATAATTTATACGTGTATAAAAAGCAAGTTGCGGAAACTTAATTAATTTCCATTGCATTTGTAAAACAAGGGCATCATCAAGAGGAGTAAAACAATGTTGCAAGGGCTTCATGAGGCGATTTAGTCAGTTTTAAGGGTTTGTTAAAGGTGGGGTCTTTAGTTTTGTCCGTTTGTGTTTGTAAACACAACCGTTTGTGTATGTAAACAACCAATTCAAAACTGACTCATCCCATGGCTCAACCCCCACTCTTTTCGTCAACATTGCACCTGCCTTCAGAGACATGTTCCCCGCTCTGTGATTGGCTGGAGGGGTTAACATAGACTTTTCGCCCACAAACGTCCCACTCATGGATAAACACAACAAAATGGCAAAATATAGGCTGGGGTGGTGGTGGATGATAACAAAATCACCACCACACATTAACAGATGCCCAGAGGTGTTGATTGAGATGGATTACATGTGTATACATACAGTGTTTAAGAAGTGAAAACTAAAGACCTCACTTTTAAGTGATGATGTTTTAATTTAATGGTCTTCAAATTATATGACACGGGGAGAAAACATCCGGCAAAAATACTTTCTACTTTTACTTATGAAGTATATTAGAGCCTGTACTTTTTTACTTTTGCTTGAGTAATTGTTCGAATGAGTGCTTTTACCAAAGTCATTTTTTATGCAAGTAATTGTACTTTTACTCAAGTACAGAATGTCAGTCTTTTCCCGTCGAATCCAATAACTTCCAACAATGCGTCTTCTTCGTTGGCACGGCAGAGGCAATCCATTGTAAACAGGAAGTAGTATAGTACACAGCACTCATCCATTCATTATTTGATTCTGAAATGCTTTTCCTCACGTGTCGCACAATTAAATTATTGAATTCAATAATTTATAATGTAACTGACTAACGCCCCATATTGTAACGGTAACTGAGTTACTGTATGTAAAAAGTAATGCGTTAGAGTATTAGTTATTGTAAAAAGTAACAAAGTTACAGTACTGCGTTATTGGTAGTATTGGACACTGCAAGTACATTTCAGAGGTTCTCCTGGAAAATATTCATGAAAACCAGACCTCTGTCGTCTTCTCTAATGACGTAGTAGCAAAACATACAATAATATCGCTTCAGCTTCAAGATCACTTGAATCTGACTCACCGGTCGCCATCTTGAATCATCATATAAATCAGTCACATGCGCCAATCACATTCAGATGCCATTCAGGGACCAGTCGGAAAACATATGCTCTTGAGAACATTACACCTCTCTTGGCCTTCCACCTCAGCAGCCTCACATGAACTCTCAACTCAATAACTCCACCATCAGTAAGCATATTTAGTTTGTTTTTATTTATTGCATTGTACGGTGTACATTTTTTATTTATTTACTGCAATAAAAAATAACATTCAAACAATAATAGCAATAATAAAATGTATTTTTTAAATTGAATTTCTGTTTTGTTTACACAGTATATACAGGGTCCATCCTTCCATCCATCCATCACCTACCGCTTATCCGGGGTCAAGTCACGGGGGCAGCAGCTTTAGCAGGGAAACCCAGACTTCCCTCTCCCCAGCCACTTCAGCCAGCTACTCCGACGGGATCCCAAGGCGTTCCCAGGCCAGCGCGAGAGACATAGTCTCTCCAGCATGTCCTGGGTCGTCCCCGGGGCCTCCCGCCGGTGGTACATGCCCGGAACACCTCCCCAGGGAGGCGTCCAGGAGGCATCCGAACCAGAAGCCCGAGCCACCTCAACTGGTTCCTCTCAACGCGGAGGAGTAGCAGCTTGACACTGAGTCCCTCCCGGATGTCCGAGCTTCTCACCCTATCTCTAAGGCCGCTTGTATCCGGGATCTTGTTCTTTTCGGTCACGACCCACAGCTCGTGACCATAGGTGAGGGCAGGAATGAAGATCGACTGGTAAATCGAGAGCTTTGCCTTTCGGCTCAGCTCCTTTGTTGCCACAACGGACCGATACAGAGTCCACATCACTGCAGACGCTGCACCGATCCGCCTGTCGATCTCCCGCTCCAACCTACCCTTGTGAACAAGACCCCAAGATACTTGAACTCCTCCACGTGGGGCAGGATCTCATCCCCGACCCGGAGAGGGCACTCCACCCTTTTCCGACTGAGGACCATGGTCTCGGATTTGGAGGTGCTGATTTTCATCCCAACCGCTTCACACTCGGCTGCGAACCGCTTCAGTGAGAGTTGGAGATCACGGCTTGAAGAAGCCAACAGCACCACATCATCTGCAAAAAGCAGAGATGCAATGTTGAGGCCACCAAACCGGACCCCCTCAACGCCCTGGCTGCGCCTGGAAATTCTGTCCATAAAAGTTATGAACAGAATCGGTGACAAAGGGCAACCTTGGCGGAGTCCAACCCTCACAGGAAACAAAATCGACTTACTGCCGGCAATGCGGACCAAACTCTGACAACGGTCGTACAGGGACCGAATAGCCCGTATTAGGGGGCTCGGTACCCCGTGCTCCCGAAGCACCCCCCACAGGACTCCCCGAGGGACACAGTCAAACGCCTTCTCCAAGTCCACAAAGCACATGTGAACTGGTTGGGCGAACTCCCATGCAGCCTCGAGGACCCTGCCGAGGGTGTAGAGCTGGTCCACCGTTTCACGGCCGGGACAAAAACCACACTGCGCCTCCTGAATCCGAGATTCGACTTCCCGATGGACCGTCCTCTCCAGCACCCCTGAATAGACCTTACCTGGGAGGCTGAGGAGTGTGATCCCTCTAAAGTTGAAACACCACCACCCCCGGTCTGCCAATCCAGAGGCACTGTCCCCTATGTCCACGCGATGTTATAGAGGCGTGTCAACCACGAAAGCCCCACAACATCCAAAGCCCTTAGGAACTTCGGACGGATCTCATCCACCCCCGGGGCCCTGCCACAGAGGAGCTTTCCAACCACCTCAGTGACTTCGACCCCAGAGATAGGGGAGCCCACCTCAGAGTCCCCAGACCCTGCTTCCTCAAAGGAAGGCGTGTAGGTTGAATTGAGCAGGTCTTGGAAGTATTCTCCCCACCGATTCACGACGTCCCGAGTCGAGGTCAGCAGCACCCCATGTCCACTATACACAGTCTTAATGGCGCACTGTTTTCCTCTCCTGAGACGCCGAATGGTGAACCAGAATTTCTTCGAAGCCGTCCGGAAGTCGTTTTCCATGACCTCACCGAACTCCTCTCATGTCCAATTTTTTGCCTCAGCGACCGCCGAAGCCGCATTCCGGTTGGCCAGCTGGTACCCGTCAGCAGCCTCTGGAGACCCACAGGCCAAAAAGGCCCAATAGGACTACTTCTTCAGCTTGACGGCATCACTTACCCCTGGTGTCCACCAGCGGGTCTGTTGGAGGTGGGTGTTGAAACTCTTTCTGACAGGGGATTCTGCCAGACCCTCACAATACGTGTGGGTCTGCCCGGTCGGACCAGCATCTTATCCCGCCATCGGAGCCAACACACCACCAGGTGGTGATCAGTTGACAGCTCCGCCCCTCTCTTAACCCGAGTGTCCAACACATACGGCTGCAAATCCGATGACACGACTAAAAAGTCGATCATCGAATTGCGGCCTAGGGTGTCCTGGTGCCAAGTGAACATATGGACACCCTTGTGTTTGAACATGGTGTTCGTTATGGTCAGTCCGTGGCGAGCACAGAAGTCCAATAACAAAACACCGCTCGGGTTTTGATCGGGGTGGCTGTTCCTCCCATTCACGGCCCTCTAGGTCTCACTGTCATTATCCACGTGAAGTCCCCCAGCAGAACGAGGGAGTCCCCAGGGGGAGCGCTCTCCAGCACACCCTCCAAGGAATCCAGAAAGGGTGGGTACTTTAAGCTTCGATTCGGTGCATAAGCACAAACAACAGTCAGGACACGTCCCCCCACCCTAAGGCGGAGGGAGGCTACCCTCTCATTCACCGGGGTAAACCCCAACGTACAGGCGCCTAGCCGGGGGCCAATGAGAATACCCACACCTGCTCTGTGCATCTCACCGTGGGCAAGAGTGGAAGATAGTTCAGCCCCTCTCGAGAGGATTGGTACCAGAACCCAAGCTGTGTGTGGAGGCGAGTCCAACTATATCTAGTCGGAACTTCTCAGCCTCGCACACCAGCTCAGGCTCCTTCCCTGCCAGAGAGTTGACATTCCATGTCCCCACAGCTAGCTTCAGTAGCCGGGGGTCGGCCCGCCAAGGCCCCCGCCTTTGGCTGCCACCCAACTCACTGCGCACCCGACCCATTTGGCCTCTCCCACCGGTGGTGGGCCCATAGGAAGGGGGACCCCCGTTTTGGACTGTGCCCAGCCAGGCCCCATGGGTACAGGCCCGGCCATCAGACGCTCGTCTTTGAGCCCCACCTCCAGACCTGGCTCCAGAAGGGGGCCCCGGTGACCCACGTCCGGGCAAGGGAAACCAAGATCCAAAGTTTGCATTCATCATTGGGGTCTTTTGAGCCATGCTTTGTCTGGTCCCTCACCTGGGACCTGTTTGCCATGGGTGACCCTACCAGGGGCATGAAGCCCCTGACAACATAGCTCCTAGGCTCATTGGGACACGCAAATCCCTCCACTACGATAAGGTGATGACTCACGGAGGGGTATATACAGGGTGATAAAAAAAAAAAAGAATCTGCCAAGATCATCATTTAATACTTCAAAAACACAAACAATAGAAGACTTGAATTTGGACACATGTTGTAGAATATTTTCAAGTTTTCATTTCATGTTTGGATGTTAATTTCACTGCTGTGGTTTCGTAATTCTTCCACCGACGTTCAATTGGTGGACATGCTACATATCTTGCTCTTGGCGCTTGGACTGCCAGATCTCCACACCTCACTGTGTGTGACATTTTCTTGTGGGGAGGGGGTGTTAAAGGCAAAGTTAATATTGTACCATTCCATCAAATATTGGTGACATGAAAGATGGAATATCATCAGCAATCAACACGGTGGACCGCAACATCCTGAGGCACATGTGGTGTCACGAGTATGTGGTGGAGCAAGGGATTGTGGACCCAAATGAAAGGAAGCACGGTGACCAGAGAGAGGAACAGAGTAAATGCGATGAGTTTATTGAATTAAGATAAGAAGGTGAGCAGGGTACCGGGAAATGAATTAATTCTCAGTGGCTCCAAGAAGCAGCCAACCAAGAACGAGTGTGAAGCCCACCTACCAATCAGAAACGCATGTTGGCACAGCAAAAGTTGCCCCGATGCTTGGCTGAAAGGTTAACGCCTTTTTTCTTTTTTTCTATTCTTAGATACAGTATGCCGGTTTTGTAGAAACACAGTGAATTTTACCTCATGGAAAATGCAACTTGCAGCCGAGACCGTGTACAACAGTTAGTCACTATGGCGTCTTCGTACCTCAGAGGTAACTGTAAACATTCAAGTTGTAAGTTATGATGCCCCAATTATGAAATTACCAATTTGTCTGGTATCATAATTGTAAGTCTGATGTTTCTAACAAACAAATCTGTGTCAAAATTGGTAAAGAATTCAATGAGTTATGATTAAATTATTGGAAAACACAGTTACCCAATACAAGTAAAAATGGAAGAGATTGGAGAGGGCTCCCGGTTCAAGGTGGGAGTTAGGTGTACACGTCGTCAACCAGCCAAGGAAAAGTCTTGCGGGTCGCCAGACTAATAAAATGCTGTTCATGTTCACGTTAAGAGTCCCAAATAAACCCGAATCGCTTACTTATTGTGCTTTTCTAGAAAAATGCTTCATAGCCCAACAAATGAAAAATCCAAATTGATCAAAAATATTAAATGGTAAATGGAGTGCACTTATATTGCGCTTTATCTTCACCATACGATTACTAAGCCATATTCACTTATCTCATTCAACCATAGTGGTTTGCCGAAGCCTACGCTGGCCATTGACCAAGTGTAAAAACCAATGGAAAAGTTTTTAAATTACTTACTTTAAGCTCCGGCAGCACGGTGGTTGACTGGTTACCACGTCCGCCTCCCAGTGCAGAGGACGTGAGATCGAGTCCGGGCTTCGGCCTTCCTGGGTGGAGTTTGCATGTTCTCCCCGTGCTTGCGTGGGTTTTCATCGGGTACTCCGGTTTCCTCCCACATTCCAAAGACATGCATGGCAGGTTAATTGAACACTCCAAATTGTCCATAGGTGTGATTGTGAGTATGGTTGTTGGTCTCTGTGTGCCCTGTGATTGGCTGGCAACCAGTTCAGGGTGTACCCTGCCTACTGCCCGAAGCCAGCTGGGATCGGCTCCAGCACCCCCACGACCCTTGTGAGGAAAAGCGGTCAAGAAAATGGATGGATGGATGGACTTTAAGCTCCAGGATTCCGCACCGTAAAATGGCCATTGGGAGAACCAAGGATTTTTTTTTTTTAATAATCCATTTAAATTCATCCCCGTCATACTTGTAGTTTCGTCCTAGTGAATGCTAAACAAGTTCGTCTCTCAGGCCCGGCCAGCATTCACGTGTACAAACTCCCTTTTGCTTGTTGCATGAGAGGCCATCAATGAGACGTTAAAGCAACCAATTATTCCCGTTGAAAGAATGGTGTTAATTTACAAATCCAACTGGAATTCATTCGCTGGCGTAGACATGATTGGCAAATCAGCATTTTAGAACCGAAAACAGGCTCCATCCTATACTGTTTACGTTACACATTCTGTCAGAGGTGTGGACTCGAGTCATGTGACTTGGACTTGAGTCAGACTCGGTGCATGAAATTCATGGCTTTAGACTCGACTTGACAAAATGTTAAAAGACTTGCAACTCGACTTTAACTGGACTTTAACAACAATGACTTGTGACTTCACTTGCATGGACTTGAGGCCCCTGACTTTACGAAGATTAGCTCACTGGTAAGGCAACAACTTCAAACTTGGTTCAACATCTGACGTTTCACAAAGAACAGTAAGTAACATAATGCTCAGCTAATGTCAGTTTATCGGCTAATTATTGTTGCTAGCTGCTGAAAGATATTATAACATTTTTAATACCTAATTTCATATATCAACTATTGCTACACATTATGAACATTTTAATTCTTCATATTAACCTATAAGACATATTTTGTGTCCTGAGCAGAGCAGATGATGTCGACCTCGTATGGTCTGGCCTTAAGCTGGGTCATATTATTTAGTCTAAAAAAGTTCCTTCTCAGCGTTTTGTGCGAAAGCACATTTAGCCCTTGAACCAGAATTTGTCTAGAGAACACACACACATACTCCTTCGGCTGGTATACATTGATTGGTCCAAAATTCCTTGTTTTATTTGTACACGCACATCTCGGTCATGAAAACAGAATTAGTTTTGAAATAACACACACACACACACTTTACGTTCTTCATCAGTCACGGCCACTGTAAATTTGGTTCAACTTGTTTGTGAGATTTTGCTATGGGAAAATCCTTCAACTATATAACACCTTCTGTCTCAAAAACATCCACCTGACCTTGTTTACGCCATCTGCTCACGGAAAAGTACCAGAGAGTATGTTTAGTCTATAAATGAAAAGGAGGAGGTCTTTTTAACTATAAGAAGCTATTGTACACGTAGAAGGACACATTTGACGCTCTGAAATTCCACGTTCTTTTAAGTGAAGAATCAGAAGCTGTTGTATGTCCAGAGACTCTCTGTTTTTATTAAATCATTTTTGCAAAAGGTGTATTTTTCTTGCATCAAACCTATCCTCATTTTTGGAACACGCAAAGAGGACAAAATTTCTTATATTCCTCTTCAAATTGGTGACCCCGACGTAAAACGACGGTTTGTGGTGGTGCGTTCACAGGCGAATGGAACTCTCGGCCACATTAATCAAGGTAAGTGGACACTTTATCCACGTTTTAGGAGTTCTGTTTGTCTGAGAACGCTGCGGCTGATAAATTCGTCTTGCAAAATTATATTGAGGATGGAATTTGTGTAAGAAAAATAGTGATACATTTTGAAATCGTGTAGTTGGACGCGAAGTCCCAGATTTCGGATTTTACCACGGTGTTTGAAGTACACGTACGTGGTGACGTAAGCATTGTATACGGAAATGCCGTCACGTTGGGAAATGCGCTAATATGAAATGAAGATGAAATAAGGTCGCGCTGAGGTGACAACAGGCATAAATTAAATGTCGATAGATTCTTGGATGGAATTAGGGAAAGATTCTAGATTGAAACAGCGGAGAGATCGCCCGCTGGTAGTAAATCGAAAATAAAAAAGTTCCTTGAATAATATGGAAAATAGGCATAAAACTAAATGTCGGGAGATTCTTGGATTGGAATTAGGAAGATTATGATTGACACAACGGCTAGATCGCCCGCTGTGAAGATATCGATAATAGATCCTTGAATAATGGATTATTTTGCTCAGCGCAGATGAGGATTCTGCACAATTGAATCTAATAATTGTGAACAGACAGGCTGAAATGGACGTACAATTTTAATTGGCAAAGATGATACGCTATTAAAATGCTGATAGACTGCTTCATAATTGACTTAAAGCAGTATGTTATTTGTTGTGTGTACAGATGAAATAAGGTCGCGCTGAGGTGACAACAGGCATAAATTAAATGTCGATAGATTCTGGGAAGGAATTAGAGAAATATTTTAGATCGAAGAAGCGGCTGGATCGCCCGCTGGCAGTAAATCGAAAATAAAAGTTCCTTGAATAATATGGAAAATAGGCATAAAACTAAATGTCGGTAGATTCTTGGATGGAATTAGAAGATTACGATTGACACAACGGCTAGATCGCCCGCTGTGAAGATATCGATAATAGATCCTTGAATGATGGATTATTTTGCTCAGCGCAGATGAGGATTCTGCACAATTGAATCTAATAATTGTGAACAGACAGGCTGAAATGGACGTACAATTTTAATTGACAAAGATGATACGCTATTAAAATGCCGATAGACTGCTTCATAATTGACTTAAAGCAGTATGTTATTTGTTGTGTGTCACGTCATTGTTACAACAGAAATATGAATGCGCAGATGAGGATATTGGTACGTAACGTTACGAGGGGTTTCTGCACAATTGAATCGAATAATTGTGAACAGACAGGCTATATTAGTCGAGAGACTGCTTCGTAATTGACTTAAAGCAGTATTTATTATTTTAGGAGGAGATATTCGTTTGTTTGTATGCCGTCTTGTCTGTAAAAAAAATCTGACGTCACGGTTATTTTTAAAAGGACCGCGATGAGATATGTTGTTGACTAATTCTGTTATAAGTGAGACGTCACTTCATTTTAAATATTAATACGACTGAACTACGATAATCTATAATATAATATAATATAATATAATATAATATAATATAATATAATATAATATAATATAATATAATATAATATAATATAATAAGCTATAAAATACGGGTAATAATTAATAGAAAGAAAACACTGTTTGAGAACTACAAAAATGGTTGTCATGAGGCGACAGGGAGTTGCGAGCACATGCGCATTTGCGATCGGAGAAATGCCCAGTCCTTGGTTTGAAAAACTGATAAAATGGATATACGATTGCGGTGGAATAAATCTTATGGCGCCGTTATAAGCTACGGTAAATTAATTTTATTGATGGGGGACGTTGAGGCTTGCGCCGCCGGGCGTTCGACGTAAAAATACGAGATAAAAGAACACGTTTACGAGTGGAATAAAAACGACACATAATCGTGTATTTTTGGATAAGATGATGATGAATAATGCTAGAATACTAGCTTTAGGTATTTTTGTGAAGTTATAACCATTTCTATAACTTTAAATAATGATATAAGACTAAATGATTTAACCTGATATCACTTCCGCTAGTCGGAATTAAAGCTTCCGGATTAAACATACCGTTTAAATAATGACTTAAAATGTAATTAATATTGAACGACGGGACTTGATTATATTGTGAAAAAGGTTAGTTTATTCTAATAAGATATGGCATTTGTTCGATGGTTTTAATGACGGCAATTTAACTTTGAAGGTGCGTACACGGCGACCGCCCGTTAATAATGTTATGAGTGTATGTAATTTTTATAAAGAGGAGAGTCCCGGACGTATCTTTAAGAAAAGTGTATTAAAAAAATGATTAACTCTTAATGTTGCTTTGCAAATAAAATAACTGTATAATACAAATTTATGTAATAAAACAAATTAAGCCGTTTAATAAGCGCTAAACGGGATAAATTAATTAGACGGTAAAATTACTAATAAAACTTCTAACGCTAAAACCCGCAAGCGTCTGCGTTAAATAATTGAACGACATTATATAAATTGTTGCCGTAACTGATTTTATAAGCCCCTTATATAAATTTCTTAAGCACTAATGTTGAATACTTAAACTGGCTTCACGAGTGCAAATACGTCATATTTAAAATTATGTTTGATATAAAACGAACGAATATTAATACACAAATAACATAAAGAGGTATAGTTTTAAGATATTATAAAATTTAGATGCATATCTTATGCTTATAGAACATAAATAACTTTAACTAAAAACGAATAACTTGGATGGCAATTAATGTGGAATAATTCTTTATATAGATGATTGTTTTTTCCCTTATGATTTTGTTTGTGCGCGAGAACATTGTTTAATAAATTTTAAATATCTTTTCAGAATCAGGAGACACACCCATTAAGGACAATTGGGGTCCCACCAAAGTGCCATATTCCGGTCCTGGGGATGAAGTAATGTGTTAATTATAATTTAAAAGGAGTTTATTTATTTATTTATTTATTTTTTCTCCCATGTTTATAAATAGAAAATAATTTTAATCTCTCCTGAATATATTTAACCTTTGAATTCGACATTTGAAGTCTCATTACAAACAGACTGGGGAAGCTATCTGGAAGAATCACATTTTTGACATACTTTGAGGTGCTATGTAATTAAAAATCATTCCTGCTTTGACGTTTGACCAAAGGATGACTTTACGGGCTGCGGCCTCCATTGAGAAAACATTAATTGAAAACTACACACTTATTAATTAACTATATTTGTAAATTGTTAGAGTATATCTGTCCTACCTCATCCTAATTATTATTTATGAAGGTATGCAAAACATATTAAATTAAATATTGTAAACCATAACAAATATTGACATATAATTAGCAATTATTTAAAATTGTAAACTTTCATTGTTTTAATTATTATTATTTTTTTATTTATTTTTTTTTTATTTTCTATTTTATTTTTTATTTAAATTTTTTTTATTTTCTTCCCCTTTCTCAAAAGTTTTTGAATTTTTTAATAAAGGAAGTTTTTGTTTTTAATATTTACTGACATGTTATAACCTAAATACTGTTGGGGCAGATTTTAATGTTTTCAGTCGAGTGAGGATTATTGGTCAGGGGTCATTATTTCAGAACAAAGTCAACTGGCGGGACACAGGCCTCTTTAAAACCCCCCACCCACAAAGAAACTGCAACTGCCACCACCATCAGAGGGGCGTGATGCAGCCATCATCACAAAACATCCTGCCAATACCTGATGGAGAGGGGAGGTTCCTGGCGCCACCTGTTGCAACAATGACTGTGCCATCATATACAAATGTGATAAAAGAAAAACTGCTCCACTGCCCAATGCACACAATGCTCCGCACGAATTGTCCTATGAAAAACTGCTCCATATGCTCTGCACAAGCGTCCTTAAAGCATTCCTGCGTCCAGAACTGTCCACTACGATGGTGACTCAACCCCACAAACAATGCTTTCCTTGAATTAGTGATACCAGACCATATGATGTGATGCTGACTGTTTACACTGCACTCTATTTTTGATAGATATAAGGTGATAACATTTACAGTAAAACATTTCGTAAATATAATGAACTGATTGACAACACTATATACACACAGATTTATTACATTTAAAAAAAAACATTTGATGTCTATTTTGATTTGATCTGATTTGTTTATCTCTGTCTATTTTCTGTCCATATGCTCACGGAAAAGTACCAGAGAGTATGTTTAGTCTATAAATGAAAAGAAGGAGGTCTTTTTAACTATAAGAAGCTATTGTACACGTAGAAGGACACATTTGACGCTCTGAAATTCCACGTTCTTTTAAGTGAAGAATCAGAAGCTGTTGTATGTCCAGAGACTCTCTGTTTTTATTAAATCATTTTTGAAAAAGGTGTATTTTTCTTGCATCAAACCTATCCTCATTTTTGGAACACGCAAAGAGGACAAAATTTCTTATATTCCTCTTCACTGCGTAGTTAATGAGACTGTAAACTCTCTGGTAACATGACATTACAAACACGGTAATCTGTTGCGTTCACTAAGGGTTCACTCCCTGACTCCTACTTTGATAATCACCTGAAATAATATAATCTACACTGTTGTTAAAATGACTCGAAATGACTTGTAGGACTTGTGAATCGACCTGAGACTTATCAGTCTTGACTTGGGACTTGACTCGGGACTTGAGGGCAAAGACTTTAGACTTTCGTGTGACTTGCAAAACAATGACTTACTCCCACATCTGCATTCTGTATATGTTGTATTGTATATACTCTATGCAATTTCAGCACATTTAGTGGACACACTCACAATAAGTGAGAGCAAAGACGAGCACTTGAGCAGTCACACCTAGTGATGTAGATCTCCTTTTTTGTAACTGTTGTATTTACGATAGTTTAGCCCAGCGTTACACTGCAAAACCTGGAGGGCCAAATAATAAGCTTCATCTGGCCTCAACCCTTAGACCTTTCTGGTTTATGTGGACGTACCAAAACTTATGCTCCTGCCAGTGCACCTCTAGGTCACTGACGTCCATCAAGCATGGCAAACCTTGGTGTAGTTGAAAGCCAATTTCCTAAAGCATTTGGGACGTCTAATTAAAAAAAAAAAAAAAAACTCAACAAGGCATAGCTGCTGAGAGTGTGACCTATCATTACATGGGGATCGGGCAGCTATGAAGGAAAATATTCTGTACTATGGGAGCAGGTAAGAGGAAGGTTGAGGTTGCGTTACAGACAATCAACTATATCAAAATTATTTTTGGGCCCAATGCTGCAGGGTTCTTTAACCACATATGTTCTAAAACAAAATCAGTATACTACTATAGATTTATATCATGCTACTGCTTCTGCTGAAAGCCTTTCTGAGCCAAATGGAAATCAACCTTTCACAATGCATTTCTTTTAAATGTCTGCATCAGAGAATAACAGTAACAGTACATTTGATTATTTTTCTCCGGTCCCATTCACACATGACCCACTGAAGCAATGCAATTTGGTGCTTTTGCACTCAGCTGAGACAGAATCTGGATTTCAGATAGTTAGGTACATGACATTGTCAGCGTGCAAAAATGTCTTTCAACACAAAAGGGCATAGAGGGCGTAGGGATGTAACAATAATGGCAATGTCGTGATATTGCGATATTAAAACAATAACGTCGTCGTCATGTCAAAATATTAAAAGCAGCACATGTCAAGTTTATTTGCATTTGTGCAGTTCTAGCACCCTCTGGTGGCTAGTTTTTTAGTGCAGTTTAATTTTCATACGGCATGTTTTGACCCTTCTATGTTTAAAATCCACGTTAATCGTCAGATGAAGGGGAATGTAGTATGCTTTTGAATCAAGTTAATATGTGGAGGAACTCAATGTGTGCGTTCATTAGCAAGTAAGTATTATTGTATCGTGAGGTTCATATCGTGATAAGGTCGTATTGCGACGTTTGGACATCGTTACATCCCTAGGTCTTGGTTGCTAAAACTCACAATCTGGCCATTGCTGGCAGCGTTCGCCTTTGTTATGCTGCTGGTGCTAAGTCAGAAGCCAGATAGTTCCTGGGTAAACTTCAACCCGGTATCCAACATTTGTAAGTGACGGTCAAGACGGCGAGGCAGGAAAAAGTCAGCTTAGATGGCCAGTGTAAAAGAGGTTATAGTCAAGGTCAGGGGTGCTCAAGTTTGGTCCTCGAGAGCCCCTATCCAGCCTGTTTTCCATGTTTCTCTCCACTAACACACCTGTTTCATGATCAGGATCGTTATCAGGCTTCTGCAAAGCTTGCTGATTAGCTGGTCATTAGATTCAGCTGTGCTGCAGGAGGGAAACATGGAAAACAGGCTGGATAGGGGCTCTCGAGGACCGAATTTGAGCACCCCTGGTCAAGGTGTTGGAGCAATTCGGCACTGGACAACACCTTGCATCAAACGGAATAAGCCACTTGCACCGCAATAATGTAGGTTGCAACAATCTGTATATGCACAATTATTTTTTGTCTATTCATCGAGTAAATATCAAAATACAGTGCATAATAATAATTTTAAAAAATGCCTCTTTGGTTTGTACTTTTATGTAGGCTCCATGCCTTTCTGCCTGGTTTGATTCATAAGGCTAAGATTTGAATCAACTACTGCTGATCGAACTTTCTGAATCTATGTATAGTTTTTTCTATATATAGAAACAAACCACAAATGTACATACCACTTTAAGTAAAATATCCATCCACTATTTCAAGAACAATGGACTCAATCAGCAGTTAATGCATGTGACAGTTTAATTATATAAAAAAGAAGAAGAAGAAACAGAGAAAATTGGTCCTTTCAACTGTATTAATCTAAGACTGTGACATGTATTCGTTATTTGCTCATTTATTTGCTTTATTTTTATCATCTCTGGCAGGTATTCTTACATATTAGAATGATGATGACAAACCAAAAAGTAATCATATAACATCCATTTAGCAATAAGCATAGTTTCTATGCAGCATCTACAATCTTGGAATTATGGCTGTCCTATAAATAATACCATGTGTTACTCTGAAATAGGGAAATTATCTCACTCACATAGTGAATCTTGAGTCCATGAAACATTTGATCTACCCAAAAAAATTACTTTGTCCACTTTAATTTTTTTTTGCTTTGGCTCGTAAAGAGATACAAATTGTTGAACCACACAGGTAAGAAACATCTATCCCCCACCCAGAACTCACACGTACACACATGAACCCTACATGCTGTAAATCCTGAGACCACCCGGGACCATTCCGACCACCAGGCCTGTCCAGTACACGGGGTGCATGTTTTTGATCAGCAGGTCTGGGAACACACATAAAACCTGGTAAAAGGTGGGCAAACACACACACATGCAAAGCAATAATACTGTCACACACAGAGGCACACATGGTCACTAATGGAGTACTGGTTTTAATGTTTTTTCTTATGACTGACTTTTGAGTGCAGTGAGGAAATGTCTGTGGGTGAAAACGAGGAGAGCGAGAGAGAGAGAGAGAGAGAGAGAGAGACGCACATGCGCACCATGTGAACTAATGGGCTGACTGATAGGGGCACACACAGTAGGGGGTTTGTGTTTGGATGGGGATTAACATGGGAGACACTAGAAACATGTCCATAAATTCAAATGGTGCAGGCAGAGCAGCTGAAATGTGGTTAAATATTTTGTATAGTATAAATGTTTAAATAGTTTACATAACAATTATGTTTTTTTTTGTTGAAAAGCAAGTGAGCAAATGTTTCAAAATCTAACTCACAATTGCCACCATTAGAATGATTGTAGTCAGAGGTGACAAATCCAGGTCCAGAAAGTATAAACCCAGGCACAGTTTGGCTTTAGCCCCTGATGCTAACTAGCTTCCTAGCAGATAAACGTGCACCCAGGAGCTAGCTAGCTAATCTAATCTAATCTAATCTAATCTAATCTAATCTAATCTAATCTAATCTAATCTAATCTAATCTAATCTAATCTAATCTAATCTAATCTAATTTAGTTATTTATAAAATCAAGTAAATTGTAAACAGAGGTGGCAAATCCAGGTCCAGAAAGAAAAACCAAGGCACAGTTTGGCTTTAGCCCCAGGTGCTAGCTAGCTTTCTCGACCTAGATTTGCCACCTCTGATTGCAATTGTTGTGAGCTATAATTAGAAACTAACTCTAAGACCCCAGCATGAATCAGCAGCCGCTCTGTCACTTGGCCGTCACCAGCGGATCAAAGAAGCAGTTAATTGAAACAAAACGTGCAATATGACGTTTCACCTTCACAAGTCCTTTGTACAGTTTCATGAACACGAAAAAGTAAAGATGCTTAAGTTTCTGGGAGAATACGCGCACTGCTAGATACGAGAGGGGATGACCTCATTTAAACGTTGCTCCGCCCAGAGCGTGTACATTTCATGAAGGTGTATAATTGACACACTCAAGTTGATTGGAAAAATCTGCACAGCCAAAAATGTGCGCAACAGCATGCCTTTTCTGTAAAGTTCTGATGGGAACTTTCACCAAATCTTTTATCCCCTGACAACACACCCATGTGGGTTGGATATGGGCTGGTGAATAGGCCCCAACCGGGCTACCCAGCTGGGTCCCAGTTAATGTTGGCCAGGGATATCATGGTGGCCCCACATGGGCAAGCCCAGATGGACTCAAGTATGGACCCTAACTAAAAGCCACATGGGCATGGAATGGGCTCCATCTGGGCTGTCGAGCTTGCTTAGTTTCGCCCACACAGCAAAAAGCCCAGTGCTGAATTGACTCCAACAGAGTTGATAGAAAAATATATATTTTTTTACTTTTTCAGAGTTTATATAGTTCCACACTTTCCAGAGGTAAATCGACACACTTAAAAGTTGACTCCTAAAAAATGATTGCTGTGACAGGGATTTAGACCAGGGTACAATGGAACCAAAGTCAGATACTCAAGTTCGGTCCTTGAGAGCCCCTATCCAGCCTGTTTTCCATTTTTTCCTCCTGCAGCATGAAGGTATTAGTTGATTACTATATTAAGTGTAATCTTTGCGTGTTCAAAATAATTGCATATGAGATCTTATGAAGAAGCTTTCTTTGCAAAGCATTTATTTCAAGAGCTCTTAAAAGACACAGGAGAATTTGCTTACATTCAAAGGTGATGTTAAGCCTCGAGTGTATCCGAATATGAAAACACCCACTCTTTTATCCACAAGAAACTCCCTCTCCCACTCACAGGCTGGACAAAGGGTTAGTAATTATAATAAGCAGACAAGTGATATACCGACATGTTTACTCCAGCTCTCCTATCATCCCGGATATATGATGTAGGCAGGTAATGATCTTGGACCTTCAGTTTTTACGACATAATGAGTAATAGCATGAGAACTTGACTCCCTTCAGACACACAGTGTTATCTCCATGAGAACTGGAAGGGAGTAAAGGTTCCAATACATTTCACAACAACATTATCACAGTGTTTTTCATTCCAATACACAGTTATATGTCCAATATACTTATTAGTAAATTCATAAACAGTAAAAATATAAATTGAAAATGTTAAATGTCTTCAAGCACAGTTGAATCTAATGATAAGCTAATCAGCAAGCTTTGCAGAAGCCTAATAACAACTCTGATCATGAATCAGGTGTGTTAGTGGAGAGAAACATGGAAAACAGGCTGGATAGGTGCTCTCGAGGACCAAACTTGAGCACCCCTGCTCTAATCACTGAGCTATACAGCCACATGCTAAAACAGATGTTGTAAATGCATTTCATTTTATATCAGCCCATCAGTGATCAAATTTTAACAGCAGTTTTTGCTGGGAAGTCCGTGAGTGAAAATGGCTTCCAGTGCCCAAATTCCCTTTGTTCGAAAGTCAGGGTTTCCTGTGACAAGTGAGGAAAAGGAAAATGGCGCCAACTCATCTCTAAAACTGGAGATGTGCCAGTGGAAAGGTGGAGATTAATTACTTATCTAATCTACAACTTTGTAAAATAACACCTACTTAAGACACCATTTAATTCTGAAATTATTAAAATTACTCTTGGAAACTAGCATTGTGCTAAATCTGGTGCAGCCACCTTTTCAATGTTACTGTACATCGTCCTTTTAATAAACTAAACTTCAGGAGTTAAAATCTGCTAGTTTTAACCTATTTTTGCTGCGCAGATGGGCTCAAGTTGGGTCTCATATGGGCGGCCCTAGCTAAAACCCACATGAGCATGGATGGGCTGGTGAATGGGCCCCAACTGGGCTGCCCAGCTGGGTCCTGTTAAATTTGGTCTGGGGGTTCCATGGTGGCCACATGTGGGCAATTCCAGATACTTACTGTACTGACATGATCACTCATTTCGATTCACCATGTTTTTTCATAATTTTGCTTAAGGAACAGCGGCCGCCGGCCGGTAAACTCGCCAAGAGTGAAAAGCACCATTACCCATTATGCATTGAGAAATGATTTGCGATTGAGATTGGTCGATGAAACGCTGACAAGAACGCCCAAATGGCCGTTTCTGTTGAATGACAGCAACGCCCCGGCCGCTGTTGCGATTTTGTAATGTTTTGCGATGGGTGTTTCTGCAACATTGTTCTTATCACTTTGACTATGAGAGCAGCAGTGAAACACATATTTTGAAGAGTCTCTCACCAATACATGCACATTTTGGAAGATTGTATTATACTCTGAGTTTGAGAAAGGTTGGCATGCCATTGGAAAATATTCTGAGTGTCTTTGCTTTTAGTATGATACATGTTCGGTTCTGATACTGTTCAAGGTGTCCAGTTAGTTTTCTTGCAATATGTAAATGATTGAAGACATGAATGCAACATTTTAGAAGATGTATCCTGTATTCTAGGAACTTTGAAATGTGCACCCGGGAATATTCTCTTCTAAAGCAAATTTGCTAATTCATGGAAAAATAATGTTTTGAATATTCCATGTGGCATACTTATATCTGTTTAGAAAAAAGTGAGAATTATTTAAAAATAATAATTATTAACACAATTCTATAGTGGATTTAACCAAAATGCAATTAGAAATAGAAAACAAAAATCTGGAACCAACTGCCATCCCACTGCTCTTTTGAAAGAGAGGATGATAAAAAAAATTGTTTTGCCAAAATCTAAAGATATTGTGTATGAAAAAAAAATAGTAAAGCTCAAACTTTGCTAATGATGATGATCTGATTATCAAAATGGCAATGGCAATCTTTTTTCATACAATAGATGAATAAATCAAGCAAGACACAACTCATTGCATTGAGACGAATGTTCACTTCCCCTGTAGTTTACCTTGAAATACAATTATTTCCATGGAGTTATCCAGTGTCATGAAATTGGATGAATTGCATCCACGTTTCAGACACAGCACATTTGTTTTCATACATGTATGTTCATTGTGGATATGTATGTGTGTATGGCATGTCTATATGTTCTGGGTTCTGTTTTATCAAGAGTTATAATTGAAAATAAAAATATAATTGATTTCAATTATAAGCCAGTACAACGTGAATGGATTTAAAATGAAATTATTATCGATTTCAACCCTTGATAAAACAGGGCCAAAATGTGGAAATGAGTTGTTGTGGATTTTGTGTTGTAAATAAAAGTGCAAATATTGTTCTTGCACAATTAAAAGTCATTGATAAAAATTAAAGTGAAAATATGACATTTGGTTGTCAGTTACACTGAAATCACGTTTAAATTTAAATTTGGGACTATTCATTACGACAAATTACAGTTGAACCTGTTATAACACATTCATTGGTACCTTGAAAATGGTTTTATTATCAGGTATCTTGCTTGTTATATCAGGAGATAAGGCAAATACATATAATCAGATCTCTTATTTGAACATATGTATAATGTATGAACACACTGATACATTTCTAGCATTCACAACATTGAAAATCAAAATCCATGTACAGTAAAAATAAAATACCATATGTAATAGCTATACATGCAATGTATTCCTTATGCTACGCCTCATCTCTCTCTTCCATGCCAATGGGATGCTGCCTTATGTCCTTTTTCTGCGTCTGCTGGGCAAGTTAATGTCCCTGACAGCACTTGTGCCACTAGGTCTGCTGTCACTGCGACCATTGCAACGGTGGGTGCTCCGTTTCCGACTCGACCCGCTGCTGGACCGTCGGAAGCGTTTCCAAGTGTCCAGTCGGTCCATGGATGCTCTCGCACTTTGAGGTCACCGACACCAGCCTGAGCAGATGGGGTGCAGTTTGGCAACACAGGACTGCTCAAGGCCGGTGGTCTGCAGGAGACAGGTTGCTGCACAACAATGTGCTGGAGCTGCGGGCGGTGCATCTGGCCCTCATTTATTTTCTGCCCTTCGTGGCAAGGCGCCATGACCTGGTACGATCGGACAACACCTCCACTGTGTATCACAGGAATCATCAGGGTGGGACGAGGTCCACCCAGTTGCTACGGGCCTCATGGAGGCTTCTTAGATGGGCTGCCCCCCGCCTTGTCAGCCTGTGGGCTATGTTTTTCCTGGGCATTGTTAACCAGTCAGTGGATTCCCTCTCCCGCCGTCGTCCGCCTCAGGGGGATTGGCGTCTCCACCCGGAGGTGGTGAGCGCCATTTGGAGTCGCTTTGGAAAAGAGACAGTAGATCTTTTTGCCTCCGAGGAGTCCACTCACGTCCCCTCTGGTTATCCCTAAGGGAGTGGAGCAGCCCGCTAGGCCAGGATGCTCTGGCACACCCCTGGCCAAGGGGCCTTCTATATGCTTTCCCGCCTCTCCCCCTCATAGGGTCCTTCTGGAGGGTCACACGTTGTTGCTGGTGGTCCCTTTTTGGCCAACCCAGACTTGGTTCCCCCTCCTCCGCAGTCTCTGCTCTTCCAATCCGTGGCTCCTGCCCAGTCAGAGTCGGATTTGGCATCCCAATCCCCGTCGGCTCCACTTGTGTGTCTGGCCGCTGAGGGTCGAGACCCATTGCTGACTGAGTGCTCGTCTTCTGTTAAGCAAACAATCCTTAATACCAGGGCTCCGTCCACTCGTCGTTTGCGGAGTGGTGTGCAAGCTGCTGAATGGATCCCTATTCCCACTGTTTTAGATTTCCTCCAATCTGTTTTCGAAAAGGGGGGTTCCCCTTCTACGATCAAGGTCTACGTGGCGGCTATTTTTGCCCGCCATATTGCAGTGGATGGCAAGTCTGTGGGTTGCCATAGCCTAGTGGCCTCCTTCCTCAGGGGTGCCTTTCGCCTTCGTTCTAAGAACCCGTCTCGAGGCCCCGCCTGGGACCTTCGATTGGTGCTCGATGCACTGTGCAGGTCCCCTTTCGAGCCGTTGACCGAAGGGGAACTTCGCTGGCTGTCTCGTGAGATGGCGTTTCTACTTCCGACGGGGCAAGGGTCATAATGCTCCAAATGCTGCTTTTGTTCCCAAAGTTTTGTCTGGCTCTCAAGCAACCCACCCTATTCGTCTCGCTCGTTTTGCGCCAGCGTCGACGGATGGGGATGATGCTCCAAGTCTTTGTTGTCCTGTGAGGGGGCTCCGCTCTTATTTGGATGCTACGGCAAGTTTCCGTACATCGGGTCTCTGGTTGTCCCCCTCCTTCTGGGGTGGGCAGTCACTCCACCAGGAGTGTGTCTACGCTACGGGCTGTTCTGAAAGGAGTGTCCTTGGAGCACGTGTGTGCGGCTGCTTCCTTGTCGTAATCTTGCACGTTCTCCAGATTCTACAGTTTGGATGTCAACTCTCCTCATCCAATGGATGTGGTTCACGGTCCTGCGGAGGTCCCTCTGTGAGGTACATTTTCCAGGGTCTTCATGACATCACTGGTATTCGGCGTTTCGTGCTGTTTCAGCACCGCCACCTGGAGGGACGAAATAGAACGACAGTTACGTATGTAACTACGGTTCCATGAGTCCCAAACGACCGCCAGCATTGCTTGTCACTGAGCCATTGTGTTGATTTGCGTGAGAAGGTTCTGAGAGACTGGGTTCCGGTTGCTATCCTCTTTTATACATGAGGATCACGTCAGCCGGAACCCTGGAAATGTCCTTTTATGAATTCTTTCTCGAGTGACGCATGCGCGTGGGGGATTTCCGTGCTGTTTCAGAACCGCCACCTGGCGGTCGTTCGGGACTCATAGAACATAGTTCCGTACGTAACTGTCGTTTTACAAGTTGAGTTTGATGAAGCAATTTCACTTTTTGATGTTCTTTGGGTCATTTCTTGTTGATGCTTTGGTTTTAGAGAGCTTTGATGGATATGTTTGGAATCTGTGGACTGTCTGCTTTCGTTCAATGGTTTGCTTGTGTGTTTTGCATGATGTAGCACAGCGGGAGAGCCGAGTTATTTCACTGTGTGGTGCAATACCGATTTCTATATATATTTCTGATAATAACATTTGTTGGCATTTGAGCTGTGTTTGGGGCATGTAAAAATGGTTTATATATTCTTATAGCCCCGGTTCTGCAGTTTAATTTGATGTGTGACATTATTATATTCTTTCATGATTAGTGCATATTCCGGGTGGGGGGCTCTTCTTGAAGGGCTTTAGTTTCTTTTCCTCTCTTTTCACTAATGTGCTTAAATTCAGCAGGTCGTCTCATCTGATCTCAGCTCAGAGAGGTGGTCGCCGGTGTGAGTGATCCGACGCCGCCTCGTCCAGGTTTCAAAGTGGTCCCCTCAGGCTGCGACTTGAGCTACGGGCTGTGCGCGGGGGAATATACCGTCCTCTACCAGCAGCCGCGTGGTGCCCCGCTGGCTTCCCGCTTTGTTAATATGTTTAAACGTAGTGGGAGAGGCTTCGAGGTGGCCGCCTCAGCAGCCGCGACATGGGCTGCAAGTGAGGGAACGGGTCCTATCCACCGGCATCCACGAGATGCTGCGCGGGCTGGGCTAGCGCTCGTTTTGCGCTAGGAGGAACAGAACGGAGGTCGAAGTTGACTCAATCAATCAATCAATCAATCAATCAATCAATCAATCAAATATTTATTTCTATAGCACCTTTCATACTTTGAAAGCAACACAAGGTGCTTCACATGAAAAAAGCAAACAAACACAACGAAAATCAAAAACACAAACCAATTCCCTCCCACCCCTTGTAATATGTGTTTCCCTGGAATGCACCACACAAAGTAGGTGCAGTTAAAAAAACAAACATTAATGTATAAAGCATGGCTGCAGATTAAATTGAATTGAATTGCATGCTACTATAACTTTCGAGATTAAAAAACAAACAAACAATGAGTTTATGAGTGCAAAATGGGCCATCTTGGCAGGATAATCCCTTTTTTAAATACACATTTTTAAAGTTAACTTTAATATTTAAGTACCCCAACCCTCTCTCGTGAAAAAAGGCCTAAAATAAAACTTAAAAAAATTAATAAATAAGAGTATCGCAATATATATCGGATCGCCACCAAGGTATTTTTATCCGGATTGGATCGTGATAGAAGTGGATTGTACCAGCCATATATATTGTAGCGATAATTGATGTTGTCTTTTGGACCCAACAAATAAAATCATCAATTCATAATCTGAAGTCGGCACATTCAAAATGTGTGGTTCTTTGTATTACTAAAATAATTACTAATCCACTCGGACACAAGCACGATTGAGGCTGAACTAGATTTAAAAAAAACATGCATTTATTTACTACGGTCACACATACAGAATCACAATACTGTCTACTTAACTATCATACGGTGAAAAAAATAAAAATATAAGTTAACTAATGGAAATAAGAAAGGATTAATTTAACGAGGTAGAAAGGAAAGGTTTGACTTGCCAAAGCTGTGAGATGTTTGAAATGGAAGTTGCACCAACAATATGTCAAATTGGTCATGAGACGTGCAACTTACTGGAGTGAGGTGGGTCGAGCGGCTGGAGGGACGATTGGTTGAAGAAAGAAGAAAGAGGAAAGAAAAAAAAACTGCTCCCAAAAAAAACCCAAGGCAAAAATAAAAATTATGAAAAATTGTTCAGCAGTAAGATGAAGGAATATTTTGATTACTGTATTAAGTGTAATCTTTGCGTGTCCAAAATAATTGTATTCAGGATCTGATGAAGAAGTTTTCTTGCAAGAATTTATTTAGAAGCTTCTAAAGACACAGTCAGGACATCCACATCTGAATGCAACGTGGATCCCCCCAAGTGTGTGACAATTTACAGAACAGAGACCTCCCAAAAAATAAAATTGAGGGTGACTGGCAGTATTCGTTTTATATATATATGTGTATATATATATATATATATATATATGTATATATGTATATATGTGTATATATATATATATATATATATGTATATATGTATATATGTGTATATATATATATATATATATATGTATATATGTATATATATACGTATATATATATATATATATGTATATATGTGTGTATATATATATATATATATATATATATATATATATGTATGTATTGCAAAAACTCAAAATCTTGCAAAGAACATTTGTCTTATTTCTAGTCAAATTATGTCTATGTGCTTAACTTTAGACAATATGACTTACAACAAAAAATACACAAAGATGGGAATCGCTTGTTTCAAGACATTGCATCTTAAATATCTTGTTAGGTGAGAAAATCTTGAAGTGATCTTTTTTTGAGAATTATTTTATATGAAATACGTTTTTTTTTTTCAATGATGTTTTTAAGTTTTTAAGATGTAAGTTGTATGGTGAATTATCTTGTTTCAAGAAAGAAAACAAACTTGAAATCAGACAACACAACTTTATTGGAACTGCAGGTCAAGAGCTTTTCCAAAATGAAAGCACAGCACTATTCATTATTGAAACAATTGATGGAATGCATATTAAGAGTGACATATAATTATGTCAGCAAGATCATACTTCAATGGAATGTACATGCCATTATTAAAGCTAACATAATAATATGGTGTAAAATCCTCACATGTATCAGTATTCACAAATTTTTATTTTATTTTATTTGCCCCCTTAAACACTTCCCTCTGGGGATTATGTGTGCAAGCGTCAACCCTGTGTTTTCTCAAACCAACCAGAGACAGTTCAAAAAGGAACATACCTCAGTGCCTACCGAGACCTAAAAGCCTGTTTAGCAAGCAAACTAGCGATAAGACTGCTTATCAGTCCCCAGACCATCTTTTATGGTCTGGTCTATCCACAAGAATTAGCCATGTGTTTTTGGAAACAGCGCCCCTTGAAAGTTATACAGTACAACAGTGCCCTCCAGCGGTCAATATCGGTATTATCCTCAAGAATCCTGCCGCTCATAATTAATCTGAAGTCTACATAATTTGGGACATTAACGGACTCTATGTACTTGACTGACATCAAGTGACTTCTGTTGTTTATCTTTGTACACAACCTGTATGTCTATCTCAAATGAATGATGTGCGTAACTTCTGCAGCCATCTAAGTTTAGCTAATTAGTAAGCTTAGCGGATTCAATAACTTGCGGTAATGTTTGAATTGTGTTCAGAATGATAAATGAAGCATCTGGCTTGTTAATTCTGATAAAAAAATATTAAATGCTATCCCAAAAACTTGGTCTCAGTCGACCAAATCTGCTTTAAGCGCACGGAAGAGGTGGGATTACTACTCCAATTCCCTGGAACACAAGTTAAAAAGCCAGCGCGCAAAAGAACTTCCCCCTCTTCTTCGCCTCTCTTCTTTGCTCTTCTCCTTCTTCGTCTCTTCTCCTCATGCCCCATGTTTCTCCCGATCATCACGAGAGACGTGGTCGCCGAACACGCTGCGAGCGACCACGTCTCTTCCTTCTTTGAGCGCCCCAAAGCACGCATCACGCAAGGACTCGTAACCACACTGCGCGTCCCAAATCACGCGTGTCTGTTCCTGCCGAGTGCCGACCCACCTACCTTCCACTCTCTGAATCACGCAGCGCCCCGCCAACCTGGTTACACGACAGCTGTAAGGCACCGAGCCGTTGCACGCCAGCGACCCATTTCTGCTCCAGCTGTGCGCCCGAGACGCCGCGCAGCACCCAAACCATCTGACTGCGGCCTCTCAACCGCGCAAGCACATCACCACCTACCGGGACTCTGCCATCCAAGGACCTGCCGCTGCCTCCACGCCGTGCGCGCACCTCACCACTGTTGACATTTAACTGTTTCAAGTCATATTTTAACTGTTTTGAATTTAGTTATATATGTGTAGATATAGATATTACTATGTTAATTCAATCATTAGATGTATAAGCATGTGATAATGATTTCTTTAAACTTTGTTTGAACTCTGTTCTCTCTCTTTCCGTGAGAAAAGAATGTGTTAAAAGGTTTCTGTTGATTTATCGGAAGGGTATGTTTTAAATACTGTCAGAGTTTCTGGTCATCAGGTCATAAAAGTCTAAATCTCCAAGGGCAAAGCCTGTCAACATAAATTCTCCAAAGTTTGGAAGTAACTCTGACAGGAACTTGTATCTGCTTTATATCACAACTCTGCTAAGATTCAAAGGAGGGCGGGGACAAGTCACAATGTAAAACCTTTCCTATAAAGATGCTGAAGATTCACTATTAAATACACACTTGGAGGGCTGCATCATTTTTTGAGTGAGCCTAATTCTGTCTTTTAGAAGCTTTTAAAATAAAATAAAAACTTGCAAGAACTTCTTCATCGATCTCATTTATGATTTATTTGAACACGCAAAAGATTACAAAAATACATGTAATCTTAAAAAGTGGTGACCCCGAACGTTTTTGGCGTTTTCAAGCTGTGACGTTCACGGACAAATGGAATTTCTGGCGCCATATTAATTGAACGGTAAGTGGAGACGTTTATCCATGTAGAGAAATTCTGTTTGTTTGGGATCGCTACAGCTGGTTTTCGTCTTCTAAATTGTCTAAATTGTATATGAGATCTGAGTGAACAAGTATTAGCGGAGTTTGAAGTCGTTTTTTGTTACGGAGGGACGCGAAGTCCTTGATTTTAGATTTTACTACGACATTGAACTATACCGTACGTGGTGACGGTTGTTGTTTACGGAAGTACCGTCACATTGGATTGTGCACAGCTGTAGTAGGAACAGCTTTTGGGGACAGGTTAAGCGAGCGGCTTTGTTGTTTTTGTTGTTTATTGTTGTTTTTGTTGAGTTTAGCCGCTCGTGAAGTAATCGGTGGATCTAGATGTATTTATTTTTCGACGAAGGCACGTTGTATTTTATTAAGGCGAGTCCGTGCACTTCGGAGATATTTTATGTTCGTCTGTAGTTATTTTTTATTTTTTGGGGGAGTAATGAGCAACGTTGCTGAATAATTTTGACCTATTGAATTGTGGTACCACAAGTGAGATGTCACTGACTCGATAAATATTAAATATGACTTGAATATAATTAATATACAGTATGGAGGACATTTGTGACCGTGACACCGAGTGGTTTGACCTGGATGTACTTCCGGTTCATACTCGGAACATGTTGTTGGTTGCACAGGTCGCGAACGCTTCCGAGGTCGCAATAGGCGCTTTGCCCGCAAGACGGAGGAAAAAATTGAAGATTTGCTCACCCGACTGATGTAGGCCTCTGTGAAGTTGCTCCAGTAACATTTGAAGTAAAACCCGACTCCGTTTGGGTGCCGCAGTACCAAATGAAGCCTGACGGGAAAATTGGCATCTCAGCGACAATTAATGGTTTGCTAAAGGCGGGGGTTCTTTGTATAATTGATAGGTCTAGTTACAATACTCCCAGTAGAAAAGAAAAATACTGGTAAATTTCATATGGTGCATGATCTCAGAGCTATTAATGCTAAAGTTTTGACACCTGCACTGCTGGTGCATACGCATTTTACCTGCATTGACCTTGCGAATGCATTTTTTTCATCCCTCTTGACATGTCTATGCAAAAGTATTTTGCATTTACGTGGAATAATGAGTGTTACTCATATACCCGATTGCCACAAGGGTTTGTGTTATCTCCTGGAGTTTTTAATGCTTCCCTTCGACAGCTGCTGTCACCTCTCCGACTTCCTACTGATGTTCTTTTAGTGCAGTATGTGGACGATCTACTACTGGCTGCACCATCCGAGGAGTCCTGCCTTCAAGCTACAAAGCTCCTTTTGAGCCACCTGGCTTCGGTGGGCCTGAAGTGCTCCATGGACAAACTCCAAATTGCCCGACCTCAGGTTTCTTTCTTGGGTTGACTTATATCAAAGCATGGAACAGGTATTTCTCCGTCACACAAAGAGGACATCTTGCACCATCCCAAACCGACAAATGTGAAACAAATGTTGGCTTTTCTGGGCCTGTGCAACTATTCCAGACATCATGTTCCGGATTTTGCGGAACTGACTCATTCTCTTAGACAATTAGTGAATGAAAAAGGAATGAGAAACCTGCCACATGTTCTTGATTGGACTCATGATGCTGAGACCTCTTTTGTTCTGCTAAAACAGTTTTTGTCATCAGCCGCGGCTCTGGTCGTTCCTGATTACACTAAGATGTTTTTCCTTGGTGTTTCTGAGAAATCATCGAGTGTGTCGGCTGTTCTTTTTCAAAAGAGGGAGAATGGTTTGCCTTTATGCATCAACACGTCTTGAAAAATATGAACAGCGTCACCATGTGTGCGCAGCATTTGCTTCAGCACTTGCTCGCTTGATTCAGAAAACATCTCATATTGTGTTACATCATCCGCTGACAGTACGTACATCACATAGTACAGTGCGGTACGTAACCAGCCAAGCATTTACTATATTTACTATGACGACAGAGAAAGATTAAATCAGTCTTGACACAACCTCACATTTTGTTCATACATGAGGGGATTAACATGGCAGACGGCATGTTGGAGGGACAACCCCATTGCTGCACTCAGCGAATTCTGGAAGACAACTCACTGAGAAATGACCTTTACGACATCCCGCCAGACGACCCAGACTTGACGTTATTTACGGACGGCTGTTGTTTCAAGGGCAATAAAGGACTCCAATCAGGTTTATCTGTAACACAGATGACTGGAACAACTTTTGACCTAAAAGTGGCAGAGAGACTTACAGGGCCTCAGTCAGCTCAACGAGCAGAAATAGTGGCTGTGACAACTGCATTAAAATTAGCAAAAGATAAGACTGTGAACATTTACACTGACTCTGCGTATGCACATGTGGTTGTGCATACAGCCATCAAAGAATGGCAAAGAAATGACTTCATGACTGCTTCAGGGACACCTATCAAACACCATCAAGACATTTTTGATTTGAAAGACGCCTTGCTACTGCCCAAAGCAGTAGCTGTGATAAAATGTAATGGACATTCCAAAAATAATGATGTTGTGTCAGTAGGAAATGATTCTGCAGACAAGGCATCAAAACAAGCAACGGGCTACAACCCAATACTTCAATTGACGGTGAGCGAAGGTGAATTGGGAGACGGACAAGAAATAACTTCGGAAACAATCAACCTGTGGCAGGTGAAAGCCAGTGCGGAGGAAAAGAGTGTTTGGCTGTCAAGAGGTGCTCAAAAAGATGGGGCAGGTATATGGCGGAGTGAAGGTAAATATAGCCCATCACAGAAACAATTAAAAATTCTAATCTCTGAAGCCCATGGAATATGCCATGTTGGTGTAGACGAAACACTAAGACGACTAAGCAACTGGTGGCATCCTTATATGAGACAAATTGTTAAAAGTGAACTGCAGGACTGCAGTGTTTGTAATAAATTCAACAGTATGCCTACATCTAAACCTCCTCCTGGCACTCACGATCTGGAAGTGACTGCTCCAGGACAAGTAATTTCAATGGATTTTACTGATATGATAAAGCCAGTGGAAGGTTACCGATATTTATTGGTAATAGTGGATTCCTATTCCAGGTGGCCGGAAGCATATCACGGCAAATCTGAAACAGCAGAGGTCGTGGTAAAACATTTGATTAATCATTACATACCATCACATGGGTTTCCCAGAAAAATTAGATCAGACAATGGAACCCATTTCAGAAACAAACATTTACAGGAAGTAGAAAAAGCATTGGGTCTAAAACATACATTTGGTTCTGTATACCATCCTCAATCTCAAGGACAAGTTGAACGAATGAATAGAAATATTAAAGAAAAATTGGCTAAAGCACTGGCCTCATCAAAATTTAACTGGCTATAAGCTCTTCCTATTGCATTGATGAATGTGCAAATGTCACTAAACTTAGCGAAGGGCCGGACTCCGTTTGAAGGTCACACAAACAGACCATTTCCAGCTCCTAATGTTCCGCTGGAAGAGTCACATATTGCAGGACCTCCAGTACTTAAACAGATAGTATCTACGTTCTCCAAGCTAACAAATAAACAACCAGATGTTCCTTCAGAAATAAATAATTGTGAATATGTGTGGTTAAAAGTCACTAAACGAAAATGGTCTGCTCCTAGATGGACTGGACCACACAAAGTGATGGAGAGAACGTCTTGTGCAGTGCGCTTGCATAAGAAGGGGGACACGTGGTACCACCTGTCATCCACGAGGCCCACTGGATCTGGTTCAACTCCCCCACCAGTGGGAGCCATCTGACAGATTCAACTGGAAAACTATGCCTGCTCCCAGTATCCAGCTGCCTGCTCGCGGGGGATGTCGTTCAATGGAGATTGAGTCAAGTGTCCTTTTCCGGGAAGCATTATTCCACAATTGAGTCACATTTTGGGAAGATAATCCCAGTGACCAAATCCTTGGATCTCTGGCAGTTGCCCAGGGTTCTGAAAGAAGCTGACAACGCCCTTTTCAAAAAAAAAGCCTGACAATTGCCCTTGTCATTCAACAAAGAACTTCATCACAAGATGGCTTCAAAGCGGGAACACGCCACCAGCCTCTACATTGCGACACTTTTTCTCATATTGATTGTTATGCCATTCTGGTACTTTTGGAAGCCCCTAGATGCAAATTTGAATGTAACTACAACACATTGTGTTAAGCGAGATAGTAAATCCCCACACATTCCCTGGATCATATCCTGGACTTATAATAACTCAATTGCTGTGACAGTTGCCCCAAACATGAACACCTCTGTTAAAATTCCCATTAAATCTTTGAAGGTATTTAAAAGAGGGAGGCAAACTAAGGGAAGTCTTTGGGTTAAGTACTGGTGGTATTTGACACGACATGTTTTACGACTAGACTGGAGTGCTTTAATAACCACCCAGAGCGGACGATACTGGCCACCGGGATCAAGCTTGGAGGCAATTTTCTTTAGCAAAAGGGTAACGCTACGTAAAATGGGAGGTCAACTCGAATTGACTTTTGCTTTTCCTGATGGAAATATGCGGCCACCTATTGTAACTCTAAATAATACCTCCTGTTTCGGGCTATTGTTATGGGCATGGTTCTCCGGAGCTGATCCCTATTTTCCAATTTTAGTTTGTGTAGATAAAACTATGAGTAAGTTAGAACAACCAAAAATGATTAAATACACAATGGAAACTGGGGTAGAAGCTGTTAGTGTACCGATTGATGGTGCAGTTGAGTGGTTTCGTGCTACAACAGGATTGTCCGGCGGCAGTAACAATTGGCTACTGCTGGCAAACGAAGCAGCGCGTGCCTCTGGCGAAAACTGTGTATTTTGCGTGGGACCACGACCTTTATTGCGAGTAATCCCTGCTAAAATAGAGGATCAATGTGTAATGGAACTTATGAATAAAACTGTTGTTAAATGCTCTCAATGGGATAAGGTGTATCCACTCGTATATTGGCAGACCACTAAACCAATATTTTCAAATAAAGTTGCGGATGGTAATTTTTCATGTATTAAAATGACAGGTACTGGGGAACAATTGGGAAAATTAAATCACATCACTCACTGCATTTCAGCAATAGATGTGGGACAAAAGTTCCAACCTCAGTCTAGAACTGACATTTGGTGGTGGTGTGGTGATAATCGAATATTTGATAAGTTACCGATTAATATGCAAGGATATTGTGCTCTCATCACCCTCCTTCTGTCAGTACAAGTTTTCCCCACATCTGTTGATAACCTTTTACAAATGATTGATACTTGGGAACCAAAATCTTCTCCTTCTTTTCAGAGAATCAAACGATCTTCTTGGCAAGAGCAAAATGTCTCCACATACATAGATCCAATTGGAGTTCCGAGAGGAGTGAGTACAAATTAGCTGATCAAATAGCCTCAGGATTTGAATCTCTAATTTGCTGGTGGTGCACCATTAACAAAAACGTAGATAGAATTAATTATGTACATTATAATGTCCAAAGGCTGGGAGATTGGACTCAATCTGGTTTTGAGGCTGTACACGGCCAGTTAGCTGCCACATCTTTGATGGCATTCCAAAATCGAATTGCACTAGATATGTTGCTGGCAGAGAGGGGCGCAGTTTGTTCAATGTTTGGAGATCAGTGTTGTACGTTTATTCCGAATAACACTGCACCGAACGGAAGTTTAACTATCGCAATTGAAGGACTCCGGACACTTAATAAGAAAATGAAAGAGCATTCTGGTATAGATACTACCATATGGGATAATTGGATGCATGTTTTTGGCCGCTATAAAACTTTTGTTTCCTCAATTTTGATATCTGTTGCTGTATTTTCTGCTTTTTTAACCACATGCAGGCGTTTTTGTATTCCATGTATTCGTTCTCTTTGCCAAAGAATTATTACCACAGCTATTGAAAAACAGGATGTACAAAACAAGTCTTCTTATATGATGGTAGAATCTGTTGTTTCTCCAACCATTTCCGCTGTCGCAACATCCGATGAAGATCCCGCTGGAATTTTTCTCTAAAAATTGTTTTTTAACTCTTTCACTGCCACTGACGTTAAAAGACGTCAAGTTAAAACCTACGGAGGGCTGCCAAATGACGTTAAATGACGTCATCCAATTTATTTTTTTGAAACGGGTAGAGGGAACCCTTCCGCATCTGTGGTGAAAGTTTCCAGCAAGTCTGTTGTGCCTAATGACTATTTTTGGCCCCTAGAGGGCAGCGATGACTCTCTTTTGACAAGATTGGGTAGGCGTCAGCAGAAGACGTGAGGCGGGGCTAGAGTGTTGAGGGGACATTGGCTGAAGAAACCATAATGGCGACCGGTTTGAAAGCAGCTCATGGTCGAGCCGTTTTTTTCAAAGACGAAAAGCATTGACCAACGCTATAAAGAGCACATTGATGACGACGACGATCATCATCGATGATGATGATGGTGACTCCGAGGTTGACGGCGAAGTTGGAAGCGTTGACGCGGCGGCTATGACGACGCCATAAAAGGTTCACGGGCGAGCGATGCCAACACCGGAAAACGCGGAGCACAACCGAGCACGCTCAGCGCGACGTTCAATCGGACGACGAAGAGTGCCCCGAGTCCAATGCATATTCATCGGAGGAGTGTGTACAGTCTGCTACTTGCTATTCCCCGGAAAAAAAGGCCGTTTGCACGCGAAACGCACAAAGCGAAAGTGAAAGTAATCTGTTGTGCGAGTCCTGCTGCGTCTCCTTGCACGCAGGGGAGCGTTATAAAAAGAAAAACTGTATTTGAAACATCCACATAATTGTAAGTAGTACCACAGTTGCACACATTTGTAAATAGTTAGCGAAATTGTTTTGTCAAATTGTTACACTGTTGAATGGAAATAAACGTATGTTGCAAACTAAAAACACTTTTTCATTGTTGGTGAAAGCGTTTTACAGAAGTAAAGCACTATTTAGGTGTTTGTGGCATCATTCATGGACAAAAAGAAGTGTACAATTCACTAGAGTGCATGAAATAACATCACAAAAAGCTTGTTTTCTCCGCTTTTTGTTTCAAAACAGAGAATTTCGGTGAAAGTAACCATTTTCTATTGTTGATTACTGAAGAACGGAATAAGGTAGAAACAAACTTTTTTTTCTGATGAAGATGAGAGTCTAATCTTTCATTTGGTAGTATGTGTGTTTCCATAGTCCAAACACAACATTTTCTGTGGACCTTGAAAGATCAGTCAAAATGCTTAAATCGGCTGGCACTGGGGACAACCCGTTTCTGAAAACGTCTGGCAGTGAAAGAGTTAAGGTTAAATGTCTATTTTTGAACTCTTTCGAGTCCAATTGAAGGATTGTTGACATTTAACTGTTTCAATTTATATTTTAACTGTTTTGAATTTAGTTATATTTGTGTAGATATAGATATTACTATGTTAATTCAATCATTAGATGTATAAGCATGTGATAATGATTTCTTTAAACTTTGTTTGAACTTGTTTGAGGGTATGTTTAAAATACTGTCAGAGTTTCTGGTCATCAGGTCATCAGGTCGTAAAAGTCTAAATCGCCAAGGGCAAAGCCTGTCGACATTAATTCTCCAAAGTTTGGAAGTAACTCTGACAGGAACTTGTATCAGCTTTATATCACAACTCTGCTAAGATTCAAAGGAGGGCGGGGACAAGTCACAATGTAAAACCTTTTCTATAAAGATGCTGAAGATTCACTATTAAATACACACTTGGAGCTCTGCATAATTTTTTGAGTGAGCCTAATTCTGTGTGTTTTAGAAGCTTCTAAAATAAAATAAAAACTTGCAAGAACTTCTTCATCGATCTCATTTATGATTTATTTGAACATGCAAAAGATTACAAAAATACATGTAATCTTACACCACCAACCGGAGACCTGCAGCGGCCTTTCAGTCATGCGGCCATCACCATCAGCCAGAGACTCCAGTGCAGCATTCCAGCTGCGCGTGCGCTGACCGCCCAGATCGCCTCCCACTGAGTTTTCTTTAACTGAGGATCCACGCTCGCCGAGTCCCTCTCTCTCCCGTGCACCTGAACCATACCGTAAGAGCGACTTCATTGCAATCTGACCATATACCACTGGCGGAACGCTTGATTCAAATATAAAAAGATTGACAGGTCAAAACGCTTCCATCTCTATTTCCCATCTACCTTTTTCATTACCTTTTTTTTTATCTTAGTTAGTTAGGTTGTATGTTTTCTTTTTATCTTTGATTCACATTTTTATTCCGTTTCATTAATAGGTTAGGCTGTGACTGATATATGTGTGTGTTTACTAAATACATTTGTTGTCTAGAAATTTAATTTCAGCTGAATCATTTGTGTTTACTGAGTAGATATATAATTATCAGAAGAGCATAGTGAATTGCTATTGTGAATGAGAAGTGGGAATTGAGTAAGAGCCGATTACTGTTTGTGAGAATAGTGACTTGTATTTTGAAGAAATTACGTAATAGAACTTGAGTTTTGCAACTTGTAAATTTCAGCTGGCTGAATTTGAAGTTGTGTCTTTGTTTCCTGGGAATTGAATTTGCTGTGCACCGCGATGTGACAAAACTCTGTCTTATGTTCTTGTATGTATGACAATACTGTATAACATAACGGCTTTGGAGTATTGTCCCCGTTTTTCTTCCTGATCATGGGAGACATATTGGTCGTGATTGTTTATATTGCGAGCCCAATAACAGCTCGGCCACCGGGTACCTCTGGGCTGGGACGCCAGACGTGTGCCGCACCCGCCCGCCCGCTCACAAGGTGCCGCCATTGTCCTTGTGAATTTGAGCTGTCTGTAGTTCAGGAGAGGCCTAGCCGCCAGGCCGCAAAACCTGCCCGCTAGCTGCCCAGTTATTGAACCTGCCTCTTGTAGGCCCAAAGGCTATTAGACGAGTGTATCGTGGCCCGCCGGCCGCAACAGAAATGTGCTCCGCTCGTTAGCCAAAGAGCTAACCGGCACCGCTAGCTGCCAAAGCTAGTCGCCGTAGTCTAGCTTGCTAAGCTGGTTGGACGGTTGCTAGCTACATGTGCTAATTCACTATCTCAATTGAATTACGTGACAAACCATATGCTAAGCATACAACGACTTTGATTTCAATCCTGTGTCGAGCCTCCCTCTCCCCCCAGTGGCTTTTAGCTATCGTGGGACTCGCTAGATAATAACAATTATCTACGCTGATTAAACACATTTGTGGGCTAATTGACTGCTTGTGTTTTATTACTATATTAATAACCGATCATGTTCTAGCCCCCTATGACGTATAGCGTAGCTACGTGCTAGCTACGCTCTAGCTATTTGCATTAATAGCCCCCGGTTTAGGAAAAGCAACGCAAGGTTTACACCTGTGTTAGCTCATTTGTAAGGAACGTTTAGCTTGCTTGCATAAACAATATACACTTTTGGTTAAGCATATTAAGAGAATTATTTGCACTGTTTTGAGTTACTTTCCTCTAGCTTTCTCCTACTACTGCTTGTCTAGCACGAGTCTACCCTTCCCCTTTTAATATTTTGTTGCTTTCTGGTTTGTTTATTTTGTCTGGCTTTTTGCCATTCTATTGTTTTCATTATTTTAATTTTTCCCTTTTCATTTACTTTTGTTTAATTAAGAAGGTTGTGAGTTCCAAGTGATATATTAGGGATTCAGCCCTAATATATATATATATATTTTTTTTTTACAATTTTACGTTTTTTAAATCTTAACCGAATCCATAAGAGACATTCACATACTGTACTGACACTCCGGCTAGTTAATTTGACTAAGACTATTGATTAATTCAAATTGTATTTACCCTTCCTGTTTTTGTTTATTTATTCAATTTTAATTTAAACTTTTTATCTCGGCTTTTAAGTGAGTGAGTGAATCAAATTGAATTTAGATAAACTTGGGATAGATTTCCAACAACTTGTGTAGGTTTTGGGATTGCGTAGCCTCGCTCTGCGTTCCCTCCTCTTTGCTTCAAATATTCTCTTTTGTTTGTCTGTTTCCTTTCTGACAGCTTGAACCTATTGTGTATTGTTGACGATAATACTTGTATAATATAATACTGAATGAAAAAAAGTTTCAACCCCTAAGGTAGCAGACGCCGTCGTCTATCAATTGGACATGGGTCCAATGTCGGAGCTCGAGGTAGCCTTCTCCGATGATCCAAAGGAAGCCCAATCCAGATTAAAAAGGTCGAACCAAAACGGTCGCAACCGAACGGTGAACCAGTCCCGCGGCCCGCGAAACCGGAGGCTGCGCTCCAAAACTGACAGCCTACGTGACGAGCGACCGGACGGAAAATTGCAAACTGACTACCGCCGTCATTCCAAATCCGCTAAAGGTAAGCCTAATTCGTGCTACAAACCAAAACATGATGAAACCGAATGTGCGACGGCAACCGAATCTTGTCGCGAGTCCCGGAAACCGTCAAGACGACTCCAAAACCGACTACAGCGCAGTTGCGGACGGGATACTTAAAGCACTCCTGAAATTGTCAAAAGACCAGTATGTGCGACGAGCCGATGGCTGGACACCCAATGACATGACCCACCAACAGGGGTCACGAGCGGGTCCGCCAGAAGCTGAAACTCATAAACTGCATTCTGACTCAATGGTACTGATACTTCGGGTTGACTCCAATACTACTACCGAGTTGTGCGAATCGCGAGCTACCGACTATGTACAACCGTTCCAACAGCTTTTAGGCAAACTCACCGCCAGGGGGATAGCTCGTAAATTCCATCTGAGCGTCACCCTGGAGCGTGCTCTGACCTACGAAGCCCTCGTAGTACTTCCTGGGTGTCCTGGACACACCCTACACCCTTTTGGTGGGTGCAGACTTGCTTGTCACGCTAAAACAAAAGCTGGGCTCCGCCCCCTGTCTCGCGTGCCTCGATAACAACAGGGAATTTTTCTTGGAAGCAGGATTCTCCGACTATTGTGTGATCACGGGCCTAGACCAAATGTGCGACCAGTAGAAAAGTGTTGTGGCGTATGCCAGTAAAACATTGAATGGCCACGAGTTGAAATACTCTGACTGCGAAAAAAACCTGCTTTCCACAGTATGGGCAATTAAACATTTCTGGAACTACATTGGATACCAAAAAGTAACTGTTGATACAAACTATCATCCGGTGTCAGGTTCAGATGTAGACATTTATCAAATAAAGAGAGAAGAAGCATCTGGTTCCAAATTTATTACTCATGATTGGTCATGAGGAAGAGAAAACTGCAGCCTTAGTTTGATCGGTACAGAGTCTCTCTTGGTTCATCATTCAAATAGTCACCTCACTCTGCCAGTAGCATGTCGACCGCAATGCGGTTCTGGAACGCCATGAGTGATGTTGCAGCCAATTGTTCTCTGACAGCTATAAATCTTTCTTCAGTATAATTCCCCAATTTTTGTACATTGTAATGAATGTAGTTGATTCGGTCTACATTTTTATTGGGTGTGACCCATATGAAAATAGATTCCCACCCCGCTGCAATTTGATTTGCCAACTTATACTCATCCGGAACGCCGCGAGGAACTCCAATTGCATCCAAATAGGTTGGTCCACCGTCCCACCAGGAAGCACGTCGCTTTCTTGAGAGATGGTGGAGGGGATCATGAGCTGAAACTGCTCTCTGAATATCCCCCAGTGTGGATGGAAAAATAAACACCGGTAACTGCAGAGACACCAATGCACAACCACCAGTTGCATCTATCAAAGAATCAAACAATTTGGTGAATGAATAGCCTTCACGGTCACAAAGACCACACAACATAGCACCCCAAATCTTATCACCGCAATAGCCATGTCGACCGAGAACCCCTAATTAGGTTAGGCGTCTTGGAAAACTTCACTGACCGCAGGTATTTTCAGATTCTATATATCTGCTCCCACCTTTGAATCAGACTTTCGCTCACCCTCCTTGTTGGGTTTGTCGGTTGAGATGACCTTTTTACAATGCGTAAGATGTATCCAAGTGCTCCTTGCTTCAATCTTTATGGCCGTCGGCGTGGTCAGCAGCACTTGATGATGGCCTTCCCACTTTGGAGAATTCCAGTGCTTCTTTTTGAGGCTTCGGATCAGTACCCAGTCTCCTGGAGCTACTAGTTCTTCCTGTTGGAGAGAAGCACAATCGCCTTCTGGTAATTTCATCTCTTTTCTCTAATGTTTTTCGCATGTAATCGGCCAAACTGGCTTCGTTGCCACTGTTAATGATAATAAATAATAATAATAATAATAAAAAATTTTGAGAATAAATTAAAGCCACATGTCGTATATATTTTGTGTATCTGTCCTACCATTCCCCCTGTTGACACATGGGTCACACCATGTGTCAATATAGCGGCCCACTTATAAAGATTTTTATTTAATAAAACAAAAACAAAAAACTTGCAAGTTAAATATTTTTTGTGTATTAAGCTGGCCAGCAAATTCATATTTCGTTATCCACAAATTTAAATGTTTTGTTTTAGAAGGACATTGGTTTTCTACAAACTTGCAGTCCTTACATGTTAACTGTTGTTTCGGGTCTTTCTTGTTGGCTTTTTTTCTATTTGTTTTCTCCATGTTGGAGTCAGCGATTCTCTTAAAGAGATTAAACTGACTTTAAATCCCCGAACAAACAATAATGAGGTAGCGAACCTCCAGTCACACCGAGGTAGCGAACCTCCACTCACACCCCCTCTTTATTTACGCGCGTAGGACACCGTTGCCCTCTTTTATAGACTCTCTCTGTCTCTCTTTTATAGACTCTCTGTCTCTTTACGCAACATTGACTAGTATTCTTACGGTTTTGATTCACCCCACTTTTATAGACTCCCTCTGTCTATTTCTCAGTCCCCTCTTCCCAGTTTCATAGACTCCCTCTGTCTATTTTTCAGTCCCCTCTTCCCAGTTTCCCCTCTTTCTTTTCCTCAGTTTTATAGACTCACTCTGTCTACTTCCCTGTTTTATAGACTCTCTCGCTGTCTTTTCTGTTTTATAGACTCACTCTGTCTTTTTTAGTTTTAAGTACGTACAGGACACCGTCGCCCTCTTCTCCACGGAGTTTAAACGCGCGTAGGACACCGTCGCCCTTTAACTTTAAACGGACACTTATTTACCAAAAATCCGCCAATGAAAATATAAGTGTCCTACCAGTGTTGCCTTCTCTCTTCCTGGCTTGCTTCAACTTTCAGTCCCCAGAAACAGGGCCGAGGTCCAGTCCCAAAGGGACAGCTGCCGTGGCCACGGTCTTTCTTGGTCGTCGGCTCTGCCTCTGGGCACCTCCGGTATGTTGCAATCCGGCTATGAAGGACCAATTTAAATGTCAGGTTCAGATGTAGACATTTATCAAATAAAGAGAGAAGAAGCATCTGGTTCCAAATTTATTACTCATGATTGGTCATGAGGAAGAGAAAACTGCAGCCTTAGTTTGATCGGTACAGAGTCTCTCTTGGTTCATCATTCAAATAGTCCCCTTATATGTACTAATCGGGGCATCTGATTACATGACAGAAAGAGAAAAACAATTCCTATCTCACTTCACACTCTCTAATGCGGCATGCAAGTCCAGGGACCCTGGCGTTGACGTGCGTCACGTCTTCTTATCAGTTGTCCCCACTCGGCAGCTGAGTCGTCCACTTGCAACTTCACCAAATACAATAACACTCCTTTGCAATACATAGCAATCATAAACAGAAATTACTACACTATTACGTTGACTTGTGTTTCCCAAGAGGCAATTTACTTCAACACGGCAAATGTATAATAATCCTCCAAAATAATTCTTACATCCGGTTACCTTTTTCAACAACCTAAGTATTCGACACGGCGTCGTGACGAACACACATTGCCGGCTGGTTTATGGTTTTACAAAGTTATGACGTTCGGGTCCGGTACGCGAAAACTCAAAGTCACCGCTGGGTTCTGATCAAGCGATTTGCCAAAACTGTGTGTCGACCTCCTCGTCCCGCCGACAGACGTCGTCGTTACACCGATGCCAGAATTCATGCGTCACCGCTATTTTGGGGAACATGTCTGCAAGGACATGCCTACAGCTTACGTAGATGGCTGCTCTTACCACCACCAAACCCAGCTGCAGGCTGGGGTGGGCATCGCTTGGGCCAACAATACACTGTGCAAACCACAGCAATTTCAATTGGGCCCCCACTCTTCTCAAAATCGCTGGCATTCTGATTACACTCAAATTAGCAATTGAATGCGGTGTCACGGTACTGGTTATCGGCACTGATTCAAACTATGACCGCCTCGCCTTCACCTGTCATCTACCAGCGTGGCGTTGAAATTGTGTCCTTACGTCAGCGAAGAAACCCGTTAAACACTGTAACCTCATTGAGACGTACGATCCCGTGGTTTCCTCCAATGATATGCACGTCCATTGGACAAAGGTCCGGGTACACTCAAAAGTTCCAAGACCTGATAATCACTTTAACAACCTGACGGATACGTTAGCCAAGCAAGAAGCCCTAAACGGGACTTCTTGGACATTCGATAACTCTTGGCTTTCCTCCCAACCCACCCTGGAGTTCCACAGTCTCTCGAGTCGCCGCCCTGCGTCCGCTGCTTTTTCTTGCGACACTTTGCACAGACTACTTTGGGACCCGTAGCGTGCATACCGCCCATTCGGATCTCCGACTTGACCGCCCAGCAAGCCGGCTACTCCGCGCTGTTTAAAATCAGTTGACACCTTCCTGACCCCGTTTGCTGCCAGTTTTGGCCAGCATACCCAAGTCACCGAGCACCACTCAAACAGGAAGGAGTCACCTTTCCATGGTCTGATCTCCAAATTAATTGGGTGGGACCCCTGGTCAGATCGCTGAGAGGGAATAAATACTTGCTTACAGTAGTTTGCACGTTCACCATGTCGGTACAATGTCTGCCTGCTCCAAACGACACCGCGCACACCACCGCATGACTGCTGATGAATCACATGTTCTCCAGTTTTGAGTTGCCCTCACGGGTCAACTCAGACAGGGGAACCCACTTCACAACAACTATGGCAAATGCTGGGAATCAAGTCTTGCACATAAGCCATCACCCGCAGTCAGGTAGTGCTGACTAATTGCACCGTGGTAAATTTGTGACTTCCGACCATCGGGACTGGGACACCCGACTTCCGCTGATACTCATGACGATTCGAGCCACCCCGCATGAACCAACTGGGGTGGACCCCTTTGAGATGATGACCGGATGGCGAATGACGCTTCCCCTGTACCTGACGTACCAGCTGGGAGAAACTAACCTAGCTAAGGCATATACGGCCTCCCAGTACGTGGAGGACCTGCAAACCCACCTGCGGGCCATGTTCGCGTTTGTCCAACGACGACTTAAAGAAAGCATAGTAGGTCAGAAGACTACGACAGAAAAGCATCGCAAACGGAGTCTCAAATCGGTGATCGAGTGTGGTACTATTTGTTTCGGGCAACCGAATACTAGTACACCACGAGCCCAGAGGGGCGTCACCCGAAAATGTCTTCCCTGTTGGGACGGACCCTACAAAATCGTTGACAAGCTGTCGCCCGTTGCCTATCAAATTAGGATGAACAAAGGACGTCAGGGGAATCAGCTGAAGTGGGTCCATCAAATTCAAATCAAAAGTCACTGTGGTTTTGAACGCCCGGATTTGCAACCAAACGACGCTCGAGACTGTCACACGCGCGAAACTGACAAAGAGGGGTCACTGGCGGACAAGATCCAGGGGCCTTAGCGAGACCCTCGACTGACACCTCGACACCGTCGACGTACCCAACTGACTGTGATGAGTAAAAGCGCCAGGTGTGTATAAGGGGGTTCAATACCCCGCTGCACCCATTGGACAAAAGATGAACTTGATGTACCCCTAGTTAACACCATGAGCGAAGTTAATTCGCATACTTTGATAGCTACTAGGAAATTATGCTGATGACCATCCTGATGTTTGGTATGACTACTGTAGTGAATCAACCAGGAATGGTTGAACCTGGATCTGCCGAATCGCTAGGATTGCTAACGAATAATGACTAGAAGTTAACATACTATGGTTTACAGTCTATTTGGCTACCGACGCATGGTGGAACACTTAAGGGTATGGCCCTAGCCCGTAACACCGATAGCGCTATGTGGAATTAGACTAGATAAACCGTGCAATGATTGGCAACTGTAATTCAAGGATTATGTACTTAAAGTGTTGTGATACTTCTGAATGACATGCTGCGTGAAATCCGTTCTTTAGTGTCTCAGTTAGCTATGAAAAGCTCCCCTGTACTTAGTGCCTTTTGAAAGTAGGTTGGAATACTCTTTCCAAAGCTTTATTTTAGTCTGGCTAGCCCAATCTAAGCCCCTACGACTGCCTTTCCCTAGTCTCGATGTACCGTTGATAATGCTCAGAATTTTTTTTCTTCTCTTTTCCTCCTTTCTCGGATATTCTCGGGTAGTGCATGACTTATGACTTAAGAGAATTATGGCCCGTAGTATAGTGCCGGGTTTTGGGATTTAAGAAGGCGAAAAGCCTTTTCCCCGTTTTCTCTCTTTTTCTTCAATTTCTCTTTCTGGGTTTCGTTTCCCTAGTTACGCATTATTTGATACTAGCCTTACAGCCTTGGGATAGGTTTTGCTTCTTGTTTGGTAGTTTTGCGTCTCTTTTGTGTCTGTCTCAGGCCCGTGCCTGTTTCTGGGACCCGAGTTCCTCTGTAGCTAATACAGTACCTAGTGAGACACACCCAGTTAACTGAATACACATAGACGTACACTAACAACACACAGCCATAAACTGCATACACAAAGCCCTGCAGATGGTAGGGTAAAGTTGCACCAGCGGTATGTGTTTCTTGTTGCAGTGGAGCGTGACTGGGACTACTGCAGTCTGAGCATGGCATGGACCCCTGCCACGGATCATCTGGACCCATCAACCTGGTCATCCTGAAGATTCATCCCTTTTGACGAAGGGGGTTTGTAACGAATATAGCCCGTCACCCTCAATTTTTTTTTCATTTGCCTTTTTAAACACTTCCCTCTGGGGCATGTGTGTGCAAGCCTCAACCCTGTGTTTTCTCAAACCAACCAGAGACAGTTCAAAAAGGAAAAACTCTTTGAATTTCCCTCCAGCAGGGAGTGGATTTAGTTTTTACAATACACAGGAAACACATACCTCAGTGCCTACCGAGACCTAAAAGCCTGTTTAGCAAGCAAACTAGCGATAAGACTGCTTATCAGTCCTCAGACCATCTTTTATGGTCTGGTCTATCCACAGGAATCAGCCATGTGTTTTTGGAAACAACGCCCCTTGGAAGATATACGGTACAACAGTGCCTTCCAGCGGTCACTATCGGTATTATCCTCAAGAATCTTGCCGCTCGTAATTAATCTGAAGTCTACATAATTCGGGACATAAACAGACTCTATGTACTTGATTAACATCAAATGACTTCTGTTGTTTATCTTTGTACACAACCTGTATGTCTATGTCTATGTCTTTATGATTGCGGTAATGATTGAAATGTGTTCAGAATGATAAATGAAGCATCTGGCTTGTCAATTCTGATCAAAAATGATCAAATGCTATCCCAAAAGCTTGGTCTCAGTCGACCAAGTCTGCTTCAAGTGCACGGAAGAGGCGGGACTACTACTCCGACCTCCTGGGACACAAGTTTAATAACCAGCGCGCAAAGGAACTCCTTTTATCCGCCTCTCTTCTTCGCTCTTCTCCCTCTTTGCCTGTTCTCCTCATGCGCCATGAACTTCTCCTGACCATCACGAGAGATTTGTGATGGTTGTAATTGGCTTCCTTTTTTGAGCGCCCCAAAGCATGAAAAACGCAAGGACTTGCAACCACACTGCGCGTCCCAAAACGCGCGTCTGCTCCTGCCGAGAGCCGACCCACTTACCTTCCGTTCTCTGAATCACACAGCGCCCCACTGACCCGGTTCCATGACAGCTGTTAGGCACCGAGCCGCTGCGCGCCAGCGACCCATTTCTGCTCCAGCCGTGCGCCCGAGACGCCCCGCAGCACCCAAACCAACTGACTGCGGTTTCTCATCGGCGCAAGCACATCACCACCAACCGGGACTCTGCCATCCAAGGACCTACCGCGGCCTCCACGCCGCGCGCGCACATCACCACCAACTGGAGACCTGCAGCCGCCTCTCAGTAGTGCGCCCATCACCATCAGCCAGAGACTCCAGTGCAGCATTCCAGCTGCGCGTGCGCCGACCGACCAGATCGTCTCCAACTGAGTTTTCTTCAACTGAGGATCGCCGCTCGCCGAGTCCCTTCTCTACCGTGCACCTGAACTAGTCCGTAAGTGCGCCTTCATTGCAATCTGACCATATACCACTGGCGCAACGCTTAATTCAAGGTCAAAATGCTTCCATCTCTATTCCCAATCTACCTTTTTCATTACCTTTTTTTTATATCTTAGTTAGGTTGCATGTTTTCTTTTTTTCTTTGATTCACATTTTTATTCCGTTTCATTAATAGGTTAGGCTGTGACTGATATGTGTGTGTTTACTAAATAAATTTGTTGTCTAGAAATGTAATTTCTGCTGAGTCATTTGTGTTTACTGAGTAGATAGTAATTCTCTTATTAAAGCAAAGAACTCCATGATTAACTGAAGTAGCAACTTCAGATTATGAATACTTGATAATAGGATTTTTATTTATTTTGCTCCTACAAACAAGCAAAGTCAACATGGTGCCCCCAAGAGGTTGCTGAGGAAATTACAACTCCCCTCAGTAACGTCTAAATTTCTCGTTCGCCATTACGGCAACCCAAATAATCGCTAGAGGGTTAATGTTACCTAAAGTGTAATAAATCAGTAACAATATGTTTTTGTTTGCACAAGAACCAAGGGGATTGCAAAGCTCAATTTCATCCGTCTATAAAATGAACTGTAATGCTGTGGGAACTTTCAAAAACAAATGGTGTGACTTAGAAATGTCCCCATCAATTAAATCACAAACAAATCCATCGTTGCAGAACTCAGGTCTCTTACTGATCATTTCAAGAATTTTAGGACGTGAAAGCAGCTGCTCCAAACTTTTAACTAATGGTATGTAATTAAAACAATGTTCTCTTATCTCAAGAACTCTGGAATCTCCACGCTTCACATAAGAGACTGTTTGTTTTGCAGTAACAATTTCTGGTTCAACTGGATGTAACAGTTCTTTGATGGTCTTGTCCTGCAAATGGATTGTAGCAATTTGACTCAAAGGGTCAACAAACTGGTCAAATACCCTAATCACTCTTTAGTCTGGTCCAGGTCTTCAGAATGACTCTATTTTCTTTGATCTTTCCTTGGGTCTCCTGACAACCTCACGACTCTAGCTGGATTCTGAAGTATTCGGTTTAGGTGAACGGTATGGGATTTTTAATAGGTTTTAGGTGAACTAATGAACACACACTCACACACACGCACACATGCACACACACACGCATACACACGCACATGCACATATTCACCCACATACAAAATAAAAATAAATTTAAAAAATAGTTAATAGTTAAAAAAAAAGAGCGAGAGCAATGATGATGACATGTCAAATCGGTAAAATTACCGAATGAACAATACTGAGCTCTCCAGGAAGAACAAAAAAAAAAGAAGAAGAATGACTCAAAGATGCTCTTCATTTGTTGTCTCAAGTGCTCCAGTAATGCCGTTTGATATTGCTGGACTCAACTCACCATCTGGTTATCGTCTCTCTATGGAGGTGGAAAAAATTCAAGGCAAAAATAAAATAAATGATCACAATAAGTAAACAAAAACAATACTACACTATAGATTTTACACAAAACCCAATCTGTACAGTGTAATACTGCATAATGTTTAGCAAGTGCAATTTTACAACACAAATATATATAGCCTATTACATTACCTGTGTCAGTCTCTGGGTTTTTCTGGCCTGGAGAAGAAATGCAGTTGCGTGTTTCGAAAGGTTAACCTTCATGCAACTTTGGGAAGGTTCTTGCAAATAATGCTGAAATAGATGAACAAGAATAATCTTATTAAAGGAAAAATTTTGACCTTGTACTTGTCCTTAGTCCTACAAATATTTCAATTAAGTGTGGTGAGTAAGTAATATGTATGTATATATAGCAACTTTCTGGTTCCTATAAAATAATCTAATAATGTTAATATTGGCAATTGTAAAATGTGTTATTATTTTTCTTCTTATTATTCTTATTATTATAATTATAATTTCAGCACAAATATTTTAACAAAAACAAACACTTTTACACTGACTCACTGTTTGAGTTAGGATGCTCACTGGAGAATGTATCCCATCAACCTCTACTTCAGGATTATGAGTAGTCCGGTCTGTTGTGGCTGTTCTCTCCTGTGCCTCTGGCTATGTTCTGTGTTCCCAGTTTTATGTTCCCAGAATTTACGTTGCCATTGTTGGATGAAGGATTCTTACTATTTGCGTGTTCATGCCATTGATTAACAAAACATACAATGAGATCTGTGAAAAGAGATATTTCCTTAAGGATTTATTACACAAATTTGTGGACAGACGAGATTGGAACCTTCTGGCTCCATCTCCTTTCTCATCTGTGTCATTTCTCACTCCGCTCGTGTGTAATATCCTTTGTCCTGGAAAAGTCCCTCCCAGAATCACATGATATCTCAATACAGTTGACCAACTGCCCCCCTCTTGGTCCCAAGATGGAACACAGGTAATCAGATAAGGGAGTAGCCTTTCAGAGCTACAGGCAGACTGAGTGGAGCCGTAGTATAAACAAAGGGTCTAATTTACACTTTTGCTTGCCCCCACCATATCTTCTAAGGAGAGAACAAAGAGAAAACCAACCCCCTCACATCATTTGAATTCTCACACAAAACTACACTAAGTAAATCAAAGCAATTTTGTCCAATTCTAAATAGTTATAACTAAATCAAAACAGTTATAATTAAATTGAAACAGAATATTTACTTCAATTCCCCCATTTGGGCTCAAAAGAGCCCAATACACAAGATAAACATTAAAAAAAACACTTCAGAGAGAAAGTCCAGCGGAGATCTTCATCGTCGCAAAGGACTGGCGACAACATTAAGCAATGGTTGTGTGGGGAGTTTAGAAATAAGAGTCAGAAACAAGCAACACATATAACATTCCATTAGCAGGAGAGGGGGTATTTTAGCAGTCATATGGCATTAAAGAACAATTTGATTCATTAAAAAAAATTTCAGTGGAATAAGCATAGTTATATGTGAGGCTTAACACGATGTGTTGTGGTTATGTTCAACAAAAAGTGTCGCGATGCAGTAGCAGATGTGTTCCTGCTTCGAAGCCATCTCGTGATGAAGTTCTTTGTTGAATGAAAAGTGCGTTTGTCAGCGTTGTTTTAGAACCCTGGTCAACTGCCAGAGATCTAAAGATTGGTCATCGGGATTATCTTCCCAGAATGTGACTCATTTGTGGAATAGTGCCTTGAAAAAGCACTTGACATCAATCTCCTTTGAACGACATCCTCCTCGAACAGACAGCCGGGGCATCTGGGTCAGCAGGCTTGATTTTCCCCCGGTCGGGGGTCAGGTGATGTGATTGATGAGCCTGGGATGGATCCGTCCGTACGGGCCTTGTGGACCATATGTGGGGGAAGTGGAATGATGTCCTTCTCCCTTTATGAGCAGTAAATCAGATTGACCTCATGAATGTGCTTCCAGTCATACATAAAAGAACCAGCAAATGTCTGTATTTTTGACGCTGGTTTTTATTATATCAGTGTAAACCATATGAAAAAACAACATCTGGCCCCAGAGCTATCACGTCCGGCCGGACCGTGAACACCCTGGCGAGAGAACCTTCAATTGTTTTTGAAATGGAACATATTTACCTTATTTTCGCCATAAGTGTTGTCTTTGCCGAAACTTACTTGTCCTCCTCTCACAGCTCAATTCTCCTCCTGTGAATTCATTCATTCTCACACCCAGACTATAGAATTATAGTTAGTTGGAGTGTAGGTTGGTACCACACAACCTTTCTTACCATTTGATCCGCTAATTCAACTACATTCATTTAATTCAACCTAAATTATCATTAATGCATATCCTCTTCTGTGATACTCACAGACAAACCAGTCAACTTCCCTCCTTTTGACAAAGATCCGCTCAACCTTTGTCAAACAGCAAAGATAAGGTCACCAGACGCACATCATGTGGCCCATAAATAAGGCATTAGATCGGGGCCTGTCAAACAAACCCCCTAAACCACATTTCCCATTTCCTGCCGACCCAGCCACATAAAACCATAAAAGACAAAAACCTTTGAGGCAGACGTTTGTGATGCAAAACAGTTGGTAATATACATTGGTAAACACATTGGTCCGTTTTGCGTGCAAACGTTCCACTTTCTTGACGGCCTTTTTTTCCGGGGAATAAAAAGCAAGTAGCAGACTGTACACACTTCCTCCGATGAATATGCATTGGACTCGGGGCACTCTCCATCGTCCAATCGAACGTCCGCCTGTGCGTGCTCGGTTGTGTTCCGCGTTACGACACCGTCATAGCCGCCGCGTCAGCGGTTCCAATTTCGCCGTCAAGCTCGGATTCACCTTCATCATCATCGAGGATGATCATCGTCGTCATCAATGTACTATTTTAGCGTTGGTCGATGCCTTTCGTCTTGTAAGTGTAGAGCTGCTTGCAAACGCTCGCCATTGCCCGTTCCCTCCTCCATCTAGCTCCATCTAACGTCTTCTACTGCCGCGTCAATGCTTCTCAACCACGGAGTCACCACCCTCATCTTCATCATCGATGATGATCATCGTCGTCAACAATGTGCTCTTTCAGCGATGCTTTTGGTCTTTGAAAAAAACGTCTCGGGCGTGAGCTCCTCGCGACCGGCTGCCATTTTTCCTTTGTCTTCCATTCTCATCTCCTGCTCGACGCTCTAGCTCCGCCTCTACTGACGCCCACCCGATCTTGTCAAAAGAGAGTCATCGCTGCCCTCTAGGGGCCAAAAATAGTCATTAGGCACAATAGACAGACTGGAAACTTTCACCAGACATGCGGAAGGGTTTCCTCTACCCGTTTCAAAAAAAAATAAAAAAATCATTGGATGACGTCTTTTGACGTCATTGGCAGTGATCCGTAGGTTTTTACTTGACGTCTTTAAACGTCAGTGACAGTGAAAGAGTTAAACAAACCAAAAAGTATTCTTTAAATGCTAATCAACCCCACGTCTCCTACAGAGTAGCGGGGCTTGTAAAACACAGCAGGGGAACATTTGAAAGACCAACCCCCGTGGGATCCATAGATCACAGTGCTGTGAGAAAAATCAAAAATTAACCAGCAAACTCGGTGTTGTCGGTCCCACTCCCAAGATTTCAATCTGGAAGCTGGGATTTAAAAATAAAATGGGCATAATTTAGTAGACCACATCCAACAAGCATCAAATAACGGAAAATAGAGTAATTAAGATTGAAATAAATTTTACCAAATATCCTATAACAAATTCACATATGTCGTTTTCAATTTCCGAAACTGCGTTGCTATAGATCACATCTCCCGATCTGACACAGTACAGAGTGCAAATGTACACAATCAGACCAAAATACGACCTGAGGGGCAAAACTCAGGTGACCAGCGAGCTTTGAGTCAACAACTGAAGTCAATATCCATTCCTGTCCAGCAGATGTCAGCAGCTGCGCAGGGCAAAGTTCAAAGCGGGCACTGGGTCATTGGAAATCCCAAGAAAAGTTCATCAAGACAGTTGTGATTAGCCCTATATGTCTGCTCAAAAGGTTGATGGACATTATGCTCAAACAATGCATAAGAGTCATTGAACAGTCACAGGGCGTGCGGACATACAGTGTACCATCCTTGTTGCAGTCTGTGGCCGCTATTCCCCCTTTTCGTAGCCACGTGTAATTTGCCGGCCACTCATCACACCAAGCAGATGCAGGAGATAACTGTCCGCAATCATGGGCCCAAGCCCAATCCAGCACGTTGTTGTGTCACCCAAGAAAAACACCTCTGGCCAATGATTGAACCTGCTTGACACATTATATACTCGTAATAGACAGAGGAAGATGAGATCACAGCAAGAGAGTACTATCTGCTCATTGTATTTCATTTTTTATTTATTTTTTATTTTTTATTTTTTTTAATTCATTCACTACACTATAGCAAGTAGTATTACTATATTTACGCATATGTCTACCATAGACTTCTTCTTCATTACATGTTACCTCAAATTATGCTTAAAATGTGACAACTACTAGTCAGCGCCCACATGGGGGTCCAAAGCCTCAGGACTGCCCTTCAAAATGGCCGACACCAAATTCTGGAATGAAACTCAGAGAGGGAAAAAAAGAAAATTTAAAAATTCTGTATCAAAAAACAATTATTACTTCACATACAACTATAAAAGCGGACCTAATCATATAAAATAATACGGATACCACCTGTACCTAACATCCAGACCTCAACAGCCATCCGCACAGCTGGAAACCAACTAGCACCAACAGAGTAGCTGCAGACGATGCCTGACACAAAAGATTACAAGTTTCCTTCTTAAAACAACAGCTCACCCCCACCTTTAATCCTACAGGCCTGTGTTGAAACAAAGGTAGCGGGGGTAGCTTAAAACTCTTACAGACAATGGAGGGATTCTCCTCCACAACAAAATATGGAGAACCAGTTCTACAACATTACAATCTCACACACTTTTTATTTGGGGACAAAGGAAAGAGAGAGAGAGAGAAAAAATACTTATCACCCTTCACAATGAAAACCTGTTTTTACCACTTACCTATGCAAACGCCATTATCACACCTACTTTTATCTGTCACACACATTTGGAGGCAACGAAAAAATACTTGTCTCCAACAAACTCTCTCCTCCATTCTATTATTTTCCATTTTTATAACAAAGAACATCAGAACACTATCAATAGACATCCTTAAACATACAGTTAAAGACAGTGAGGAGAAAAAAACACAAATACTTCCCTCTTCCATCAACACTCTCCCAGGTCCAAATGCAATCCACCTTTTCCATTGTCAGGGTTCACCCAATGTATTCAACAAAACATTCACAACTTCCTGCAGGCACACAAACAAGAAAAATCCCCCCCCAAAAAAATCACACAATTCACTCTGGCCATTACACAACAAAAAATATCCCTTACAAGTCACACATTTCACAAATGCTAGCCACATACTCCTGCACACAGATTCACCACACAGTCTTGCAAACAAATTCACGTTCCATCTGGCTCCAGCACTCACTCATCATACGCAACACGGATAAACCATCATCATTAATTCAGTGACGTCTCACTTGTTGTACCAGTTCAATAGGTATATCCTTCACAGCAACGTTGCTCATCTCCCCTCCAAAAAATAGAAATAAAACAATAAATATACCGCAGTCTACCGATTTCTTAGTCAATGGTATAAACCAAGACGTCAATCTGTGCCTCTTAAAACTCATAAAACAAATATCATGATCTCTCGATTGCTCAGTAAGCAACCTGCACACCTCTTCTGCGCATAATCCATCGTAACGTTACTTCCTTAACTTCAACCTAGGTAGTCACGACACAAACTCGTCGCGCACATTTTAGAAGACAAAGAAATAAGACCTCGTGGCGCCGAAACCCCACAACGGAACGAACAAAGAAACGCGAACACAAACAAAAACAATACCTGTTCACTCAGATCTCACGTACAACTTAGTTCAATTTAGCCGACGAAAACCATCGCAGAGTCCACGACAAACAGAATTCATCTTACAACAAGGATAATTTGTCCTTTTACTCACATTTAACTTGGCGCTGCGGATTCTGTTTGTCGAGACCCCGCAACCAGCCATGTTGAACGGCAAACCTCGAATGTCGGCGTCACCATTTGTTGGATGAAGGATTCTTACTATTTGCGTGTTCATGCCGTTGATTAACAAAACATACAATGAGATCTGTGAAAAGAGATATTTCCTTAAGGATTTATTACACAAATTTGTGGACAGACAAGATTGGAACCTTCCGGCTCCATCTCCTTTCTCATCTGTGTCGTTTCTCACTCCGCTCGTGTGTAATATCTTTTGTCCTGGAAAAGTCCCTCCCAGAATCACATGATATCTCAATACAGTTGACCAACTGCCCCCCTCTTGGTCCCAAAATGGAACACAGGTAATCAGATAAGGGAGTAGCCTTTCAGAGATACAGGCAGACTGAGTGGAGCCGTAGTATAAACAAAGGGTCTAATTTACACTTTCGCTTGCCCCCACCATATCTTCTAAGGAGAGAACAAAGAGAAAACCAACCAGCTCACATAATTTGAATTCCCACACAAAACTACACTAAGTAAATCAAAGCAATTTTGTCCAATTCTAAATAGTTATAACTAAATCAAAACAGTTATAATTAAATTGAAACAGAATATTTACTTCACCATGTAAGTTGTTTAACTCTTTGACTGCCAGACATTTTCAGAAACGGGATGTCGCCAGTGCCAGACGATTTAAGCATTTTGACTGATCTTTCAAGGTCCACAGAAAATGTTGTGTTTGGACTATGGAAACACACATACTACCAAATGAAAGATTGACCTCTCATCTTTCATCAGAATAAAAAGTTTGTTTCTACCTTATTCCGTTCTTCAGTAATCAACAATAGAAAATGGTTAGTTTCACCGAAATGCTCTGTTTTGAAACAAAAAGCGGAGAAAAAGAGCTTTTTGTGAAACGATGTTATTTCATGCACTCTAGTGAATTCTACACTTCTTTTTGTGCTTGAATGATGCCACAAACACCTAAATAGTGCTTTACTTCCTTTAATACACCACCACCAACAATGAAAAAGTGTTTTGGGATTGCAAAATACATTTATTTCCATTCAACAGTGTAACAATTTGACAAAACAATTTCGCAAACTATTTACAAATGTGTGCAACTGTGGTACTATTTACAATTATGTGGATGTTTCAAATACAGTTTTTTTTTGTAACACTGGCCTGCGTGCAAGGAGAGGGAGCAGGATTTGCACAACAGATACGTTTCACTTCGATTGTCCGTTTCGGGTGCAGACGTTACACTTTCTTGACGGCCTTTTTTTCCGGGGAATAGCAAGTAGCAGACTGCACCCACTCCTCCGATGAATATGCATTGGACTTGGGGTACTCTTCGTCGTCCGATTGAACGTCTGCCTGAGCGTGCTTGGTTGGGCTCCGCGTTTTCCGGTGTTAGCATCACTAGTCCGTGAACCTTTATGACGTCGTCATAGCCGCCGCGTCAGCGCTTCCAACTTCGGCGTCAACCTCGGAGTCACCATCATCATCATCGATGATGATCATCGTCGTCATCAATGTGCTCTTTAGCGTTGGTTGATGCCTTTCGTCTTTGAAAAAAATTCCCAAGTGTGAGCTGCTTGCAACCGGTCGCCATTGTTCGCTTCCTTAGCCATCTAGCTCCGCCTCACGTCTTCTACTGCCGCGTCAACGCTTCCAACCTCGGAGTCACCATCATCATCATCGATGATGATCATCGTCGTCATCAATGTGCTCTTTAGCGTTGGTCGATGTTTTTTGTCTTTGAAAAAAAACGCTCTAGCGTGAGCTGCTTGCAACTGGTCGCCATGTTCTCTTCCCTTCCCCAGCCATTGTCCCCTCTAGCTCCGCCTCACGTCTTCTACTGACGCCTACCCAATCTTGTCAAAAGAGAGTCATTGCTGCCATCTAGGGGCCAAAAATAGTCATTAGGCTAACTCGATCTGCTTGAAACTTTCACCACAGCTGGGCAAGGCTTTCCTCCACCCGTTTCCCCCAAAAAAATAAAAAAATTGGAGAACGTCTTTTAACGTCCTTGGCGGCCCTCCGTAGGTTTTTACTAAACGTTATTTAACGTTTTTGGCAGTCAAAGAGTTAAAATGCTTTGTGGGAGGAGTAATTGTGGCATTTTCAAAATTGGGTATATTTAGATGAATTAGACACAATTCTTTTTATTTCCTATTTCTGATAAAGATTGGGAATACTTAAAATCTCATTCGAGCAGGATTTGAACCAGCTACTTTAGGATGACTGCTCAGACCTTCTACAGTCCTCCGCTATAACAACTGAGCTATCGAAGGTTGCTGTATCTTTTCACGAACATCTGAGGAATGGGGAAAACAAAGTATAACGCAACAACGAGCGACTGTGGCATTTTCAAGTTTGTATCTTTAGATGATTTGGAGAAATTTATTTTTATTCCCTATTTGTGAATACATTTTGGAATTCTCTAAAAACAAAACCAGATTAGAACGAGCGACGTAAGAACTTCAGCTAAGACACTCTACAGTGCTCGGCTCTACCAACTGAATTTACAAAGGTTGCTGTGTCTTGAGAAATAAAACAAGAATTGGGAAAGATGACATGGATGTGGAGAAGAGTTGATGAAAATGCTTTGTGGAACAAGAAGTAATTGTGGCATTTTCAAATTGGGTATATTTAGATGAATTTGCCACAATTATTTGTATTTCCTATTTTTGATCAAGATTGGGAATTCTTCCAAAAACTCCTTTGAGCAGGATTTGGACCTGCGACCTAAGGATTTCAGCTGAGACCTTCTACAGTGCTCGGCTCTACAAACTGAATTTACAAAGATTGCTGCGTCTTCAGAAATAAACTAGGAATTGGGACATGACAAAGGCTGCTGTGTCTTGAGAAATAAAACAGGAATTGGGAAAGATGACAGGGATGTGGAGAAGAATTGATGAAAATGCTTTGTGGAACAAGATGTAATTGTGGCATTTTCAAATTGGGCAAATTCAGATGAATTAGCTACAACTATTTGTATTTCCTATTTTGATCAAGATTGGGAATTCTTCCAAAAACTCCTTCAAGGAGGATTTGAACCAGCAACCTAAGGATTTCGGCTGAGACCTTCTACAGTCCTCCGCTCTACCAACTGAGCTATCGAAGGTTGCTGTGTTTTCTCAAGAACATCTGAGGAATGGGGATAACAAAGTACAAAGCGGCAACGAATGACTGTGACATTTTCAAATTTGTATATTTAGATGAGTTGGAGAAATGTAATTTTATTTCCTATTTTAGAATATATTTGGGAATTCTCCAAAAACATATTCGAACCAGATTAGAACCAGCGAACCTAAGAATTTTAGCCCAGACACTACAGTCCTCGGCTCTACAAACTGAATTTACAAAGATTGCTGCGTCTTCAGAAAAAAACTAGGAATTGGGACATGACAAAGGTTGCTGTGTCTTGAGAAATAAAACAGGAATTGGGAAAGATAACGCGGATGAGGAGAAGAGTTGATGAAAATGCTTTGTGGAACAAGAAGTAATTGTGGCATTTTCAAATTGGGTATATTAAGATGAATTTGCCACAATTATTTGTATTTCCGATCAAGATTGGGAATTCTTCAAGAAACTCCTTCGAGTAGGATTTGAACCAGGGACCTAAGGATTTAAGCTGAGACCGTCTACAGTCCTCCGTGCTACCAACTGAGCTATCGAAGGTTGCTGTGTGTTCTCAAGAACATCTGAGGAATGGGGATAACAAAGTATAAAGCAGCAACTACTGGCTATTTCAATTTTTTAAGTTTATAAAAAATGCTTTGTGGAAGGAATAAATGTGTCATTTCCGAATTGGGTAGATTCAGATGAATTAGCCACAATTATTTGTATTTCCTATTTCTGATAAAGACTGGGAATACTCAAAGACTCATTTGAGCAGGATTTGAACCAGCTACTTATGATTACTGCTCAGACCTTCTACAGTCCTCTGCTATACCAACTGAGGTATCAAAGGTGTTGTGTTTTCTCACGAACATCTGAGGAATGGGGAAACAAAGTATAAAGCGACAACGAGCGACTGGCATTTTCAAAATTTATCTTCAGATGATTTGGAGAAATTTATTTTTATTCCCTATTTGTGAATAAGTTTGGGAATTCTACAAAAAACGTCTTCGAACCAGATTAGAACCAGTGAACCTAAGAATTTTAGCTGAGATACTCTATAGTCCTCGGCTCTACAAACTGAATTTACAAAGACTGCTGCTTCTTCAGAAATAAACTAGGAATTGGGACATGACATGGATGTAGATCAGAAAGTTTATGGAAATGCTTTGTGGAAAGAGAACGAATTGTGGCATTTTCAAATTGGGTACATAAAGATGAATTAGCCACAATTATACGTATTTCCTTTTTTTGATTACGATTTCTTCCAATAAGTCCTTTGAGCAGGATTTGAACCAGTGACCTAAAGATTTCATCTGAGACCTTCTTCAATCCGCTGCTCTACCAACTGAGCTAGCGAAGGTCGGTGTATCTTTTTGAGAACATCTGAGAAATGGGTATAACAAAGTAGAACGCAGCAACAAGCAACTGGCATTTTCAATTTTGTAACTTTATAAAAATGCTTTGTGGAAGGAGTAATAGTGTCATTTTCGAATTGGGTATATTTAGATGAATTAGCCACAATTATTTGTATTTCCTATTTCTGATAAAGATTGTGAATACTCAAAAGAACCATTCAAGTAGGATTTGAACCAGCTACTTAAGATTACTGCTCAGACCTTCTACAGTGCTCCGCTATACCAACTGAGCTATCGAAGGTCGATGTATCTTTGTGAGAACATCTGAGGAATGGGGATAACAAAGTAGAACGCAAATTCACTGAGGTATAGTATCAGTTACACCTTGACTATGGGGCAGATGCCATGGACTTCCGACATCCGTAAGTTACACACCCACGCCGTTTCCGACCATTGCTGTGACACACTGGCCACGTCCCAACACTCACACCCATCGACGGGAAGCGCAACTGAGGGGAACAAGGTCATAAGCACAAGCACCGGGACGCGGCCCACATGTCGCAAACAGCAAATGGAAACAGTGCGTCTGAGACACACGGAAGTCCCGCCTTCTCCGTGGCATATACCCCATAGCAATGCTCACGTACTTAAACGAAATAGACAAGACAGAGAGCTAAATTAAAGAAAACACACTCGTTGTCAGCAGGATTCAAACCCAATGGATTTCTAGTCCATCGCCTTAACCACTCGGCCACAACAACCTTACGCATGTGGTTTTAATATTAATGATAGTGCTTGCTGAATAGACCAGTTATAGGTCAGAGTTCAGAAAGAAACAGCACCTCTTGCTGTCCAAAGATGGTCTCACACCTTTAAGTCTAGTCTCTTATTAAGTTCTGAGAAATCAAGTCAACAGACACACCTTAAACAGTACTTGTCTAAAGTGGGGTTGAACACAGACTTTAATTTGATCAGAAGTCCCAATTTGCTGAGGAGCCAGTCACACCTTGACATCACCATTCATATTGACATAAATGAAGCCAAGAGAATATAGAAGGCTAAATTCCAGAAAGTATTAGCGTTGATTTGAATGCAACGATGGGAGACCCCAAAGGATTTCAAGTCCATCGCCTTAACAACTCGTAACATTAGGGTTAGGGTTTCAAACTAGGGTTAGGGTTTTAAACTAGGGTTTTACATTAGGGTTAGGGTTTCAAACTAGGGTTTTACATTAGGGTTAGTGTTTCAAACTAGGGTTTTACATTAGGGTTAGCGTTTCAAACTAGGGTTCCAAATTAGGGTTAGGGTTTCAAACTACTGTTTTACTTTAGGGTTAGGGTTTCAAACTAGTTAGTTAAAACCCCAACCCTAATGTGAAACCCTAATGTAAAACCCTAGTTTGAAACCCTAACCATAATTTAAAACACTAGTTTGAAACCCCAACCCTAATTTGAAACCCTAGTTTGGAACCCTAACCCTAATGTAAAACCCTAGTTTGAAACCCTAACCCTAAAGTAAAAACCTAGTTTGAAACCCTAACCCTAAATTGAAACCCTAACCCTAATGTAAAACCCTAGTTTGAAACCCTAACCCTAGTTTGAAACCCTAACCCTAATGTAAAACCCTAGTTCGAAATCCCAAACTTAATTTCAAACCCTAGTTTGAAACCCTAAAACTAAAGTAAAACCCTAGTTTAAAACCCTAACCCTAATTTAGAACCCCAGTTTGAAACCCTAACCCTAATGTAAAACCCTTGTTTGAAACCCTAACACTCAAGTAAAAGCCTAGTTTGAAACTTTTATCCTATTTGGAAACTCTAATATAAAACCCTAACACTAATGTAAAACCCTAGTTTGAAACCCTAACCCTAATGTTAAACACTAGTTTGAAACCCAAACCCTAAATTGAAACCCTAGTGGAAACCCCAATCCTATTTGGAAACTTGGAAACCCCAATCCTATTTGGAAACTTGGAAACCCCAATCCTATTTGGAAACCTTAACCCTAATGTAAAACCATAGTTTTAAACCCCAACCCTGATTTAAAACCCTAGTTTGAAACCCTTACACTAATGTAGAACCCTAGTTTGAAACCCTAACCCTAATGTAAAACCCTAGTTTGAAACCCCAACCCTAATTTCAAACCCTAGTTTGAAACCCTAACCCTAATGTAAAACCCTACTTTGAAACCCTTACGCTAATGTAAAACCCTAGTTTGAAACCCTAACCCTAATGTAAAACCCGAGTTTGAAACCCTAACCCTAGTTTTAAACCCCAACCCTAATTTGAAACCCTAGTTTGAAACCCTAACCCTAATGTAAAACCCTAGTTTGAAACCCTAAACCTAATGTAAAACCCTAGTTTGAAACCCTAACTCTAATCTAAAATGCTAGTCTGAAACACTAACCCTAATTTAAAACCCTAGTTTGAAAACCTAACCCTAATGTAAAACCCTAGTTTGAAACCCTAACCCTAATGTAAAACCCAAGATTGAAACCCTAACCCTAATATAAAACCCCTGTTTTAAACCCTAACACAAATGTAAAAGCCTAGTTTGAAACCCTAACCCTAATGTAAAACCCTAGTTTGAAGTCCTAACCCTAATTTGAAACCCTAGTTTGAAACCCTAAACCTAATGTAAAACCCTAGTTTGAAACCCCAACCCTAATTTCAAACCCTAGTTTTAAACCCTAACCCTAATGTAAAACCCTAGTTTGAAACTTTAACCCTAATGTAAAACCCTAGTTTGTAACCCAAACCCTAATTTAAAACCCCTGTTTTAAACCCTAACCCTAATGTAAAACCCTAGTTTGAAACACTAACCCTAATGTAAAACCCTAGTTTGAAGTCCTAACCATAATTTGAAACCCTAAACCTAATGTAAAACCCTAGTTTGAAACCCAAACCCTAATTTGAAACCCTAGTTTTAAACCCTTACCCTAATGTAAAACCCTAGTTTGTAACCCTAACCCTAATGTAAAACCCTAGTTTGAAACCCAAACCCTAATTTGAAACCCTAGTTTGAAACCCTAACCCTAATGTAAAACCCTAGTTTGAAAACCTAACTCTAATTTTAAACCCCTGTTTTAAAACCCTAACCCTAATATAAAACCCTTGTTTGAAACCATAACCCTAATGTAAAACCCTAGTTTGAAACCCTAACCCTAATGTAAAACACTAGTTTGAAACCCTAACCCTAAAATAAAACCCTAGTTTGAAACCCTAACCCTAATGTAAAACCCTAGTTTGAAACCGTAACCCTAATGTAAAACCATAGTTTGAAACCCTAACCCTAATGTAAAACCCTAGTTTGAAACCCTAACCCTAATTTGAAACCCTAGTTTGAAAGCCTAAGCCTAATTTTAAACCCCTGTTTGAAACCCTAATCCTAATGTAAAACCTTAGTTTGAAACCCTAACCCTAATGTAAAACCCTAGTTTGAAACCCTAACCCTAATTTAAACAACCTGTTTTAAACCCTAACCCTAATTTAAAACCCTAGTTTGAAAACCTAACCCTCATTTGAAACCCCTGTTTGAATCCCTAACCCTAATTTGAAACAATAGTTTGAAACCCTAACCCTGATGTAAAACCCTAGTTTGAAACCCTAACCCTAATTTAAAACCCCTGTATTAAACACTAACCCTAATGTAAAAGCCTAGTTTGAAACCCTAACCCTAATGTAAAACCCTAGTTTGAAGTCCTAACCCTAATTTAAAAGCCTAGTTTGAAACCCTAAAACTAATGTAAAACCCTAGTTTGAAACCCCAACCCTAATTTGAAACCCTAGTTTTAAACCCTTACCCTAATGTAAAACCCTAGTTTGAAACCTAACCTTAATGTAAAACCCTAGTTTGAAAACCAAACCCTAATTTTAAACCCCTGTTTTAAAACCCTAACCCTAATATAAAACCCTTGTTTGAAACCCTAACCCTAATGTAAAACCCTAGTTTGAAAACCTAATCCTAATTTGAAACCCTAGTTTGAAACACTAACCCTAATTTGAAACCCTAGTTTGAAACCCTAACCCTAATGTAAATCCCTAGTTTGAAACCCTAACCCTAATTTTAAACCCCTGTATTGAAACCCTTACCCTAATATAAAACCCTTGTTTGAAACCTTAACCCTAATGTAAAACACTAGTTTGAAACCCTAACCCTAATTTGAAACCCTATTTTGAAACCCTAACCCTAATGTAAAACCCTAGTTTGAAACCCTAACCCTAATGTTAAACCCTAGTTTGAAACACTAACCCTAATGTTAAACCCTAGTTTGAAACCCTAACCCTAATTTGAAACCCTAGTTTGAAAGCCTAACCCTAATTTGAAAAACCCTGTTTTAAACACTAACCCTAATGTAAAACCCTAATTTGAAAACCTAACCCTAATTTGAAACCCTAGTTTGAAACCCTAACCCTAATTTGAACCCCTAGTTTGAAACCCTAACCCTAATGTAAAACCTTAGTTTGAAACCCTAACCCTAATTTGAAACCCTGTTTGAAACCCTAAACCTAATTTGAAACCCGAATTTGAAACCCTAACCCTAATTTGAAACCCCTGTATTAAACCCTAACCCTAATATAAAACCCTTGTTTGAAACCCTAACCCTAATGTAAAACCCTAGTTTGTAATCCTAACCCTAATGTAAAACCCTAGTTTGAAACCCAAACCCTACTTTGAAACCCTAGTTTGAAACCTTAAACCTAATGTAAAACCCTTGTTTGAAACCCTAACCCTAATGTAAAACCCTAGTTTGAAACCCTAACCCTAATTTTAAACCCCTGTATTGAAACCCTTACCCTAATATAAAACCCTTGTTTGAAACCTTAACCCTAATGTAAAACCCTAGTTTGAAAACCTAATCCTAATTTGAAACCCTAGTTTGAAACCCTAACCCTAATGTAAAACCCTAGTTTGAAACCCTAACCCTAATGTAAAACCCTAGTTTGAAACCCTAACCCTAATGTTAAACCCTAGTTTGAAACACTAACCCTAATGTTAAACCCTAGATTGAAACCCTAACCCTAATTTGAAACCCTAGTTTGAAAGCCTAACCCTAATTTGAAAAACCCTGTTTTAAACACTAACCCTAATGTAAAACCCTAATTTGAAAACCTAACCCTAATTTGAAACCCTAGTTTGAAACCCTAACCCTAATTTGAACCCCTAGTTTGAAACCCTAACCCTAATGTAAAACCTTAGTTTGAAACCCTAACCCTAATTTGAAACCCTGTTTGAAACCCTAAACCTAATTTGAAACCCGAATTTGAAACCCTAACCCTAATTTGAAACCCCTGTATTAAACCCTAACCCTAATATAAAACCCTTGTTTGAAACCCTAACCCTAATGTAAAACCCTAGTTTGTAATCCTAACCCTAATGTAAAACCCTAGTTTGAAACCCAAACCCTACTTTGAAACCCTAGTTTGAAACCTTAAACCTAATGTAAAACCCTTGTTTGAAACCCTAACCCTAATGTAAAACCCTAGTTTGAAACCCTAACCCTAATTTTAAACCCCTGTATTGAAACCCTTACCCTAATATAAAACCCTTGTTTGAAACCTTAACCCTAATGTAAAACCCTAGTTTGAAAACCTAACCCTAATTTGAAACCCTAGTTTGAAACCCTAACCCTAATGTAAAACCCTAGTTTGAAACCCTAACCCTAATGTTAAACCCTAGTTTGAAACACTAACCCTAATGTTAAACCCTAGTTTGAAACCCTAACCCTAATTTGAAACCCTTGTTTAAAACCCTAACCCTAATGTAAAACCCTAGTTTGAAACCCTAACCCTAATGTAAAACCCTAGTTTGTAACCCTAACCCTAATGTAAAACCCTAGTTTGAAACCCTAACCCTAATGTTAAACCCTAGTTTGAAACACTAACCCTAATATTAAACCCTAGTTTGAAACCCTAACCCTAATGTAAAACCCTAGTTTGAAACCCTAACCCTAATGTAAAACCCTAGTTTGAAACCCTAACCCTAATGTAAAACCAAAGTTTGAAACCCTAACCCTAATGTAAAACCCTAGTTTGAAACCCTAACCCTAATTTGAAACCCTATTTTGAAAGCCTAACCCTAATTTTAAACCCCTGTTTGAAACCCTAACCCTAATTTGAAACCCTAAACCTAATGTAAAACCCTAGTTTGAAACTTCAACCCTAATTTGAAACCCTTGTTTGAAACCTTACCCTAATTTGAAACCCTAGTTTAAAACCCTAACCCTAATTTGAAACCCTAGTTTGAAACCCTAACCCTAATGTAAAACCCTAGTTTGAAACCCTAACCCTAATGTAAAACACTAGTTTGTAACCCTAACCTTAATGTAAAACACTAGTTTGAAACCCTAACCCTAATGTTAAACCCTAGTTTGAAACACTAACCCTAATGTTAAACCCTAGTTTGAAACCCTAACCCTAATTTGAAACACTAGTTTGAAAGCCTAACCCTAATTTGAAAAACCCTGTTTTAAACACTAACCCTAATGTAAAACCCTAATTTGAAAACCTAACCCTAATTTGAAACCCTAGTTTGAAACCCTAACCCTAATTTGAACCCCTAGTTTGAAACCCTAACCCTAATGTAAAACCTTAGTTTGAAACCCTAACCCTAATGTAAAACCTTAGTTTGAAACCCTAACCCTAATTTGAAACCATGCTTGAAACCTTAACCCTAATTTGAAACCCGAATTTGAAACCCTAACCCTAATTTGAAACCCTAAACCTAATGTAAAACCCTAGTTTGAAACTCCAACCCTAATTTGAAACCCTTGTTTGAAACCTTACCCTAATTTGAAACCCTAGTTTGAAACCCTAACCCTAATGTTAAACCCTAGTTTGAAACCCTAACCCTAATGTAAAACCCTAGTTTGAAACCCTAACCCTAATATAAAACCCCTGTTTTAAACCCTAACACTAATGTAAAACCCTAGTTTGAAACCCTAACCCTAATGTAAAACCCTAGTTTGAAGTCCTAACCCTAATTTGAAACCCTAGTTTGAAACCCTAAACCTAATGTAAAACCCTAGTTTGAAACCCCAACCCTAATTTCAAACCCTAGTTTTAAACCCTAACCTTAATGTAAAACCCTAGTTTGAAACTTTAACCCTAATGTAAAACCCTAGTTTGTAACCCTAACCCTAATTTAAAACCCCTGTTTTAAAACCTAACCCTAATGTAAAACCCTAGTTTGAAACACTAACCCTAATGTAAAACCCTAGTTTGAAGTCCTAACCCTAATTTGAAACCCTAGTTTGAAACCCTAAACCTAATGTAAAACCCTAGTTTGAAACCCTAGTTTTAAACACTTACCCTAATGTAAAACCCTAGTTTGTAACCCTAACCCTAATGTAAAACCCTAGTTTGAAACCCAAACCCTAATTTGAAACCCTAGTTTGAAACCCTAACCCTAATGTAAAACCCAAGTTTGAAACCCTAACCCTAATTTTAAACCCCTGTTTTAAAACCTAACCCTAACGTAAAACCCTAGTTTGAAACACTAACCCTAATGTAAAACCCTAGTTTGAAGTCCTAACCCTAATTTGAAACCCTAGTTTGAAACCCTAATGTAAAATCCTTGTTTGAAACCCTAAACCTAATTTGAAACCCGAATTTGAAACCCTAACCCTAATTTGAAACCCTAGTTTGAAACCCTAAAACCAATTTGAATCCCTAGTTTGAAACCCTAACCCTAATGTAAAACCCTAGTTTGAAACCCTAACCCTAATGTAAAACCCTAGTTTGAAACCCTAACCCTAATGTAAAACCCTAGTTTGAAACCCTAACCCTAATGTAAAACCAAAGTTTGAAACCCTAACCCTAATGTAAAACCCTAGTTTGAAACCCTAACCCTAATTTGAAACCCTATTTTGAAAGCCTAACCCTAATTTTAAACCCCTGTTTGAAACCCTAACCCTAATGTAAAACCTTAGTTTGAAACCCTAACCCCAATGTAAAACCCTAGTTTGAAACCCTAACCCTAATTTAAACCCCCTGTTTTAAACACTAACCCTAATGTAAAACCCTAGTTTGAAAACCTAATCCTAATTTGAAACCCTAGTTTGAAAACTTAACCCTCATTTGAAACCCCTGTTTGAATCCCTAACCCTAATGTAAAACCCTAGTTTGAAACCCTAAACCTATTGTAAAACCCTAGTTAGAAACCCTAACCCTAATTTAAACCCCCTGTTTTAAACCCTAACCCTAATGTAAAACCCTAGTTTGAAAACCTAACCCTAATTTGAAACCCTAGTTTGAAACCCTAACCCTAATGTATAACCCTAGTTTGAAACCCTAACCCTAATGTAAAACCCTAGTTTGAAGTCCTAACCCTAATGTAAAAGCCTAGTTTGAAACCCTAAACCTAATGTAAAACCCTAGTTTGAAACTCCAACCCTAATTTGAAACCCTAGTTTGAAACCCTAACCCTAATTTGAAACCCTAGTTTGAAACCCTAACCCTAATGTAAAACCCTAGCTTGAAACCCTAACCCTAATTTAAAACCCCTGTATTAAACCCTAACCCTAATGTAAAATCCTAGTTTGAAACCCTAACCCTAATGTAAAACCCTAGTTTGAAACCCCAACCCTAATTTGAAACCCTAGTTTTAAACCCTTACCCTAATTTAAAACCCTAGTTTGAAACCTAACCCTAATGTAAAACCCTAGTTTGTAATCCTAACCCTAATGTAAAACCCTAGTTTGAAACCCAAACCCTACTTTGAAACCCTAGTTTGAAACCTTAAACCTAATGTAAAACCCTTGTTTGAAACCCTAACCCTAATGTAAAACCCTAGTTTGAAACCCTAACCCTAATTTTAAACCCCTGCATTGAAACCCTTACCCTAATATCAAACCCTTGTTTGAAACCTTAACCCTAATGTAAAACCCTAGTTTGAAAACCTAACCCTAATTTGAAACCCTAGTTTGAAACCCTAACCCTAATGTAAAACCCTAGTTTGAAACCCTAACCCTAATGTTAAACCCTAGTTTGAAACCCTAACCCTAATGTTAAACCCTAGTTTGAAACCCTAACCCTAATTTGAAATCCTAGTTTGAAACCCTAACCCTAATGTAAAACCCTTGTTTGAAACCCTAAACCTAATGTAAAACCCTAGTTTGAAACCCCAACCCTAATTTCAAACCCTAGTTTTAAACCCTTACCTTAATGTAAAACCCTAGTTTGAAACTTTAACCCTAATGTTAAACCCTAGTTTGTAACCCTAACCCTAATTTACAACCCCTGTTTTAAAACCTAACCCTAATGTAAAACCCTAGTTTGAAACACTAACCCTAATGTAAAACCCTAGTTTGAAGTCCTAACCCTAATTTGAAACCCTAGTTTGAAACCCTAAACCTAATGTAAAACCCTAGTTTGTAACCCTAACCCTAATGTAAAACCCTAGTTTGAAACCCTAACCCTAATGTAAAACCCTAGTTTGTAACCTTAACCCTAATGTAAAACCCTAGTTTGAAACCCTAACCCTAATGTTAAACCCTAGTTTGAAACACTAACCCTAATGTTAAACCCTAGTTCGAAACCCTAACCCTAATTTGAAACCCTAGTTTGAAAGCCTAACCCTAATTTGAAAAACCCTGTTTTAAACACTAACCCAAATGTAAAACCATAATTTGAAAACCTAACCCTAATTTGAAACCCTAGTTTGAAACCCTAACCCTAATTTGAACCCCTAGTTTGAAACCCTAACCCTAATGTAAAACCTTAGTTTGAAACCCTAACTCTAATTTGAAACCCTGTTTGAAACCCTAAACCTAATTTGAAACCCGAATTTGAAACCCTAACCCTAATTTAAAACCCCTGTATTAAACCCTAACCCTAATATAAAACCCTTGTTTGAAACCCTAACCCTAATGTAAAACCCTAGTTTGTAATCCTAACCCTAATGTAAAACCCTAGTTTGAAACCCAAACCCTACTTTGAAACCCTAGTTTGAAACCTTAAACCTAATGTAAAACCCTTGTTTGAAACCCTAACCCTAATGTAAAACCCTAGTTTGAAACCCTAACCCTAATTTTAAACCCCTGTATTGAAACCCTTACCCTAATATAAAACCCTTGTTTGAAACCTTAACCCTAATGTAAAACCCTAGTTTGAAAACCTAATCCTAATTTGAAACCCTAGTTTGAAACCCTAACCCTAATGTAAAACCCTAGTTTGAAACCCTAACCCTAATGTAAAACCCTAGTTTGAAACCCTAACCCTAATGTTAAACCCTAGTTTGAAACACTAACCCTAATGTTAAACCCTAGATTGAAACCCTAACCCTAATTTGAAACCCTAGTTTGAAAGCCTAACCCTAATTTGAAAAACCCTGTTTTAAACACTAACCCTAATGTAAAACCCTAATTTGAAAACCTAACCCTAATTTGAAACCCTAGTTTGAAAACCTAACCCTAATTTGAACCCCTAGTTTGAAACCCTAACCCTAATGTAAAACCTTAGTTTGAAACCCTAACCCTAATTTGAAACCCTGTTTGAAACCCTAAACCTAATTTGAAACCCGAATTTGAAACCCTAACCCTAATTTGAAACCCCTGTATTAAACCCTAACCCTAATATAAAACCCTTGTTTGAAACCCTAACCCTAATGTAAAACCCTAGTTTGTAATCCTAACCCTAATGTAAAACCCTAGTTTGAAACCCAAACCCTACTTTGAAACCCTAGTTTGAAACCTTAAACCTAATGTAAAACCCTTGTTTGAAACCCTAACCCTAATGTAAAACCCTAGTTTGAAACCCTAACCCTAATTTTAAACCCCTGTATTGAAACCCTTACCCTAATATAAAACCCTTGTTTGAAACCTTAACCCTAATGTAAAACCCTAGTTTGAAAACCTAACCCTAATTTGAAACCCTAGTTTGAAACCCTAACCCTAATGTAAAACCCTAGTTTGAAACCCTAACCCTAATGTTAAACCCTAGTTTGAAACACTAACCCTAATGTTAAACCCTAGTTTGAAACCCTAACCCTAATTTGAAACCCTAGTTTAAAACCCTAACCCTAATGTAAAACCCTAGTTTGAAACCCTAACCCTAATGTAAAACCCTAGTTTGTAACCCTAACCCTAATGTAAAACCCTAGTTTGAAACCCTAACCCTAATGTTAAACCCTAGTTTGAAACACTAACCCTAATATTAAACCCTAGTTTGAAACCCTAACCCTAATGTAAAACCCTAGTTTGAAACCCTAACCCTAATGTAAAACCCTAGTTTGAAACCCTAACCCTAATGTAAAACCAAAGTTTGAAACCCTAACCCTAATGTAAAACCCTAGTTTGAAACCCTAACCCTAATTTGAAACCCTATTTTGAAAGCCTAACCCTAATTTTAAACCCCTGTTTGAAACCCTAACCCTAATTTGAAACCCTAAACCTAATGTAAAACCCTAGTTTGAAACTTCAACCCTAATTTGAAACCCTTGTTTGAAACCTTACCCTAATTTGAAACCCTAGTTTAAAACCCTAACCCTAATTTGAAACCCTAGTTTGAAACCCTAACCCTAATGTAAAACCCTAGTTTGAAACCCTAACCCTAATGTAAAACACTAGTTTGTAACCCTAACCTTAATGTAAAACACTAGTTTGAAACCCTAACCCTAATGTTAAACCCTAGTTTGAAACACTAACCCTAATGTTAAACCCTAGTTTGAAACCCTAACCCTAATTTGAAACACTAGTTTGAAAGCCTAACCCTAATTTGAAAAACCCTGTTTTAAACACTAACCCTAATGTAAAACCCTAATTTGAAAACCTAACCCTAATTTGAAACCCTAGTTTGAAACCCTAACCCTAATTTGAACCCCTAGTTTGAAACCCTAACCCTAATGTAAAACCTTAGTTTGAAACCCTAACCCTAATGTAAAACCTTAGTTTGAAACCCTAACCCTAATTTGAAACCATGCTTGAAACCTTAACCCTAATTTGAAACCCGAATTTGAAACCCTAACCCTAATTTGAAACCCTAAACCTAATGTAAAACCCTAGTTTGAAACTCCAACCCTAATTTGAAACCCTTGTTTGAAACCTTACCCTAATTTGAAACCCTAGTTTGAAACCCTAACCCTAATGTTAAACCCTAGTTTGAAACCCTAACCCTAATGTAAAACCCTAGTTTGAAACCCTAACCCTAATATAAAACCCCTGTTTTAAACCCTAACACTAATGTAAAACCCTAGTTTGAAACCCTAACCCTAATGTAAAACCCTAGTTTGAAGTCCTAACCCTAATTTGAAACCCTAGTTTGAAACCCTAAACCTAATGTAAAACCCTAGTTTGAAACCCCAACCCTAATTTCAAACCCTAGTTTTAAACCCTAACCTTAATGTAAAACCCTAGTTTGAAACTTTAACCCTAATGTAAAACCCTAGTTTGTAACCCTAACCCTAATTTAAAACCCCTGTTTTAAAACCTAACCCTAATGTAAAACCCTAGTTTGAAACACTAACCCTAATGTAAAACCCTAGTTTGAAGTCCTAACCCTAATTTGAAACCCTAGTTTGAAACCCTAAACCTAATGTAAAACCCTAGTTTGAAACCCTAGTTTTAAACACTTACCCTAATGTAAAACCCTAGTTTGTAACCCTAACCCTAATGTAAAACCCTAGTTTGAAACCCAAACCCTAATTTGAAACCCTAGTTTGAAACCCTAACCCTAATGTAAAACCCAAGTTTGAAACCCTAACCCTAATTTTAAACCCCTGTTTTAAAACCTAACCCTAACGTAAAACCCTAGTTTGAAACACTAACCCTAATGTAAAACCCTAGTTTGAAGTCCTAACCCTAATTTGAAACCCTAGTTTGAAACCCTAATGTAAAATCCTTGTTTGAAACCCTAAACCTAATTTGAAACCCGAATTTGAAACCCTAACCCTAATTTGAAACCCTAGTTTGAAACCCTAAAACCAATTTGAATCCCTAGTTTGAAACCCTAACCCTAATGTAAAACCCTAGTTTGAAACCCTAACCCTAATGTAAAACCCTAGTTTGAAACCCTAACCCTGATGTAAAACCCTAGTTTGAAACCCTAACCCTAATGTAAAACCAAAGTTTGAAACCCTAACCCTAATGTAAAACCCTAGTTTGAAACCCTAACCCTAATTTGAAACCCTATTTTGAAAGCCTAACCCTAATTTTAAACCCCTGTTTGAAACCCTAACCCTAATGTAAAACCTTAGTTTGAAACCCTAACCCCAATGTAAAACCCTAGTTTGAAACCCTAACCCTAATTTAAACCCCCTGTTTTAAACACTAACCCTAATGTAAAACCCTAGTTTGAAAACCTAATCCTAATTTGAAACCCTAGTTTGAAAACTTAACCCTCATTTGAAACCCCTGTTTGAATCCCTAACCCTAATGTAAAACCCTAGTTTGAAACCCTAAACCTATTGTAAAACCCTAGTTAGAAACCCTAACCCTAATTTAAACCCCCTGTTTTAAACCCTAACCCTAATGTAAAACCCTAGTTTGAAAACCTAACCCTAATTTGAAACCCTAGTTTGAAACCCTAACCCTAATGTATAACCCTAGTTTGAAACCCTAACCCTAATGTAAAACCCTAGTTTGAAGTCCTAACCCTAATGTAAAAGCCTAGTTTGAAACCCTAAACCTAATGTAAAACCCTAGTTTGAAACTCCAACCCTAATTTGAAACCCTAGTTTGAAACCCTAACCCTAATTTGAAACCCTAGTTTGAAACCCTAACCCTAATGTAAAACCCTAGCTTGAAACCCTAACCCTAATTTAAAACCCCTGTATTAAACCCTAACCCTAATGTAAAATCCTAGTTTGAAACCCTAACCCTAATGTAAAACCCTATTTTGAAACCCCAACCCTAATTTGAAACCCTAGTTTTAAACCCTTACCCTAATTTAAAACCCTAGTTTGAAACCTAACCCTAATGTAAAACCCTAGTTTGTAATCCTAACCCTAATGTAAAACCCTAGTTTGAAACCCAAACCCTACTTTGAAACCCTAGTTTGAAACCTTAAACCTAATGTAAAACCCTTGTTTGAAACCCTAACCCTAATGTAAAACCCTAGTTTGAAACCCTAACCCTAATTTTAAACCCCTGCATTGAAACCCTTACCCTAATATCAAACCCTTGTTTGAAACCTTAACCCTAATGTAAAACCCTAGTTTGAAAACCTAACCCTAATTTGAAACCCTAGTTTGAAACCCTAACCCTAATGTAAAACCCTAGTTTGAAACCCTAACCCTAATGTTAAACCCTAGTTTGAAACACTAACCCTAATGTTAAACCCTAGTTTGAAACCCTAACCCTAATTTGAAATCCTAGTTTGAAACCCTAACCCTAATGTAAAACCCTTGTTTGAAACCCTAAACCTAATGTAAAACCCTAGTTTGAAACCCCAACCCTAATTTCAAACCCTAGTTTTAAACCCTTACCTTAATGTAAAACCCTAGTTTGAAACTTTAACCCTAATGTTAAACCCTAGTTTGTAACCCTAACCCTAATTTACAACCCCTGTTTTAAAACCTAACCCTAATGTAAAACCCTAGTTTGAAACACTAACCCTAATGTAAAACCCTAGTTTGAAGTCCTAACCCTAATTTGAAACCCTAGTTTGAAACCCTAAACCTAATGTAAAACCCTAGTTTGTAACCCTAACCCTAATGTAAAACCCTAGTTTGAAACCCTAACCCTAATGTAAAACCCTAGTTTGTAACCTTAACCCTAATGTAAAACCCTAGTTTGAAACCCTAACCCTAATGTTAAACCCTAGTTTGAAACACTAACCCTAATGTTAAACCCTAGTTCGAAACCCTAACCCTAATTTGAAACCCTAGTTTGAAAGCCTAACCCTAATTTGAAAAACCCTGTTTTAAACACTAACCCAAATGTAAAACCATAATTTGAAAACCTAACCCTAATTTGAAACCCTAGTTTGAAACCCTAACCCTAATTTGAACCCCTAGTTTGAAACCCTAACCCTAATGTAAAACCTTAGTTTGAAACCCTAACTCTAATTTGAAACCCTGTTTGAAACCCTAAACCTAATTTGAAACCCGAATTTGAAACCCTAACCCTAATTTAAAACCCCTGTATTAAACCCTAACCCTAATATAAAACCCTTGTTTGAAACCCTAACCCTAATGTAAAACCCTAGTTTGTAATCCTAACCCTAATGTAAAACCCTAGTTTGAAACCCAAACCCTACTTTGAAACCCTAGTTTGAAACCTTAAACCTAATGTAAAACCCTTGTTTGAAACCCTAACCCTAATGTAAAACCCTAGTTTGAAACCCTAACCCTAATTTTAAACCCCTGTATTGAAACCCTTACCCTAATATAAAACCCTTGTTTGAAACCTTAACCCTAATGTAAAACCCTAGTTTGAAAACCTAACCCTAATTTGAAACCCTAGTTTGAAACCCTAACCCTAATGTAAAACCCTAGTTTGAAACCCTAACCCTAATGTTAAACCCTAGTTTGAAACACTAACCCTAATGTTAAACCCTAGTTTGAAACCCTAACCCTAATTTGAAACCCTAGTTTAAAACCCTAACCCTAATGTAAAACCCTAGTTTGAAACCCAAACCCTAATGTAAAACCCTAGTTTGTAACCCTAACCCTAATGTAAAACCCTAGTTTGAAACCCTAACCCTAATGTTAAACCCTAGTTTGAAACACTAACCCTAATATTAAACCCTAGTTTGAAACCCTAACCCTAATTTGAAACCCTAGTTTGAAAGCCTAACCCTAATTTGAAAAACCCTGTTTTAAACACTAACCCTAATGTAAAACCCAAATTTGAAAACCTAACCCTAATTTGAAACCCTAGTTTGAAACCCTAACCCTAATTTGAACCCCTAGTTTGAAACCCTAACCCTAATGTAAAATCTTAGTTTGAAACCCTAACCCTAATTTGAAACCCTGTTTGAAACCCTAACCCTAATTTGAAACCCGAATTTGAAACCCTAACCCTAATTTGAAACCCTAAACCTAATGTAAAACCCTAGTTTGAAACTCCAACCCTAATTTGAAACCCTTGTTTGAAACCTTACCCTAATTTGAAACTCTAGTTTAAAACCCTAACCCTAATTTGAAACCCTAGTTTGAAACCCTAACCCTAATGTAAAACCCTAGTTTGAAACCCTAACCCTAATGTAAAACCCTAGTTTGTAACCCTAACCTTAATGTAAAACACTAGTTTGAAACCCTAACCCTAATGTTAAACCCTAGTTTGAAACACTAACCCTAATGTTAAACCCTAGTTTGAAACTCCAACCCTAATTTGAAACCCTTGTTTGAAACCTTACCCTAATTTGAAACCCTAGTTTGAAACCCTAACCCTAATGTTAAACCCTAGTTTGAAACCCTAACCCTAATGTAAAACCCTAGTTTGAAACCCTAACCCTAATATAAAACCCCTGTTTTAAACCCTAACACTAATGTAAAACCCTAGTTTGAAACCCTAACCCTAATGTAAAACCCTAGTTTGAAGTCCTAACCCTAATTTGAAACCCTAGTTTGAAACCCTAAACCTAATGTAAAACCCTAGTTTGAAACCCCAACCCTAATTTCAAACCCTAGTTTTAAACCCTCACCTTAATGTAAAACCCTAGTTTGAAACTTTAACCCTAATGTAAAACCCTAGTTTGTAACCCTAACCCTAATTTAAAACCCCTGTTTTAAAACCTAACCCTAATGTAAAACCCTAGTTTGAAACACTAACCCTAATGTAAAACCCTAGTTTGAAGTCCTAGCCCTAATTTGAAACCCTAGTTTGAAACCCTAAACCTAATGTAAAACCCTAGTTTGAAACCCTAGTTTTAAACACTTACCCTAATGTAAAACCCTAGTTTGTAACCCTAACCCTAATGTAAAACCCTAGTTTGAAACCCAAACCCTAATTTGAAACCCTAGTTTGAAACCCTAACCCTAATGTAAAACCCAAGTTTGAAACCCTAACCCTAATTTTAAACCCCTGTTTTAAAACCTAACCCTAACGTAAAACCCTAGTTTGAAACACTAACCCTAATGTAAAACCCTAGTTTGAAGTCCTAACCCTAATTTGAAACCCTAGTTTTAAACACTTACCCTAATGTAAAACCCTAGTTTGAAACCTTAGTTTTAAACACTTACCCTAATGTAAAACCCTAGTTTGTAACCCTAACCCTAATGTAAAACCCTAGTTTGAAACCCAAACCCTAATTTGAAACCCTAGTTTGAAACCCTAATGTAAAACGCTTGTTTGAAACCCTAAACCTAATTTGAAACCCGAATTTGAAATCCTAACCCTAATTTGAAAGCCTAGTTTGAAACCCTAAAACCAATTTGAATCCCTAGTTTGAAACCCTAACCCTAATGTAAAACCCTAGTTTGAAACCCTAACCCTAATGTAAAACCCTAGTTTGAAACCCTAACCCTAATGTAAAACCCTAGTTTGAAACCCTAACCCTAATGTAAAACCAAAGTTTGAAACCCTAACCCTAATGTAAAACCCTAGTTTGAAACCCTACCCCTAGTTTGAAACCCTAGTTTGAAAGCCTAACCCTAATTTTAAACCCCTGTTTGAAACCCTAACCCTGGTGTAAAACCTTAGTTTGAAACCCTAACCCCAATGTAAAACCCTAGTTTGAAACCCTAACCCTAATTTAAACCCCCTGTTTTAAACACTAACCCTAATGTAAAACCCTAGTTTGAAAACCTAATCCTAATTTGAAACCCTAGTTTGAAAACTTAACCCTCATTTGAAACCCCTGTTTGAATCCCTAACCCTAATGTAAAACCCTAGTTTGAAACCCTAAACCTATTGTAAAACCCTAGTTAGAAACCCTAACCCTAATTTAAACCCCCTGTTTTAAACCCTAACCCTAATGTAAAACCCTAGTTTGAAAACCTAACCCTAATTTGAAACCCTAGTTTGAAACCCTAACCCTAATGTATAACCCTAGTTTGAAACCCTAACCCTAATGTAAAACCCTAGTTTGAAACCCTAACCCTAATGTAAAACCCTAGTTTGTAGCCCTAACCCTAATGTAAAACCCTAGTTTGAAACCCTAACCCTAATGTTAAACCCTAGTTTGAAACCCTAACCCTAATGTTAAACCCTAGTTTGAAACCCTAACCCTAATTTGAAACCCTAGTTTGAAACCCTAACCCTAATGTAAAACCCTAGTTTGAAACCCTAACCCAAATGTTAAACCCTAGTTTGAAACCCTAACCCTAATTTGAAACCCTAGTTTGAAACCCTAACCCTAATGTAAAACCCTAGTTTGAAACCCTAACCCTAATGTAAAACCCTAGTTTGTAGCCCTAACCCTAATGTAAAACCCTAGTTTGAAACCCTAACCCTAATGTTAAACCCTAGTTTGAAACCCTAACCCTAATGTTAAACCCTAGTTTGAAACCCTAACCCTAATGTTAAACCCTAATTTGAAACCCTAGTTTGAAACCCTAACCCTAATTTGAACCCCTAGTTTGAAACCCTAAACCTAATGTAAAACCTTAGTTTGAAACCCTAACCCTAATTTGAAACCCTGTTTGAAACCCTAACCCTAATTTGAAACCCGAATTTGAAACCCGAATTAGAAACCCTAACCCTAATTTGAAACCCTGAACCTAATGTAAAACCCTAGTTTGAAACTCCAACCCTAATTTGAAACCCTTGTTTGAAACCTTACCCTAATTTGAAACCCTTGTTTGAAACCCTAACCCTAATGTAAAACCCTAGTTTGTAACCCTACCCCTAATGTAAAACCCTAGTTTGAAACCTTAACCCTAATGTTAAACCCTAGTTTGAAACACTAACCCAAATGTTAAACCCTAGTTTGAAACCCTAACCCTAATTTGAAACCCTAGTTTAAAAGCCTAACCCTAATTTTAAAAAACCCTGTTTTAAACACTAATCCTAATGTAAAACCCTAATTTGAAAACCTAACCCTAATTTGAAACCCTAATTTGAAACCCTGTTTGAAACCCTAAACCTAATTTGAAACCCTAGTTTGAAACCCTAAAACCAATTTGAATCCCTAGTTTGAAACCCTAACCCATATGTAAAACCCTTGTTTGAAACCCTAACCCTAATGTAAAACCCTAGTTTGAAACCCTAACCCTAATGTAAAACCCTAGTTTGAACCCCTAACCCTAATGTAAAACCAAAGTTTGAAACCCTAACCCTAATGTAAAACCCTAGTTTGAAACCCTAACCCTAATTTGAAACCCTAGTTTGAAAGCCTAACCCTAATATTAAACCCCTCTTTGAAACCCTAACCCTAATGTAAAACCTTAGTTTGAAACCCTTACCCTAATGTAAAACCCTAGTTTGAAACCCTAACCCTAATTTAAACCCCCTGTTTTAAACACTAACCCTAATGTAAAACCCTTGTTTGAAAACCTAATCCTAATTTGAAACCCTAGTTTGAAACACTAACCCTAATTTGAAACCCTAGTTTGAAACCCTAACCCTAATTTAAACCACCTGTTTTAAACCCTAACCCTAATGTAAAACCCTAGTTTGAAAACCTAACCCTCATTTGAAACCCCTGTTTGAATCCCTAACCCTAATGTAAAACCCTAGTTTGAAACCCTAAACCTAATGTAAAACCCTAGTTAGAAACCCTAACCCTAATTTAAACCCCCTATTTTAAACCCTAACCCTAATGTAAAACCCTAGTTTGAAAACCTAACCCTAATTTGAAACCCTAGTTTGAAACACTAACCCTAATTTGAACCCCTAATTTGAAACCCTAACCTAATGTAAAACCTTAGTTTGAAACCCTAACCCTAATTTGAAACCCTGTTTGAAACCCTAACCCTAATTTAAACCCCCTATTTTAAACCCTAACCCTAATTTGAAACCCGAATTTGAAACCCTTACCCTAATTTGAAACCCTAAACCTAATGTAAAACCCTAGTTTGAAACTCCAACACTAATTTGAAACCATTGTTTGAAACCTTACCCTAATTTGAAACCCTAGTTTGAAACCCTAACCCTAATTTTAAACCCTAGTTTGAAACCCTAACCCTAATGTAAAACCCTAGTTTGAAGTCCTAACCCTAATTTGAAACCCTAGTTTGAAATCCTAAACCTAATGTAAAACCCTAGTTTGAAACCCCAACCCTAATTTCAAACCCTAGTTTTAAACCCTAACCTTAATGTACAACCCTAGTTTGAAACTTTAACCCTAATGTAAAACCCTAGTTTGTAACCCTAACCCTAATTTAAAACCCCTGTTTTAAAACCTAACCCTAATGTAAAACCCTAGTTTGAAACACTAACCCTAATGTAAAACCCTAGTTTGAAGTCCTAACCCTAATTTGAAACCCTAGTTTGAAACCCTAAACCTAATGTAAAACCCTAGTTTGTAACCCTAACCCTAATGTAAAACCCTAGTTTGAAACCCAAACCCTAATTTGAAACCCTAGTTTGAAACCCTAACCCTAATGTAAAACACTAGTTTGAAACCCTAACCCTAATTTGAAACCCTAGTTTGAAACCCTAACCCTAATGTAAAAGCCTAGATTGAAACCCTAACCCTAATGTAAAACCCTAGTTTGAAGTCCTAACCCTAATGTAAAAGCCTAGTTTGAAACCCTAACCCTAATTTGAAACCCTGTTTGAAACCTTAAACCTAATTTGAAACCCTAGTTTGAAACCCTAAAACCAATTTGAATCCCTAGTTTGAAACCCTAACCCTAATGTAAAACCCTAGTTTGAAACCCTAACCCTAATGTAAAACCCTAGTTTGAAACCCTAACCCTAATGTAAAACCAAAGTTTGAAACCCTAACCCTAGTGTAAAACCCTAGTTTGAAACCCTAACCCTAATTTGAAACCCTAGTTTGAAAGCCTAACCCTAATTTTAAACCCCTGTTTGAAACCCTAACCCTAATGTAAAACCTTAGTTTGAAACCATAACCCTAATGTAAAACCCTAGTTTGAAACCCTAAACCTAATGTAAAACCCTAGTTAGAAACCCTAACCCTAATTTAAACCCCCTATTTTAAACCCTAACCCTAATGTAAAACCCTAGTTTGAAAACCTAACCCTAATTTGAAACCCTAGTTTGAAACCCTAACCCTAATGTAAAACCCTAGTTTGAAACCCTAACCCTAATGTAAAACCCTAGTTTGAAGTCCTAACCCTAATGCAAAAGCCTAGTTTGAAACCCTAACCCTAATTTGAAACCGTGTTTGAAACCCTAAACCTAATTTGAAACCCGAATTTGAAACCCTAACCCTAATTTGAAACCCTAAACCTAATGTAAAACCCTAGTTTGAAACTCCAACCCTAATTTGAAACCCTTGTTTGATACCTTACCCTAATTTGAAACCCTAGTTTGAAACCCTAACCCTAATTTGAAACCCTAGTTTGAAACCCTAACCCTAATGTAAAACCCTAGCTTGAAACCCTAACCCTAATTTAAAACCCCTGTATTAAACCCTAACCCTAATGTAAAATCCTAGTTTGAAACCCTAACCCTAATGTAAAACCCGAGTTTGAAGTCCTAACCCTAATTTTAAAGCCTAGTTTGAAACCCTAAACCTAATGTAAAACCCTAGTTTGAAACCCCAACCCTAATTTGAAACCCTAGTTTTAAACCCTTACCCTAATTTAAAACCCTAGTTTGAAACCTAACCCTAATGTAAAACCCTAGTTTGTAATCCTAACCCTAATGTAAAACCCTAGTTTGAAACCCAAACCCTACTTTGAAACCCTAGTTTGAAACCTTAAACCTAATGTAAAACCCTTGTTTGAAACCCTAACCCTAATGTAAAACCCTAGTTTGAAACCCTAACCCTAATTTAATCCCCTGAATTGAAACCCTTACCCTAATATCAAACCCTTGTTTGAAACCTTAACCCTAATGTAAAACCCTAGTTTGAAAACCTAACCCTAATTTGAAACCCTAGTTTGAAACCCTAACCCTAATGTAAAACCCTTGTTTGAAACCCTAAAACTAATGTAAAACCCTAGTTTGAAACCCCAACCCTAATTTCAAACCCTAGTTTTAAACCCTTACCTTAATGTAAAACCCTAGTTTGAAACTTTAACCCTAATGTTAAACCCTAGTTTGTAACCCTAACCCTAATTTATAACCCCTGTTTTAAAACCTAACCCTAATGTAAAACCCTAGTTTAAAACACTAACCCTAATGTAAAACCCTAGTTTGAAGTCCTAACCCTAATTTGAAACCCTAGTTTGAAACCCTAAACCTAATGTAAAACCCTAGTTTGTAACCCTAACCCTAATGTAAAACCCTAGTTTGAAACCCAAACCCTAATTTGAAACCCTAGTTTGAAACCCTAACCCTAATGTAAAACCCTAGTTTGAAACCCTAACCCTAATTTGAAACCCTAGTTTGAAACCCTAACCCTAATGTAAAACCCTAGTTTGAAACCCTAACCCTAATGTAAAAGCCTAGTTTGAAGTCCTAACCCTAATGTAAAAGCCTAGTTTGAAACCCAAACCCTAATTTGAAACCCTGTTTGAAACCCTAAACCTAATTTGAAACCCTAGTTTGAAACCCTAAAACCAATTTGAATCCCTAGTTTGAAACCCTAACCCTAATGTAAAACCCTAGTTTGAAACCCTAACCCTAATGTAAAACCCTAGTTTGAAACCCTAACCCTAATGTAAAACCCTAGTTTGAAACCCTAACCCTAATTTGATACCCTAGTTTGAAAGCCTAACCCTAATTTTAAACCCCTGTTTGAAACCCTAACCCTAATGTAAAACCTTAGTTTGAAACCATAACCCTAATTTAAAACCCTAGTTTGAAACCCTAACCCTAATTTAAACCCCCTGTTTTAAACACTAACCCTAATGTAAAACCCTAGTTTAAAAACTTAATCCTAATTTGAAACCCTAGTTTGAAACACTAACCCTAATTTGAAACCCTAGTTTGAAACCCTAACCCTAACTTAAACCACCTGTTTTAAACCCTAACCCTAATGTAAAACCCTAGTTTGAAAACCTAACCCTCATTTGAAACCCCTGTTTGAATCCCTAACCCTAATGTAAAACCCTAGTTTAAAACCCTAAACCTAATGTAAAACCCTAGTTAGAAACCCTAACCCTAATTTAAACCCCCTATTTTAAACCCTAACCCTAATGTAAAACCCTAGTTTGAAAACCTAACCCTAATTTGAAACCCTAACCCTAATGTAAAACCCTAGTTTGAAACCCTAACCCTAATGTAAAACCCTAGTTTGAAGTCCTAACCCTAATGTAAAAGCCTAGTTTGAAACCCTAACCCTAATTTGAAACCCTGTTTGAAACCCTAAACCTAATTTGAAACCCGAATTTGAAACCCTAACCCTAATTTGAAACCCTAAACCTAATGTAAAACCCTAGTTTGAAACTCCAACCCTAATTTGAAACCCTTGTTTGAAACCTTACCCTAATTTGAAACCCTAGTTTGAAACCCTAACCCTAATGAAAAACCCAAGCTTGAAACCCTAACCCTAATTTAAAACCCCTGTATTAAACCCTAACCCTAATGTAAAATCCTAGTTTGAAACCCTAACCCTAATGTAAAACCCTAGTTTGAAGTCCTAACCCTAATTTAAAAGCCTAGTTTGAAACCCTAAACCTAATGTAAAACCCTAGTTTGAAACCCCAACCCTAATTTGAAACCCTAGTTTTAAACCCTTACCCTAATGTAAAACCCTAGTTTGAAACCTAACCCTAATGTAAAACCCTAGTTTGTAATCCTAACCCTAATGTTAAACCCTAGTTTGAAACCCAAACCATACTTTGAAACCCTAGTTTGAAACCTTAAACCTAATGTAAAACCCTTGTTTGAAACCCTAACCCTAATGTAAAACCCTAGTTTGAAACCCTAACCCTAATTTTAAACCCCTGTATTGAAACCCTTACCCTAATATAAAACCCTTGTTTGAAACCTTAACCCTAATGTAAAACCCTAGTTTGAAAACCTAACCCTAATTTGAAACCCTAGTTTGAAACCCTAACCCTAATGTAAAATCCTAGTTTGAAACCCTAACCCTAATGTTAAACCCTAGTTTGAAACACTAACCCTAATGTTAAACCCTAGTTTGAAACCCTAACCCTAATTTGAAACCCTAGTTTGAAACCCTAACCCTAATGTAAAACCCTAGTTTGAAACCCTAACCCTAATGTGAAAAACCCTGTTTTAAACACTAACCCTAATGTAAAACCCTAATTTGAAAACCTAACCCTAATTTGAAACCCTAGTTTGAAACCCTAACCCTAATGTAAAACCCTAGTTTGAAACCCTAACCCTAATGTGAAAAACCCTGTTTTAAACACTAACCCTAATATGAAATCCGAATTTGAAACCCGAATTTGAAACCCTAACCCTAATTTGAAACCCTAAACCTAATGTAAAACCCTAGTTTGAAACTCCAACACTAATTTGAAACCCTTGTTTGAAACCTTACCCTAATTTGAAACCCTAGTTTGAAACCCTAACCCTAATTTGAAACCCTAGTTTGAAACCCTAACCCTAATGTAAAACCCTAGTTTAAAACCCTAACCCTAATGTAAAACCCTAGTTTGTAACCCTAACCCTAATGTAAAGCCCTATTTTGAAACCCTAACCCTAATGTTAAACCCTAGTTTGAAACACTAACCCTAATGTTAAACCCTAGTTTGAAACCCTAACCCTAATTTGAAACCCTAGTTTGAAAGCCTAACCCTAAATTGAAAAACCCTGTTTTAAACACTAACCCCAATGTAAAACCCTAATTTGAAAACCTAACCCTAATTTGAAACCCTAGTTTGAAACCCTAACCCTAATTTGAACCCCTAGTTTGAAACCCTAACCCTAATGTAAAACCTTAGTTTGAAACCCTAACCCTTATTTGAAACCCGAATTTGAAACTCTAACCCTAATTTGAAACCCTAAACCTAATGTAAAACCCAAGTTTGAAACACCAACCCTAATTTGAAACCCTTGTTTGAAACCTTACCCTAATTTGAAACCCTAGTTTGAAACCCTAACCCTAATTTTAAACTCTAGTTTGAAACCCTAACCCTAATGTAAAACCCTAGTTTGAAACCCTAACCCTAATATAAAACCCCTGTTTTAAACCAAAACACTAATGTAAAACCCTAGTTTGAAACCCTAACCCTAATGTAAAATCCTAGTTTGAAGTCCTAACCCTTATTTGAAACCCTAGTTTGAAACCCTAAACCTAATGTAAAACCCTAGTTTGAAACCCCAACCCTAATTTCAAACCCTAGTTTTAAACCCTAACCCTAATTCTAAACCCTAGTTTGAAACCCTAACCCTAATGTAAAACCCTAGTTTGAAACCCTAACCCTAATATAAAACCCCTGTTTTAAACCCTAACACTAATGTAAAACCCTAGTTTGAAACCCTAACCCTAATGTAAAACCCTAGTTTGAAGTCCTAACCCTAATTTGAAACCCTAGTTTGAAACCCTAAACCTTATGTAAAACCCTAGTTTGAAACCCCAACCCTAATTTCAAACCCTAGTTTTAAACCCTAACCTTAATGTAAAAACCCTACTTTGAAACTTTAACCCTAGTTTGTAACCCTAACCCTAATGTAAAACCCTAGTTTGAAACCCAAACCCTAATTTGAAACCCTAGTTTGAAACCCTTACCCTAATGTAAAACCCTAGTTTGAAACCCTAACCCTAATATGAAACCCTAGTTTGAAACCCTAACCCTCATGTAAAACCCTAGTTTGAAACCCTAACCCTAATGTAAAAGCCTAGTTTGAAACCCTAACCCTAATTTGAAACCCTGTTTGAAACCCTAAAACTAATTTGAAACCCGAATTTGAAACCCTAACCCTAATTTGAAACCCTAACCCTAATTTGAAACCCTAAACCTAATGTAAAACCCTAGTTTGAAACTCCAACCCTAATTTGAAACCCTTGTTTGAAACCTTACCCTAATTTGAAACCCTAACCCTAATTTGAAAACCTAGTTTGAAACCCTAACACTAATGTAAAACCCTAGCTTGAAACCCTAACCCTAATTTAAAACACCTGTAATAAACCATAACCCTAATGTAAAATCCTAGTTTGAAACCCTAACCCTAATGTAAAACCCTAGTTTGAAGTCCTAACCCTAATTTAAAAGCCTAGTTTGAAACCCTAAACCTAATGTAAAACCCTAGTTTGAAACCCCAACCCTAATTTGAAACCCTAGTTTTAAACCCTTACCCTAATGTAAAACCCTAGTTTGAAACCTAACCCTAATGTAAAACCCTAGTTTGTAATCCTAACCCTAATGTAAAACCCAAGTTTGAAACCCAAACCCTACTTTGAAACCCTAGTTTGAAACCTTAAACCTAATGTAAAACCCTTGTTTGAAACCCTAACCCTAATGTAAAACCCTAGTTTGAAACCCCAACCCTAATTTTAAACCCCTGTATTGAAACCCTTACCCTAATATAAAACCCTTGTTTGAAACCTTAACCCTAATGTAAAACCCTAGTTTGAAAACCTAACCCTAATTTGAAACCCTAGTTTGAAACCCTAACCCTAATGTAAAACCCTAGTTTGAAACCCTAACCCTAATGTTAAACCCTAGTTTGAAACACTAACCCTAATGTTAAACCCTAGTTTGAAACCCTAACCCTAATTTGAAACCCTAGTTTGAAACCCTAACCCTAATGTAAAACTCTAGTTTGAAACCCTAACCCTAATGTAAAACCCTAGTTTGAAACCCTAACCCTAATTTGAAAAACCCTGTTTTAAACACTAACCCTAATGTAAAACCCTAATTTGAAAACCTAACCCTAATTTGAAAACCCTAGTTTGAAACCCTAACCCTAATTTGAAACCCTGTTTGAAACCCTAACCCTAATTTGAAACCCGAATTTGAAACCCGAATTTGAAACCCTAACCCTAATTTGAAACCCTAAACCTAATGTAAAACCCTAGTTTGAAACTCCAACCCTAATTTGAAACCCTTGTTTGAAACCTTACCCTAATTTGAAACCCTAGTTTGAAACCCTTACCCTAATTTGAAACCCTAGTTTGAAACCCTAACCCTAATGTAAAACCCTAGTTTGAAACCCTAACCCTAATGTAAAACCCTAGTTTGTAACCCTAACCCTAATGTAAAACCCTAGTTTGAAACCCTAACCCTAATGTTAAACCCTAGTTTGAAACACTAACCCTAATGTTAAACCCTAGTTTGAAACCCTAACCCTAATTTGAAACCCTAGTTTGAAAGCCTAACCCTAATTTGAAAAACCCTGTTTTAAACACTAACCCCAATGTAAAACCCTAATTTGAAAACCTAACCCTAATTTGAAACCCTAGTTTGAAACCCTAACCCTAATTTGAACCCCTAATTTGAAACCCTAACCCTAATGTAAAACCTTAGTTTGAAACCCTAACCCTTATTTGAAACCCGAATTTGAAACTCTAACCCTAATTTGAAACCCTAAACCTAATGTAAAACCCTAGTTTGAAACTCCAACCCTAATTTGAAACCCTTGTTTGAAACCTTACCCTAATTTGAAACCCTAGTTTGAAACCCTAACCCTAATTTTAAACCCTAGTTTGAAACCCTAACCCAAATGTAAAACCCTAGTTTGAAACCCTAACCCTAATATAAAACCCCTGTTTTAAACCCTAACACTAATGTAAAACCCTAGTTTGAAACACTAACCCTAATGTAAAACCCTAGTTTGAAGTCCTAACCCTAATTTGAAACCCTAGTTTGAAACCCTAAACCTAATGTAAAACCCTAGTTTGAAACCCCAACCCTAATTTCAAACCCTAGTTTTAAACCCTAACCTTAATGTAAAACCCTAGTTTGAAACTTTAACCCTAATGTAAAACCATAGTTTGTAACCCTAACCCTAATTTAAAACCCCTGTTTTAAAACCTAACCCTAATGTAAAACCCTAGTTTGAAACACTTTACCCTAATGTAAAACCCTAGTTTGAAGTCCTAACCCTAATTTGAAACCCTAGTTTGAAACCCTAAACCTAATGTAAAACCCTAGTTTGTAACCCTAACCCTAATGTAAAACCCTAGTTTGAAACCAAAACCCTAATTTGAAACCCTAGTTTGAAACCCTAACCCTAATGTAAAACCCTAGTTTGAAACCCTAACCCTAATTTGAAACCCTAGTTTGAAACCCTAACCCTAGTGTAAAACCCTAGTTTGAAACCCTAACCCTAATGTAAAACCCTAGTTTGTAACCCTAACCCTAATTTGAAACCCTAGTTTGAAAGCCTAACCCTTATTTGAAAAACCCTGTTTTAAACACTAACCCTAATGTAAAACCCTAATTTGAAAACCTAACCCTAATTTGAAACCCTAGTTTGAAACCTTAACCCTAATTTGAACCCCTAGTTTGAAACCCTAACCCTAATGTAAAACCTTTGTTTGAAACCCTAACCCTAATTTGAAACCCTGTTTGAAACCCTAAACCTAATTTGAAACCCTAATTTGAAACCCTAACCCTAATTTGAAACCCTAAACCTAATGTAAAACCCTAGTTTGAAACTCCAATCCTAATTTGAAACCCTTGTTTGAAACCTTCCCCTAATTTGAAACCCTAGTTTGAAACCCTAACCCTAATTTGAAACCCTAGTTTGAAACCCTAACCCTAATGTAAAACCCTAGCTTGAAATCCTAACCCTAATTTAAAACCCCTGTATTAAACCCTAACCCTAATGTAAAAGCGTAGTTTGAAACCCTAACCCTAATTTTAAACCCCTGTATTGAACCCCTTACCCTAATATAAAACCCTTGTTTGAAACATTAACCCTAATGTAAAACCCTAGTTTGAAAACCTAACCCTAATTTGAAACCCTAGTTTGAAACCCTAACCCTAATGTAAAACCCTAGTTTGAAACCCTAACCCTAATGTTAAACCCTAGTTTGAAACACTAACCCTAATGTTAAACCCTAGTTAGAAACCCTAACCCTAATTTGAAACCCTAGTTTGAAACCCTAACCCTAATGTAAAACCCTAGTTTGAAACCCTAACCCTAATGTAAAACCCTAGTTTGTAACCCTAACCCTAATGTAAAACCCTAGTTTGAAACCCTAACCCTAATGTTAAACCCTAGTTTGAAACACTAACCCTAATGTTAAACCCTAGTTTGAAACCCTAACCCTAATTTTAAACCCTAGTTTGAAAGCCTAACCCTAATTTGAAAAACCCTGTTTTAAACACTAACCCTAATGTAAAACCCTAATTTGAAAACCTAACCCTAATTTGAAAACCTAGCCCTAATTTGAAACCCTAGTTTGAAAACCTAACCCTAATTTGAACCCCTAGTTTGAAACCCTAACCCTAATGTAAAACCTTAGTTTGAAACCCTAACCCTAATTTGGAACCCTGTTTGAAACCCTAACCCTAATGTAAAACCCTAGTTTGAAGTCCTAACCCTAATTTAAAAGCCCAGTTTGAAACCCTAAACCTAATGTAAAACCCTAGTTTGAAACCTCAACCCTAATTTTAAACCCTAGTTTTAAACCCTTCCCCTAATGTAAAACCCTTGTTTGAAACCCTAACCCTAGAGTAAAACCCTAGTTTGAAACCCCAACCCTAATTTTAAACCCCTGTATTGAAACCCTTACCCTAATATAAAACCCTTGTTTGAAACCTTAACCCTAATGTAAAACCCTAGTTTGAAACCCTAACCCTAATTTGAAACCCTAGTTTGAAACCCTAACCCTAATGTAAAACCCTAGTTTGAAACCCTAACCCTAATTTTAAACCCCTGTTTTAAAACCCTAACCCTAATGTAAAACCCTTGTTTGAAACCCTAACCCTAATGTAAAACCCTAGTTTGAAAACCTAACCCTAATTTGAAACCCTAGTTTGAAACCCTAACCCTAATTTGAAACCCTAGTTTGAAAACCTAACCCTAATTTGAAACCCTAAATTGAAACCCTAACCCTAATTTGAAACCCTAGTTTGAAACCCTAACCCTTATGTAAAACCCTAGTTTGAAACCCTAACCCTAATTTAAAACCCCTGTATTAAACCCTAACCCTAATGTAAAAGCCTAGTTTGAAACCCTAACCCTAATGTAAAACCCTAGTTTGAAGTCCTAACCCTAATTTAAAAGCCTAGTTTGAAACCCTAAACCTAATGTTAAACCCTAGTTTGAAACCCTAACCATAATTTAAAACCCCTGTATTAAACCCTAACCCTAATGTAAAAGCCTAGTTTGAAACCCTAACCCTAATGTAAAACCCTAGTTTGAAGTCCTAACCCTAATTTAAAAGCCTAGTTTGAAACCCTAAACCTAATGTTAAACCCTAGTTTGAAACCCTAACCCTAATTTGAAACCCTAGTTTGAAACCCTAACCCTAATGTAAAACCCTAGTTTGTAACCCTAACCCTAATGTAAAACCCTAGTTTGAAACCCTAACCCTAATGTTAAACCCTAGTTTGAAACACTAACCCTAATGTTAAACCCTAGTTTGAAACCCTAACCCTAATTTGAAACTCTAGTTTGAAAGCCTAACCCTAATTTGAAAAACCCTGTTTTAAACACTAATTCTAATGTAAAACCCTAATTTGAAAACCTAACCCTAATTTGAAATCCTAGTTTGAAACCCTAAACCTAATGTAAAACCTTAGTTTGAAACCCTAACCCTAATTTGAAACCCTGTTTGAAACCCTAACCCTAATTTGAAACCCTAGTTTGAAACCCTAACCCTAATTTGAAACCCTAGTTTGAAACCCTAACCCTAATTTAAAACCCCTGTATTAAACCCTAACCCTAATGTAAAAGCCTAGTTTGAAACCCTAACCCTAATACAAAACCCTAGTTTGAAGTCCTAACCCTAATTTAAAAGCCTAGTTTGAAACCCTACACCTAATGTAAATCCCTAGTTTGAATCCCCAACCCTAATTTGAAACCCTAGTTTTAAACCCTTACCCTAATGTAAAACCCTAGTTTGAAACCTAACCCTAATGAAAAACCCTAGTTTGTAATCCTAACCCTAATGTAAAACCCTAGTTTGAAACCCAAACCCTAATGTAAAACCCTTGTTTGAAACCTTAACCCTAATGTAAAACCCTAGTGTGAAACCCTAACCCTAATTTTAAACCTCTGTATTGAAACCCTTACCCTAATATAAAACCCTTGTTTGAAACCTTAACCCTAATGTAAAACCCTAGTTTGAAACCCCAACCATAATTTGAAACCCTAGTTTTAAACCCTTACCCTAATGTAAAACCCTAGTTTGAAACCTAACCCTAATGTAAAACCCTAGTTTGTAATCCTAACCCTAATGTAAAACCCTAGTTTGAAACCCAAACCCTACTTTGAAACCCTAGTTTGAAACCCTAACCCTAATGTAAAACCCTAGTTTGAAACCCTAACCCTAATTTTAAACCCATGTATTGAAACCCTTACCCTAATATAAAACCCTAGTTTGAAACCCTAACCCTAATGTAAAACCCTAGTTTGAAGTCCTAACCCTAATTTAAAAGCCTAGTTTGAAACCCTAAACCTAATGTTAAACCCTAGTTTGAAACCCTAACCCTAATTTGAAACCCTAGTTTGAAACAATAACCCTAATTTGAAACCCTAGTTTGAAACCCTAACCCTAATGTAAAACCCTAGTTTGAAAACCTAACCCTAATATAAAACCCCTGTTTTAAACCCTTACACCAATGTAAAACCCTATTTTGAAACCCTAACCCTAGTGTAAAACCCTAGTTTGAAGTCCTAACCCTAATTTGAAACCCTAGTTTGAAACCCTAAACCTAATGTAAAACCCTAGTTTGAAACCCCAACCCTAATTTCAAACCCTAGTTTTAAACCCTAACCTTAATGTAAAACCCTAGTTTGAAACTTTAACCCTAATGTAAAACCCTAGTTTGTAACCCTAACCCTAATTTAAAACCCCTGTTTTAAAACTTAACCCTAATGTAAAACCCTAGTTTGTAACCCTAACCCTAATTTGAAACCCTAGTTTGAAACCCTAACCCTAATTTTAAACCCCTGTATTGAACCCCTTACCCTAATATAAAACCCTTGTTTGAAACCTTAACCCTAATGTAAAACCCTAGTTTGAAAACCTAACCCTAATTTGAAACCCTAGTTTGAAACCCTAACCCTAATGTAAAACCCTAGTTTGAAACCCTAACCCTAATGTTAAACCCTAGTTTGAAACACTAACCCTAATGTTAAACCCTAGTTTGAAACCCTAACCCTAATTTGAAACCCTAGTTTGAAAGCCTAACCCTAATTTGAAAAACCCTGTTTTAAACACTAACCCTAATGTAAAACCCTAATTTGAAAACCTAACCCTAATTTGAAACCCTAGTTTGAAACCCTAACCCTAATTTGAACCCCTAGTTTGAAACCCTAGCCCTAATGTAAAACCTTAGTTTGAAACCCTAACCCTAATTTGAAACCCTGTTTGAAACCCTAACCCTAATGTAAAACCCTAGTTTGAAGTCCTAACCCTAATTTAAAAGCCCAGTTTGAAACCCTAAACCTAATGTAAAACCCTAGTTTGAAACCTCAACCCTAATTTTAAACCCTAGTTTTAAACCCTTACCCTAATGTAAAACCCTTGTTTGAAACCCTAACCCTAGAGTAAAACCCTAGTTTGAAACCCCAACCCTAATTTTAAACCCCTGTATTGAAACCCTTACCCTAATATAAAACCCTTGTTTGAAACCTTAACCCTAATGTAAAACCCTAGTTTGAAACCCTAACCCTAATTTGAAACCCTAGTTTGAAACCCTAACCCTAATGTAAAACCCTAGTTTGAAACCCTAACCCTAATTTTAAACCCCTGTTTTAAAACCCTAACCCTAATGTAAAACCCTTGTTTGAAACCCTAACCCTAATGTAAAACCCTAGTTTGAAAACCTAACCCTAATTTGAAACCCTAGTTTTAAACCCTTACCCTAATGTAAAACCCTAGTTTGAAACCTAACCCTAATGTATAACCCTAGTTTGAAACCCTAACCCTAATGTTAAACCCTAGTTTGAAACACTAACCCTAATGTTAAACCCTAGTTTGAAACCCTAACCCTAATTTGAACTTCTATTTTGAAAGCCTAACCCTAATTTGAAAAACCCTGTTTTAAACACTAACCCTAATTTGAAACCGTTTGAAACCCTAAACCTAATGTAAAACCCTAGTTTGAAACTCCAACCCTAATTTGAAACCCTTGTTTGAAACCTTACCCTAATTTGAAACCCTAACCCTAATTTGAAACCCTAGTTTGAAACCCTATCCCTAATGTAAAACCCTAGTTTGAAAACCTAACCCTAATATAAAACCCTTGTTTTAAACCCTTACACTAATGTAAAATCCTAGTTTGAAACCCTAACCCTAATGTAAAACCCTAGTTTGAAGTGCTAACCTTAATTTGAAACCCTAGTTTGAAACCCTAAACCTAATGTTAAACCCTAGTTTGAAACCCTAACCCTAATTTGAAACCCTAGTTTGAAACCCTAACCCTAATGTAAAACCCTAGTTTGTAACCCTAACCCTAATGTAAAACCCTAGTTTGAAACCCTAACCCTAATGTTAAACCCTAGTTTGAAACACTAACCCTAATGTTAAACCCTAGTTTGAAACCCTAACCCTAATTTGAAACTCTAGTTTGAAAGCCTAACCCTAATTTGAAAAACCCTGTTTTAAACACTAATTCTAATGTAAAACCCTAATTTGAAAACCTAACCCTAATTTGAAATCCTAGTTTGAAACCCTAAACCTAATGTAAAACCTTAGTTTGAAACCCTAACCCTAATTTGAAACCCTGTTTGAAACCCTAACCCTAATTTGAAACCCTAGTTTGAAACCCTAACCCTAATTTGAAACCCTAGTTTGAAACCCTAACCCTAATTTAAAACCCCTGTATTAAACCCTAACCCTAATGTAAAAGCCTAGTTTGAAACCCTAACCCTAATACAAAACCCTAGTTTGAAGTCCTAACCCTAATTTAAAAGCCTAGTTTGAAACCCTACACCTAATGTAAATCCCTAGTTTGAATCCCCAACCCTAATTTGAAACCCTAGTTTTAAACCCTTACCCTAATGTAAAACCCTAGTTTGAAACCTAACCCTAATGAAAAACCCTAGTTTGTAATCCTAACCCTAATGTAAAACCCTAGTTTGAAACCCAAACCCTAATGTAAAACCCTTGTTTGAAACCTTAACCCTAATGTAAAACCCTAGTGTGAAACCCTAACCCTAATTTTAAACCTCTGTATTGAAACCCTTACCCTAATATAAAACCCTTGTTTGAAACCTTAACCCTAATGTAAAACCCTAGTTTGAAACCCCAACCATAATTTGAAACCCTAGTTTTAAACCCTTACCCTAATGTAAAACCCTAGTTTGAAACCTAACCCTAATGTAAAACCCTAGTTTGTAATCCTAACCCTAATGTAAAACCCTAGTTTGAAACCCAAACCCTACTTTGAAACCCTAGTTTGAAACCCTAACCCTAATGTAAAACCCTAGTTTGAAACCCTAACCCTAATTTTAAACCCATGTATTGAAACCCTTACCCTAATATAAAACCCTAGTTTGAAACCCTAACCCTAATGTAAAACCCTAGTTTGAAGTCCTAACCCTAATTTAAAAGCCTAGTTTGAAACCCTAAACCTAATGTTAAACCCTAGTTTGAAACCCTAACCCTAATTTGAAACCCTAGTTTGAAACAATAACCCTAATTTGAAACCCTAGTTTGAAACCCTAACCCTAATGTAAAACCCTAGTTTGAAAACCTAACCCTAATATAAAACCCCTGTTTTAAACCCTTACACCAATGTAAAACCCTATTTTGAAACCCTAACCCTAGTGTAAAACCCTAGTTTGAAGTCCTAACCCTAATTTGAAACCCTAGTTTGAAACCCTAAACCTAATGTAAAACCCTAGTTTGAAACCCCAACCCTAATTTCAAACCCTAGTTTTAAACCCTAACCTTAATGTAAAACCCTAGTTTGAAACTTTAACCCTAATGTAAAACCCTAGTTTGTAACCCTAACCCTAATTTAAAACCCCTGTTTTAAAACTTAACCCTAATGTAAAACCCTAGTTTGTAACCCTAACCCTAATTTGAAACCCTAGTTTGAAACCCTAACCCTAATTTTAAACCCCTGTATTGAACCCCTTACCCTAATATAAAACCCTTGTTTGAAACCTTAACCCTAATGTAAAACCCTAGTTTGAAAACCTAACCCTAATTTGAAACCCTAGTTTGAAACCCTAACCCTAATGTAAAACCCTAGTTTGAAACCCTAACCCTAATGTTAAACCCTAGTTTGAAACACTAACCCTAATGTTAAACCCTAGTTTGAAACCCTAACCCTAATTTGAAACCCTAGTTTGAAAGCCTAACCCTAATTTGAAAAACCCTGTTTTAAACACTAACCCTAATGTAAAACCCTAATTTGAAAACCTAACCCTAATTTGAAACCCTAGTTTGAAACCCTAACCCTAATTTGAACCCCTAGTTTGAAACCCTAGCCCTAATGTAAAACCTTAGTTTGAAACCCTAACCCTAATTTGAAACCCTGTTTGAAACCCTAACCCTAATGTAAAACCCTAGTTTGAAGTCCTAACCCTAATTTAAAAGCCCAGTTTGAAACCCTAAACCTAATGTAAAACCCTAGTTTGAAACCTCAACCCTAATTTTAAACCCTAGTTTTAAACCCTTACCCTAATGTAAAACCCTTGTTTGAAACCCTAACCCTAGAGTAAAACCCTAGTTTGAAACCCCAACCCTAATTTTAAACCCCTGTATTGAAACCCTTACCCTAATATAAAACCCTTGTTTGAAACCTTAACCCTAATGTAAAACCCTAGTTTGAAACCCTAACCCTAATTTGAAACCCTAGTTTGAAACCCTAACCCTAATGTAAAACCCTAGTTTGAAACCCTAACCCTAATTTTAAACCCCTGTTTTAAAACCCTAACCCTAATGTAAAACCCTTGTTTGAAACCCTAACCCTAATGTAAAACCCTAGTTTGAAAACCTAACCCTAATTTGAAACCCTAGTTTTAAACCCTTACCCTAATGTAAAACCCTAGTTTGAAACCTAACCCTAATGTATAACCCTAGTTTGAAACCCTAACCCTAATGTTAAACCCTAGTTTGAAACACTAACCCTAATGTTAAACCCTAGTTTGAAACCCTAACCCTAATTTGAACTTCTATTTTGAAAGCCTAACCCTAATTTGAAAAACCCTGTTTTAAACACTAACCCTAATTTGAAACCGTTTGAAACCCTAAACCTAATGTAAAACCCTAGTTTGAAACTCCAACCCTAATTTGAAACCCTTGTTTGAAACCTTACCCTAATTTGAAACCCTAACCCTAATTTGAAACCCTAGTTTGAAACCCTATCCCTAATGTAAAACCCTAGTTTGAAAACCTAACCCTAATATAAAACCCTTGTTTTAAACCCTTACACTAATGTAAAATCCTAGTTTGAAACCCTAACCCTAATGTAAAACCCTAGTTTGAAGTGCTAACCTTAATTTGAAACCCTAGTTTGAAACCCTAAACCTAATGTAAAACCCTAGTTTGAAACCCCAACCCTAATTTCAAACCCTAGTTTTAAACCCTAACCTTAATGTAAAACCCTAGTTTGAAACTTTAACCCTAATGTAAAACCCTAGTTTGTAACCCTAACCCTAATTTAAAACCCCTGTTTTAAAACCTAACCCTAATGTAAAACCCTAGTTTGAAACACTAACCCTAATGTAAAACCCTAGTTTGAAGTCCTAACCCTAATTTGAAACCCTAGTTTTAAACACTTACCCTAATGTAAAACCCTAGTTTGTAACCCTAACCCTAATGTAAAACCCTAGTTTGAAACCCAAACCCTAATTTGAAACCCTAGTTTGAAACCCTAACCCTAATGTAAAACCCTAGTTTGAAACCCTAACCCTAATTTTAAACCCCTGTTTTAAAACCCTAACCCTAATGTAAAACCCTTGTTTGAAACCCTAACCCTAATGTAAAACCCTAGTTTGAAAACCAAACCCTAATTTGAAACCCTAGTTTGAAACCCTAACCCTAATTTGAAACCCTAGTTTGAAAACCTAACCCTAATTTGAAACCCTAAATTGAAACCCTAACCCTAATTTGAAACCCTAGTTTGAAACCCTAACCCTAATGTAAAACCCTAGTTTGAAACCCTAACCCTAATTTAAAACCCCTGTATTAAACCCTAACCCTAATGTAAAAGCCTAGTTTGAAACCCTAACCCTAATGTAAAACCCTAGTTTGAAGTCCTAACCCTAATTTAAAAGCCTAGTTTGAAACCCTAAACCTAATGTTAAACCCTAGTTTGAAACCCTAACCCTAATTTGAAACCCTAGTTTGAAACAATAACCCTAATTTGAAACCCTAGTTTGAAACCCTAACCCTAATGTAAAACCCTAGTTTGAAAACCTAACCCTAATATAAAACCCCTGTTTTAAACCCTTACACTAATGTAAAACCCTATTTTAAAACCCTAACCCTAATGTAAAACCCTAGTTTGAAGTCCTAACCCTAATTTGAAACCCTAGTTTGAAACCCTAAACCTAATGTAAAACCCTAGTTTGAAACCCCAACCCTAATTTCAAACCCTAGTTTTAAACCCTAACCTTAATGTAAAACCCTAGTTTGAAACTTTAACCCTAATGTAAAACCCTAGTTTGTAACCCTAACCCTAATTTAAAACCCCTGTTTTAAAACCTAACCCTAATGTAAAACCCTAGTTTGAAACACTAACCCTAATGTAAAACCCTAGTTTGAAGTCCTAACCCTAATTTGAAACCCTAGTTTGAAACCCTAAACCTAATGTAAAACCCTAGTTTGAAACCCCAACCTAATTTGAAGCCCTAGTTTTAAACACTTACCCTAATGTAAAACCCTAGTTTGAAACCCTAACCCTAATTTAAAACCCCTGTATTAAACCCTAACGCTAATGTAAAAGCCTAGTTTGAAACCCTAACCCTAATGTAAAACCCTAGTTTGAAACCCTAACCCTAATTTTAAACCCCTGTTTTAAAACCCTAACCCTAATGTAAAACCCTTGTTTGAAACCCTAACCCTAATGTAAAACCCTAGTTTGAAAACCTAACCCTAATTTGAAACCCTAGTTTGAAACCCTAACCCTAATTTGAAACCCTAGTTTGAAACCCTAACCCTAATGTAAAACCCTAGTTTTAAACCCTAACCCTAATTTAAAACCCCTGTATTAAACCCTAACCCTAATGTAAAACCCTAGTTTGAAACCCTAACCCTAATGTAAAACCCTAGTTTGAAGTCCTAACCCTAATTTAAAAGCCTAGTTTGAAACCCTAAACCTAATGTTAAACCCTAGTTTGAAACCCTAACCCTAATTTGAAACCCGAATTTGAAACCCTAACCCTAATTTGAAAGCCTAGTTTGAAACCCTAAAACCAATTTGAATCCCTAGTTTGAAACCCTAACCCTAATGTAAAACCCTAGTTTGAAACCCTAACCCTAATGTAAAACCCTAGTTTGAAACCCTAACCCTAATGTAAAACCCTAGTTTGAAACCCAAACCCTAATTTGAAACCCTAGTTTGAAACCCTAATGTAAAACGCTTGTTTGAAACCCTAAACCTAATTTGAAACCCGAATTTGAAACCCTAACCCTAATTTGAAAGCCTAGTTTGAAACCCTAAAACCAATTTGAATCCCTAGTTTGAAACCCTAACCCTAATGTAAAACCCTAGTTTGAAACCCTAACCCTAATGTAAAACCCTAGTTTGAAACCCTAACCCTAATGTAAAACCCTAGTTTGAAACCCTAACCCTAATGTAAAACCAAAGTTTGAAACCCTAACCCTAATGTAAAACCCTAGTTTGAAACCCTAACCCTAGTTTGAAACCCTAGTTTGAAAGCCTAACCCTAATTTTAAACCCCTGTTTGAAACCCTAACCCTGGTGTAAAACCTTAGTTTGAAACCCTAACCCCAATGTAAAACCCTAGTTTGAAACCCTAACCCTAATTTAAACCCCCTGTTTTAAACACTAACCCTAATGTAAAACCCTAGTTTGAAAACCTAATCCTAATTTGAAACCCTAGTTTGAAAACTTAACCCTCATTTGAAACCCCTGTTTGAATCCCTAACCCTAATGTAAAACCCTAGTTTGAAACCCTAAACCTATTGTAAAACCCTAGTTAGAAACCCTAACCCTAATTTAAACCCCCTGTTTTAAACCCTAACCCTAATGTAAAACCCTAGTTTGAAAACCTAACCCTAATTTGAAACCCTAGTTTGAAACCCTAACCCTAATGTATAACCCTAGTTTGAAACCCTAACCCTAATGTAAAACCCTAGTTTGAAACCCTAACCCTAATGTAAAACTCTAGTTTGAAACCCTAACCCTAATGTAAAACCCTAGTTTGTAGCCCTAACCCTAATGTAAAACCCTAGTTTGAAACCCTAACCCTAATGTTAAACCCTAGTTTGAAACCCTAACCCTAATGTTAAACCCTAGTTTGAAACCCTAACCCTAATTTGAAACCCTAGTTTGAAACCCTAACCCTAATGTAAAACCCTAGTTTGAAACCCTAACCCAAATGTTAAACCCTAGTTTGAAACCCTAACCCTAATTTGAAACCCTAGTTTGAAACCCTAACCCTAATGTAAAACCCTAGTTTGAAACCCTAACCCTAATGTAAAACCCTAGTTTGTAGCCCTAACCCTAATGTAAAACCCTAGTTTGAAACCCTAACCCTAATGTTAAACCCTAGTTTGAAACCCTAACCCTAATGTTAAACCCTAATTTGAAACCCTAGTTTGAAACCCTAACCCTAATTTGAACCCCTAGTTTGAAACCCTAAACCTAATGTAAAACCTTAGTTTGAAACCCTAACCCTAATTTGAAACCCTGTTTGAAACCCTAACCCTAATTTGAAACCCGAATTTGAAACCCGAATTAGAAACCCTAACCCTAATTTGAAACCCTGAACCTAATGTAAAACCCTAGTTTGAAACTCCAACCCTAATTTGAAACCCTTGTTTGAAACCTTACCCTAATTTGAAACCCTTGTTTGAAACCCTAACCCTAATGTAAAACCCTAGTTTGTAACCCTACCCCTAATGTAAAACCCTAGTTTGAAACCTTAACCCTAATGTTAAACCCTAGTTTGAAACACTAACCCAAATGTTAAACCCTAGTTTGAAACCCTAACCCTAATTTGAAACCCTAGTTTAAAAGCCTAACCCTAATTTTAAAAAACCCTGTTTTAAACACTAATCCTAATGTAAAACCCTAATTTGAAAACCTAACCCTAATTTGAAACCCTAATTTGAAACCCTGTTTGAAACCCTAAACCTAATTTGAAACCCTAGTTTGAAACCCTAAAACCAATTTGAATCCCTAGTTTGAAACCCTAACCCATATGTAAAACCGTTGTTTGAAACCCTAACCCTAATGTAAAACCCTAGTTTGAAACCCTAACCCTAATGTAAAACCCTAGTTTGAAACCCTAACCCAAATGTTAAACCCTAGTTTGAAACCCTAACCCTAATTTGAAACCCTAGTTTGAAACCCTAACCCTAATGTAAAACCCTAGTTTGAAACCCTAACCCTAATGTAAAACCCTAGTTTGTAGCCCTAACCCTAATGTAAAACCCTAGTTTGAAACCCTAACCCTAATGTTAAACCCTAGTTTGAAACCCTAACCCTAATGTTAAACCCTAATTTGAAACCCTAGTTTGAAACCCTAACCCTAATTTGAACCCCTAGTTTGAAACCCTAAACCTAATGTAAAACCTTAGTTTGAAACCCTAACCCTAATTTGAAACCCTGTTTGAAACCCTAACCCTAATTTGAAACCCGAATTTGAAACCCGAATTAGAAACCCTAACCCTAATTTGAAACCCTGAACCTAATGTAAAACCCTAGTTTGAAACTCCAACCCTAATTTGAAACCCTTGTTTGAAACCTTACCCTAATTTGAAACCCTTGTTTGAAACCCTAACCCTAATGTAAAACCCTAGTTTGTAACCCTACCCCTAATGTAAAACCCTAGTTTGAAACCTTAACCCTAATGTTAAACCCTAGTTTGAAACACTAACCCAAATGTTAAACCCTAGTTTGAAACCCTAACCCTAATTTGAAACCCTAGTTTAAAAGCCTAACCCTAATTTTAAAAAACCCTGTTTTAAACACTAATCCTAATGTAAAACCCTAATTTGAAAACCTAACCCTAATTTGAAACCCTAATTTGAAACCCTGTTTGAAACCCTAAACCTAATTTGAAACCCTAGTTTGAAACCCTAAAACCAATTTGAATCCCTAGTTTGAAACCCTAACCCTAATTTGAAACCCTAGTTTGAAACCCTAACCCTAATGTAAAACCCTAGTTTGAACCCCTAACCCTAATTTGAAACCCTAGTTTGAAAGCCTAACCCTAATTTTAAACCCCTGTTTGAAACCCTAACCCTAATGTAAAACCTTAGTTTGAAACCCTTACCCTAATGTAAAACCCTAGTTTGAAACCCTAACCCTAATTTAAACCCCCTGTTTTAAACACTAACCCTAATGTAAAACCCTTGTTTGAAAACCTAATCCTAATTTGAACCCCTAGTTTGAAACCCTAACCCTAATGTAAAACCTTAGTTTGAAACCCTAACCCTAATTTGGAACCCTGTTTGAAACCCTAACCCTAATGTAAAACCCTAGTTTGAAGTCCTAACCCTAATTTAAAAGCCCAGTTTGAAACCCTAAACCTAATGTAAAACCCTAGTTTGAAACCTCAACCCTAATTTTAAACCCTAGTTTTAAACCCTTCCCCTAATGTAAAACCCTTGTTTGAAACCCTAACCCTAGAGTAAAACCCTAGTTTGAAACCCCAACCCTAATTTTAAACCCCTGTATTGAAACCCTTACCCTAATATAAAACCCTTGTTTGAAACCTTAACCCTAATGTAAAACCCTAGTTTGAAACCCTAACCCTAATTTGAAACCCTAGTTTGAAACCCTAACCCTAATGTAAAACCCTAGTTTGAAACCCTAACCCTAATTTTAAACCCCTGTTTTAAAACCCTAACCCTAATGTAAAACCCTTGTTTGAAACCCTAACCCTAATGTAAAACCCTAGTTTGAAAACCTAACCCTAATTTGAAACCCTAGTTTGAAACCCTAACCCTAATTTGAAACCCTAGTTTGAAAACCTAACCCTAATTTGAAACCCTAAATTGAAACCCTAACCCTAATTTGAAACCCTAGTTTGAAACCCTAACCCTTATGTAAAACCCTAGTTTGAAACCCTAACCCTAATTTAAAACCCCTGTATTAAACCCTAACCCTAATGTAAAAGCCTAGTTTGAAACCCTAACCCTAATGTAAAACCCTAGTTTGAAGTCCTAACCCTAATTTAAAAGCCTAGTTTGAAACCCTAAACCTAATGTTAAACCCTAGTTTGAAACCCTAACCATAATTTAAAACCCCTGTATTAAACCCTAACCCTAATGTAAAAGCCTAGTTTGAAACCCTAACCCTAATGTAAAACCCTAGTTTGAAGTCCTAACCCTAATTTAAAAGCCTAGTTTGAAACCCTAAACCTAATGTTAAACCCTAGTTTGAAACCCTAACCCTAATTTGAAACCCTAGTTTGAAACCCTAACCCTAATGTAAAACCCTAGTTTGTAACCCTAACCCTAATGTAAAACCCTAGTTTGAAACCCTAACCCTAATGTTAAACCCTAGTTTGAAACACTAACCCTAATGTTAAACCCTAGTTTGAAACCCTAACCCTAATTTGAAACTCTAGTTTGAAAGCCTAACCCTAATTTGAAAAACCCTGTTTTAAACACTAATTCTAATGTAAAACCCTAATTTGAAAACCTAACCCTAATTTGAAATCCTAGTTTGAAACCCTAAACCTAATGTAAAACCTTAGTTTGAAACCCTAACCCTAATTTGAAACCCTGTTTGAAACCCTAACCCTAATTTGAAACCCTAGTTTGAAACCCTAACCCTAATTTGAAACCCTAGTTTGAAACCCTAACCCTAATTTAAAACCCCTGTATTAAACCCTAACCCTAATGTAAAAGCCTAGTTTGAAACCCTAACCCTAATACAAAACCCTAGTTTGAAGTCCTAACCCTAATTTAAAAGCCTAGTTTGAAACCCTACACCTAATGTAAATCCCTAGTTTGAATCCCCAACCCTAATTTGAAACCCTAGTTTTAAACCCTTACCCTAATGTAAAACCCTAGTTTGAAACCTAACCCTAATGAAAAACCCTAGTTTGTAATCCTAACCCTAATGTAAAACCCTAGTTTGAAACCCAAACCCTAATGTAAAACCCTTGTTTGAAACCTTAACCCTAATGTAAAACCCTAGTGTGAAACCCTAACCCTAATTTTAAACCTCTGTATTGAAACCCTTACCCTAATATAAAACCCTTGTTTGAAACCTTAACCCTAATGTAAAACCCTAGTTTGAAACCCCAACCATAATTTGAAACCCTAGTTTTAAACCCTTACCCTAATGTAAAACCCTAGTTTGAAACCTAACCCTAATGTAAAACCCTAGTTTGTAATCCTAACCCTAATGTAAAACCCTAGTTTGAAACCCAAACCCTACTTTGAAACCCTAGTTTGAAACCCTAACCCTAATGTAAAACCCTAGTTTGAAACCCTAACCCTAATTTTAAACCCATGTATTGAAACCCTTACCCTAATATAAAACCCTAGTTTGAAACCCTAACCCTAATGTAAAACCCTAGTTTGAAGTCCTAACCCTAATTTAAAAGCCTAGTTTGAAACCCTAAACCTAATGTTAAACCCTAGTTTGAAACCCTAACCCTAATTTGAAACCCTAGTTTGAAACAATAACCCTAATTTGAAACCCTAGTTTGAAACCCTAACCCTAATGTAAAACCCTAGTTTGAAAACCTAACCCTAATATAAAACCCCTGTTTTAAACCCTTACACCAATGTAAAACCCTATTTTGAAACCCTAACCCTAGTGTAAAACCCTAGTTTGAAGTCCTAACCCTAATTTGAAACCCTAGTTTGAAACCCTAAACCTAATGTAAAACCCTAGTTTGAAACCCCAACCCTAATTTCAAACCCTAGTTTTAAACCCTAACCTTAATGTAAAACCCTAGTTTGAAACTTTAACCCTAATGTAAAACCCTAGTTTGTAACCCTAACCCTAATTTAAAACCCCTGTTTTAAAACTTAACCCTAATGTAAAACCCTAGTTTGTAACCCTAACCCTAATTTGAAACCCTAGTTTGAAACCCTAACCCTAATTTTAAACCCCTGTATTGAACCCCTTACCCTAATATAAAACCCTTGTTTGAAACCTTAACCCTAATGTAAAACCCTAGTTTGAAAACCTAACCCTAATTTGAAACCCTAGTTTGAAACCCTAACCCTAATGTAAAACCCTAGTTTGAAACCCTAACCCTAATGTTAAACCCTAGTTTGAAACACTAACCCTAATGTTAAACCCTAGTTTGAAACCCTAACCCTAATTTGAAACCCTAGTTTGAAAGCCTAACCCTAATTTGAAAAACCCTGTTTTAAACACTAACCCTAATGTAAAACCCTAATTTGAAAACCTAACCCTAATTTGAAACCCTAGTTTGAAACCCTAACCCTAATTTGAACCCCTAGTTTGAAACCCTAGCCCTAATGTAAAACCTTAGTTTGAAACCCTAACCCTAATTTGAAACCCTGTTTGAAACCCTAACCCTAATGTAAAACCCTAGTTTGAAGTCCTAACCCTAATTTAAAAGCCCAGTTTGAAACCCTAAACCTAATGTAAAACCCTAGTTTGAAACCTCAACCCTAATTTTAAACCCTAGTTTTAAACCCTTACCCTAATGTAAAACCCTTGTTTGAAACCCTAACCCTAGAGTAAAACCCTAGTTTGAAACCCCAACCCTAATTTTAAACCCCTGTATTGAAACCCTTACCCTAATATAAAACCCTTGTTTGAAACCTTAACCCTAATGTAAAACCCTAGTTTGAAACCCTAACCCTAATTTGAAACCCTAGTTTGAAACCCTAACCCTAATGTAAAACCCTAGTTTGAAACCCTAACCCTAATTTTAAACCCCTGTTTTAAAACCCTAACCCTAATGTAAAACCCTTGTTTGAAACCCTAACCCTAATGTAAAACCCTAGTTTGAAAACCTAACCCTAATTTGAAACCCTAGTTTTAAACCCTTACCCTAATGTAAAACCCTAGTTTGAAACCTAACCCTAATGTATAACCCTAGTTTGAAACCCTAACCCTAATGTTAAACCCTAGTTTGAAACACTAACCCTAATGTTAAACCCTAGTTTGAAACCCTAACCCTAATTTGAACTTCTATTTTGAAAGCCTAACCCTAATTTGAAAAACCCTGTTTTAAACACTAACCCTAATTTGAAACCGTTTGAAACCCTAAACCTAATGTAAAACCCTAGTTTGAAACTCCAACCCTAATTTGAAACCCTTGTTTGAAACCTTACCCTAATTTGAAACCCTAACCCTAATTTGAAACCCTAGTTTGAAACCCTATCCCTAATGTAAAACCCTAGTTTGAAAACCTAACCCTAATATAAAACCCTTGTTTTAAACCCTTACACTAATGTAAAATCCTAGTTTGAAACCCTAACCCTAATGTAAAACCCTAGTTTGAAGTGCTAACCTTAATTTGAAACCCTAGTTTGAAACCCTAAACCTAATGTAAAACCCTAGTTTGAAACCCCAACCCTAATTTCAAACCCTAGTTTTAAACCCTAACCTTAATGTAAAACCCTAGTTTGAAACTTTAACCCTAATGTAAAACCCTAGTTTGTAACCCTAACCCTAATTTAAAACCCCTGTTTTAAAACCTAACCCTAATGTAAAACCCTAGTTTGAAACACTAACCCTAATGTAAAACCCTAGTTTGAAGTCCTAACCCTAATTTGAAACCCTAGTTTTAAACACTTACCCTAATGTAAAACCCTAGTTTGTAACCCTAACCCTAATGTAAAACCCTAGTTTGAAACCCAAACCCTAATTTGAAACCCTAGTTTGAAACCCTAACCCTAATGTAAAACCCTAGTTTGAAACCCTAACCCTAATTTTAAACCCCTGTTTTAAAACCCTAACCCTAATGTAAAACCCTTGTTTGAAACCCTAACCCTAATGTAAAACCCTAGTTTGAAAACCAAACCCTAATTTGAAACCCTAGTTTGAAACCCTAACCCTAATTTGAAACCCTAGTTTGAAAACCTAACCCTAATTTGAAACCCTAAATTGAAACCCTAACCCTAATTTGAAACCCTAGTTTGAAACCCTAACCCTAATGTAAAACCCTAGTTTGAAACCCTAACCCTAATTTAAAACCCCTGTATTAAACCCTAACCCTAATGTAAAAGCCTAGTTTGAAACCCTAACCCTAATGTAAAACCCTAGTTTGAAGTCCTAACCCTAATTTAAAAGCCTAGTTTGAAACCCTAAACCTAATGTTAAACCCTAGTTTGAAACCCTAACCCTAATTTGAAACCCTAGTTTGAAACAATAACCCTAATTTGAAACCCTAGTTTGAAACCCTAACCCTAATGTAAAACCCTAGTTTGAAAACCTAACCCTAATATAAAACCCCTGTTTTAAACCCTTACACTAATGTAAAACCCTATTTTAAAACCCTAACCCTAATGTAAAACCCTAGTTTGAAGTCCTAACCCTAATTTGAAACCCTAGTTTGAAACCCTAAACCTAATGAAAAACCCTAGTTTGAAACCCCAACCCTAATTTCAAACCCTAGTTTTAAACCCTAACCTTAATGTAAAACCCTAGTTTGAAACTTTAACCCTAATGTAAAACCCTAGTTTGTAACCCTAACCCTAATTTAAAACCCCTGTTTTAAAACCTAACCCTAATGTAAAACCCTAGTTTGAAACACTAACCCTAATGTAAAACCCTAGTTTGAAGTCCTAACCCTAATTTGAAACCCTAGTTTGAAACCCTAAACCTAATGTAAAACCCTAGTTTGAAACCCCAACCTAATTTGAAGCCCTAGTTTTAAACACTTACCCTAATGTAAAACCCTAGTTTGAAACCCTAACCCTAATTTAAAACCCCTGTATTAAACCCTAACGCTAATGTAAAAGCCTAGTTTGAAACCCTAACCCTAATGTAAAACCCTAGTTTGAAACCCTAACCCTAATTTTAAACCCCTGTTTTAAAACCCTAACCCTAATGTAAAACCCTTGTTTGAAACCCTAACCCTAATGTAAAACCCTAGTTTGAAAACCTAACCCTAATTTGAAACCCTAGTTTGAAACCCTAACCCTAATTTGAAACCCTAGTTTGAAACCCTAACCCTAATGTAAAACCCTAGTTTGAAACCCTAACCCTAATTTAAAACCCCTGTATTAAACCCTAACCCTAATGTAAAACCCTAGTTTGAAACCCTAACCCTAATGTAAAACCCTAGTTTGAAGTCCTAACCCTAATTTAAAAGCCTAGTTTGAAACCCTAAACCTAATGTTAAACCCTAGTTTGAAACCCTAACCCTAATTTGAAACCCGAATTTGAAACCCTAACCCTAATTTGAAAGCCTAGTTTGAAACCCTAAAACCAATTTGAATCCCTAGTTTGAAACCCTAACCCTAATGTAAAACCCTAGTTTGAAACCCTAACCCTAATGTAAAACCCTAGTTTGAAACCCTAACCCTAATGTAAAACCCTAGTTTGAAACCCAAACCCTAATTTGAAACCCTAGTTTGAAACCCTAATGTAAAACGCTTGTTTGAAACCCTAAACCTAATTTGAAACCCGAATTTGAAACCCTAACCCTAATTTGAAAGCCTAGTTTGAAACCCTAAAACCAATTTGAATCCCTAGTTTGAAACCCTAACCCTAATGTAAAACCCTAGTTTGAAACCCTAACCCTAATGTAAAACCCTAGTTTGAAACCCTAACCCTAATGTAAAACCCTAGTTTGAAACCCTAACCCTAATGTAAAACCAAAGTTTGAAACCCTAACCCTAATGTAAAACCCTAGTTTGAAACCCTAACCCTAGTTTGAAACCCTAGTTTGAAAGCCTAACCCTAATTTTAAACCCCTGTTTGAAACCCTAACCCTGGTGTAAAACCTTAGTTTGAAACCCTAACCCCAATGTAAAACCCTAGTTTGAAACCCTAACCCTAATTTAAACCCCCTGTTTTAAACACTAACCCTAATGTAAAACCCTAGTTTGAAAACCTAATCCTAATTTGAAACCCTAGTTTGAAAACTTAACCCTCATTTGAAACCCCTGTTTGAATCCCTAACCCTAATGTAAAACCCTAGTTTGAAACCCTAAACCTATTGTAAAACCCTAGTTAGAAACCCTAACCCTAATTTAAACCCCCTGTTTTAAACCCTAACCCTAATGTAAAACCCTAGTTTGAAAACCTAACCCTAATTTGAAACCCTAGTTTGAAACCCTAACCCTAATGTATAACCCTAGTTTGAAACCCTAACCCTAATGTAAAACCCTAGTTTGAAACCCTAACCCTAATGTAAAACTCTAGTTTGAAACCCTAACCCTAATGTAAAACCCTAGTTTGTAGCCCTAACCCTAATGTAAAACCCTAGTTTGAAACCCTAACCCTAATGTTAAACCCTAGTTTGAAACCCTAACCCTAATGTTAAACCCTAGTTTGAAACCCTAACCCTAATTTGAAACCCTAGTTTGAAACCCTAACCCTAATGTAAAACCCTAGTTTGAAACCCTAACCCAAATGTTAAACCCTAGTTTGAAACCCTAACCCTAATTTGAAACCCTAGTTTGAAACCCTAACCCTAATGTAAAACCCTAGTTTGAAACCCTAACCCTAATGTAAAACCCTAGTTTGTAGCCCTAACCCTAATGTAAAACCCTAGTTTGAAACCCTAACCCTAATGTTAAACCCTAGTTTGAAACCCTAACCCTAATGTTAAACCCTAATTTGAAACCCTAGTTTGAAACCCTAACCCTAATTTGAACCCCTAGTTTGAAACCCTAAACCTAATGTAAAACCTTAGTTTGAAACCCTAACCCTAATTTGAAACCCTGTTTGAAACCCTAACCCTAATTTGAAACCCGAATTTGAAACCCGAATTAGAAACCCTAACCCTAATTTGAAACCCTGAACCTAATGTAAAACCCTAGTTTGAAACTCCAACCCTAATTTGAAACCCTTGTTTGAAACCTTACCCTAATTTGAAACCCTTGTTTGAAACCCTAACCCTAATGTAAAACCCTAGTTTGTAACCCTACCCCTAATGTAAAACCCTAGTTTGAAACCTTAACCCTAATGTTAAACCCTAGTTTGAAACACTAACCCAAATGTTAAACCCTAGTTTGAAACCCTAACCCTAATTTGAAACCCTAGTTTAAAAGCCTAACCCTAATTTTAAAAAACCCTGTTTTAAACACTAATCCTAATGTAAAACCCTAATTTGAAAACCTAACCCTAATTTGAAACCCTAATTTGAAACCCTGTTTGAAACCCTAAACCTAATTTGAAACCCTAGTTTGAAACCCTAAAACCAATTTGAATCCCTAGTTTGAAACCCTAACCCATATGTAAAACCGTTGTTTGAAACCCTAACCCTAATGTAAAACCCTAGTTTGAAACCCTAACCCTAATGTAAAACCCTAGTTTGAAACCCTAACCCAAATGTTAAACCCTAGTTTGAAACCCTAACCCTAATTTGAAACCCTAGTTTGAAACCCTAACCCTAATGTAAAACCCTAGTTTGAAACCCTAACCCTAATGTAAAACCCTAGTTTGTAGCCCTAACCCTAATGTAAAACCCTAGTTTGAAACCCTAACCCTAATGTTAAACCCTAGTTTGAAACCCTAACCCTAATGTTAAACCCTAATTTGAAACCCTAGTTTGAAACCCTAACCCTAATTTGAACCCCTAGTTTGAAACCCTAAACCTAATGTAAAACCTTAGTTTGAAACCCTAACCCTAATTTGAAACCCTGTTTGAAACCCTAACCCTAATTTGAAACCCGAATTTGAAACCCGAATTAGAAACCCTAACCCTAATTTGAAACCCTGAACCTAATGTAAAACCCTAGTTTGAAACTCCAACCCTAATTTGAAACCCTTGTTTGAAACCTTACCCTAATTTGAAACCCTTGTTTGAAACCCTAACCCTAATGTAAAACCCTAGTTTGTAACCCTACCCCTAATGTAAAACCCTAGTTTGAAACCTTAACCCTAATGTTAAACCCTAGTTTGAAACACTAACCCAAATGTTAAACCCTAGTTTGAAACCCTAACCCTAATTTGAAACCCTAGTTTAAAAGCCTAACCCTAATTTTAAAAAACCCTGTTTTAAACACTAATCCTAATGTAAAACCCTAATTTGAAAACCTAACCCTAATTTGAAACCCTAATTTGAAACCCTGTTTGAAACCCTAAACCTAATTTGAAACCCTAGTTTGAAAACCTAAAACCAATTTGAATCCCTAGTTTGAAACCCTAACCCATATGTAAAACCGTTGTTTGAAACCCTAACCCTAATGTAAAACCCTAGTTTGAAACCCTAACCCTAATGTAAAACCCTAGTTTGAACCCCTAACCCTAATGTAAAACCAAAGTTTGAAACCCTAACCCTAATGTAAAACCCTAGTTTGAACCCCTAACCCTAATTTGAAACCCTAGTTTGAAAGCCTAACCCTAATTTTAAACCCCTGTTTGAAACCCTAACCCTAATGTAAAACCTTAGTTTGAAACCCTTACCCTAATGTAAAACCCTAGTTTGAAACCCTAACCCTAATTTAAACCCCCTGTTTTAAACACTAACCCTAATGTAAAACCCTTGTTTGAAAACCTAATCCTAATTTGAAACCCTAGTTTGAAACACTAACCCTAATTTGAAACCCTAGTTTGAAACCCTAACCCTAATTTAAACCACCTGTTTTAAACCCTAACCCTAATGTAAAACCCTAGTTTGAAAACCTAACCCTCATTTGAAACCCCTGTTTGAATCCCTAACCCTAATGTAAAACCCTAGTTTGAAACCCTAAACCTAATGTAAAACCCTAGTTAGAAACCCTAACCCTAATTTAAACCCCCTATTTTAAACCCTAACCCTAATGTAAAACCCTAGTTTGAAAACCTAACCCTAATTTGAAACCCTAGTTTGAAACACTAACCCTAATTTGAACCCCTAATTTGAAACCCTAACCTAATGTAAAACCTTAGTTTGAAACCCTAACCCTAATTTGAAACCCTGTTTGAAACCCTAACCCTAATTTAAACCCCCTATTTTAAACCCTAACCCTAATTTGAAACCCGAATTTGAAACCCTTACCCTAATTTGAAACCCTAAACCTAATGTAAAACCCTAGTTTGAAACTCCAACACTAATTTGAAACCATTGTTTGAAACCTTACCCTAATTTGAAACCCTAGTTTGAAACCCTAACCCTAATTTTAAACCCTAGTTTGAAACCCTAACCCTAATGTAAAACCCTAGTTTGAAGTCCTAACCCTAATTTGAAACCCTAGTTTGAAATCCTAAACCTAATGTAAAACCCTAGTTTGAAACCCCAACCCTAATTTCAAACCCTAGTTTTAAACCCTAACCTTAATGTACAACCCTAGTTTGAAACTTTAACCCTAATGTAAAACCCTAGTTTGTAACCCTAACCCTAATTTAAAACCCCTGTTTTAAAACCTAACCCTAATGTAAAACCCTAGTTTGAAACACTAACCCTAATGTAAAACCCTAGTTTGAAGTCCTAACCCTAATTTGAAACCCTAGTTTGAAACCCTAAACCTAATGTAAAACCCTAGTTTGTAACCCTAACCCTAATGTAAAACCCTAGTTTGAAACCCAAACCCTAATTTGAAACCCTAGTTTGAAACCCTAACCCTAATGTAAAACACTAGTTTGAAACCCTAACCCTAATTTGAAACCCTAGTTTGAAACCCTAACCCTAATGTAAAAGCCTAGATTGAAACCCTAACCCTAATGTAAAACCCTAGTTTGAAGTCCTAACCCTAATGTAAAAGCCTAGTTTGAAACCCTAACCCTAATTTGAAACCCTGTTTGAAACCTTAAACCTAATTTGAAACCCTAGTTTGAAACCCTAACCCTAATTTGAAACCCTAGTTTGAAACCCTAACCCTAATGTAAAAGCCTAGATTGAAACCCTAACCCTAATGTAAAACCCTAGTTTGAAGTCCTAACCCTAATGTAAAAGCCTAGTTTGAAACCCTAACCCTAATTTGAAACCCTGTTTGAAACCTTAAACCTAATTTGAAACCCTAGTTTGAAACCCTAACCCTAATGTAAAACCCTAGTTTGAAACCCTAACCCTAATGTAAAACCAAAGTTTGAAACCCTAACCCTAGTGTAAAACCCTAGTTTGAAACCCTAACCCTAATTTGAAACCCTAGTTTGAAAGCCTAACCCTAATTTTAAACCCCTGTTTGAAACCCTAACCCTAATGTAAAACCTTAGTTTGAAACCATAACCCTAATGTAAAACCCTAGTTTGAAACCCTAAACCTAATGTAAAACCCTAGTTAGAAAACCTAACCCTAATTTGAAACCCTAGTTTGAAACCCTAACCCTAATGTAAAACCCTAGTTTGAAACCCTAACCCTAATGTAAAACCCTAGTTTGAAGTCCTAACCCTAATGCAAAAGCCTAGTTTGAAACCCTAACCCTAATTTGAAACCGTGTTTGAAACCCTAAACCTAATTTGAAACCCGAATTTGAAACCCTAACCCTAATTTGAAACCCTAAACCTAATGTAAAACCCTAGTTTGAAACTCCAACCCTAATTTGAAACCCTTGTTTGATACCTTACCCTAATTTGAAACCCTAGTTTGAAACCCTAACCCTAATTTGAAACCCTAGTTTGAAACCCTAACCCTAATGTAAAACCCTAGCTTGAAACCCTAACCCTAATTTAAAACCCCTGTATTAAACCCTAACCCTAATGTAAAATCCTAGTTTGAAACCCTAACCCTAATGTAAAACCCGAGTTTTAAGTCCTAACCCTAATTTTAAAGCCTAGTTTGAAACCCTAAACCTAATGTAAAACCCTAGTTTGAAACCCCAACCCTAATTTGAAACCCTAGTTTTAAACCCTTACCCTAATTTAAAACCCTAGTTTGAAACCTAACCCTAATGTAAAACCCTAGTTTGTAATCCTAACCCTAATGTAAAACCCTAGTTTGAAACCCAAACCCTACTTTGAAACCCTAGTTTGAAACCTTAAACCTAATGTAAAACCCTTGTTTGAAACCCTAACCCTAATGTAAAACCCTAGTTTGAAACCCTAACCCTAATTTTAAACCCCTGAATTGAAACCCTTACCCTAATATCAAACCCTTGTTTGAAACCTTAACCCTAATGTAAAACCCTAGTTTGAAAACCTAACCCTAATTTGAAACCCTAGTTTGAAACCCTAACCCTAATGTAAAACCCTTGTTTGAAACCCTAAAACTAATGTAAAACCCTAGTTTGAAACCCCAACCCTAATTTCAAACCCTAGTTTTAAACCCTTACCTTAATGTAAAACCCTAGTTTGAAACTTTAACCCTAATGTTAAACCCTAGTTTGTAACCCTAACCCTAATTTATAACCCCTGTTTTAAAACCTAACCCTAATGTAAAACCCTAGTTTGAAACACTAACCCTAATGTAAAACCCTAGTTTGAAGTCCTAACCCTAATTTGAAACCCTAGTTTGAAACCCTAAACCTAATGTAAAACCCTAGTTTGTAACCCTAACCCTAATGTAAAACCCTAGTTTGAAACCCAAACCCTAATTTGAAACCCTAGTTTGAAACCCTAACCCTAATGTAAAACCCTAGTTTGAAACCCTAACCCTAATTTGAAACCCTAGTTTGAAACCCTAACCCTAATGTAAAACCCTAGTTTGAAACCCTAACCCTAATGTAAAAGCCTAGTTTGAAGTCCTAACCCTAATGTAAAAGCCTAGTTTGAAACCCAAACCCTAATTTGAAACCCTGTTTGAAACCCTAAACCTAATTTGAAACCCTAGTTTGAAACCCTAAAACCAATTTGAATCCCTAGTTTGAAACCCTAACCCTAATGTAAAACCCTAGTTTGAAACCCTAACCCTAATGTAAAACCCTAGTTTGAAACCCTAACCCTAATGTAAAACCCTAGTTTGAAACCCTAACCCTAATTTGATACCCTAGTTTGAAAGCCTAACCCTAATTTTAAACCCCTGTTTGAAACCCTAACCCTAATGTAAAACCTTAGTTTGAAACCATAACCCTAATTTAAAACCCTAGTTTGAAACCCTAACCCTAATTTAAACCCCCTGTTTTAAACACTAACCCTAATGTAAAACCCTAGTTTAAAAACTTAATCCTAATTTGAAACCCTAGTTTGAAACACTAACCCTAATTTGAAACCCTAGTTTGAAACCCTAACCCTAACTTAAACCACCTGTTTTAAACCCTAACCCTAATGTAAAACCCTAGTTTGAAAACCTAACCCTCATTTGAAACCCCTGTTTGAATCCCTAACCCTAATGTAAAACCCTAGTTTAAAACCCTAAACCTAATGTAAAACCCTAGTTAGAAACCCTAACCCTAATTTAAACCCCCTATTTTAAACCCTAACCCTAATGTAAAACCCTAGTTTGAAAACCTAACCCTAATTTGAAACCCTAACCCTAATGTAAAACCCTAGTTTGAAACCCTAACCCTAATGTAAAACCCTAGTTTGAAGTCCTAACCCTAATGTAAAAGCCTAGTTTGAAACCCTAACCCTAATTTGAAACCCTGTTTGAAACCTTAAACCTAATTTGAAACCCGAATTTGAAACCCTAACCCTAATTTGAAACCCTAAACCTAATGTAAAACCCTAGTTTGAAACTCCAACCCTAATTTGAAACCCTTGTTTGAAACCTTACCCTAATTTGAAACCCTAGTTTGAAACCCTAACCCTAATTTGAAACCCTAGTTTGAAACCCTAACCCTAATGAAAAACCCTAGCTTGAAACCCTAACCCTAATTTAAAACCCCTGTATTAAACCCTAACCCTAATGTAAAATCCTAGTTTGAAACCCTAACCCTAATGTAAAACCCTAGTTTGAAGTCCTAACCCTAATTTAAAAGCCTAGTTTGAAACCCTAAACCTAATGTAAAACCCTAGTTTGAAACCCCAACCCTAATTTGAAACCCTAGTTTTAAACCCTTACCCTAATGTAAAACCCTAGTTTGAAACCTAACCCTAATGTAAAACCCTAGTTTGTAATCCTAACCCTAATGTTAAACCCTAGTTTGAAACCCAAACCATACTTTGAAACCCTAGTTTGAAACCTTAAACCTATTGTAAAACCCTTGTTTGAAACCCTAACCCTAATGTAAAACCCTAGTTTGAAACCCTAACCCTAATTTTAAACCCCTGTATTGAAACCCTTACCCTAATATAAAACCCTTGTTTGAAACCTTAACCCTAATGTAAAACCCTAGTTTGAAAACCTAACCCTAATTTGAAACCCTAGTTTGAAACCCTAACCCTAATGTAAAATCCTAGTTTGAAACCCTAACCCTAATGTTAAACCCTAGTTTGAAACACTAACCCTAATGTTAAACCCTAGTTTGAAACCCTAACCCTAATTTGAAACCCTAGTTTGAAACCCTAACCCTAATGTAAAACCCTAGTTTGAAACCCTAACCCTAATGTGAAAAACCCTGTTTTAAACACTAACCCTAATGTAAAACCCTAATTTGAAAACCTAACCCTAATTTGAAACCCTAGTTTGAAACCAAAACCCTAATTTGAACCCCTAGTTTGAAACCCTAAACCTAATGTAAAACCTTAGTTTGAAACCCTAACCCTAATTTGAAACCCTGTTTGAAACCCTAACCCTAATATGAAATCCGAATTTGAAACCCGAATTTGAAACCCTAACCCTAATTTGAAACCCTAAACCTAATGTAAAACCCTAGTTTGAAACTCCAACACTAATTTGAAACCCTTGTTTGAAACCTTACCCTAATTTGAAACCCTAGTTTGAAACCCTAACCCTAATTTGAAACCCTAGTTTGAAACCCTAACCCTAATGTAAAACCCTAGTTTGAAACCCTAACCCTAATGTAAAACCCTAGTTTGTAACCCTAACCCTAATGTAAAGCCCTATTTTGAAACACTAACCCTAATGTTAAACCCTAGTTTGAAACCCTAACCCTAATTTGAAACCCTAGTTTGAAAGCCTAACCCTAAATTGAAAAACCCTGTTTTAAACACTAACCCCAATGTAAAACCCTAATTTGAAAACCTAACCCTAATTTGAAACCCTAGTTTGAAACCCTAACCCTTATTTGAACCCCTAGTTTGAAACCCTAACCCTAATGTAAAACCTTAGTTTGAAACCCTAACCCTTATTTGAAACCCGAATTTGAAACTCTAACCCTAATTTGAAACCCTAAACCTAATGTAAAACCCAAGTTTGAAACTCCAACCCTAATTTGAAACCCTTGTTTGAAACCTTACCCTAATTTGAAACCCTAGTTTGAAACCCTAACCCTAATTTTAAACTCTAGTTTGAAACCCTAACCCTAATGTAAAACCCTAGTTTGAAACCCTAACCCTAATATAAAACCCCTGTTTTAAACCAAAACACTAATGTAAAACCCTAGTTTGAAACCCTAACCCTAATGTAAAACCCTAGTTTGAAGTCCTAACCCTTATTTGAAACCCTAGTTTGAAACCCTAAACCTAATGTAAAACCCTAGTTTGAAACCCCAACCCTAATTTCAAACCCTAGTTTTAAACCCTAACCCTAATTTTAAACCCTAGTTTGAAACCCTAACCCTAATGTAAAACCCTAGTTTGAAACCCTAACCCTAATATAAAACCCCTGTTTTAAACCCTAACACTAATGTAAAACCCTAGTTTGAAACCCTAACCCTAATGTAAAACCCTAGTTTGAAGTCCTAACCCTAATTTGAAACCCTAGTTTGAAACCCTAAACCTTATGTAAAACCCTAGTTTGAAACCCCAACCCTAATTTCAAACCCTAGTTTTAAACCCTAACCTTAATGTAAAAACCCTAGTTTGAAACTTTAACCCTAGTTTGTAACCCTAACCCTAATGTAAAACCCTAGTTTGAAACCCTAACCCTAATGTAAAAGCCTAGTTTGAAACCCTAACCCTAATTTGAAACCCTAGTTTGAAACCCTTACCCTAATGTAAAACCCTAGTTTGAAACCCTAACCCTAATATGAAACCCTAGTTTGAAACCCTAACCCTCATGTAAAACCCTAGTTTGAAACCCTAACCCTAATGTAAAAGCCTAGTTTGAAACCCTAACCCTAATTTGAAACCCTGTTTGAAACCCTAAAACTAATTTGAAACCCGAATTTGAAACCCTAACCCTAATTTGAAACCCTAACCCTAATTTGAAACCCTAAACCTAATGTAAAACCCTAGTTTGAAACTCCAACCCTAATTTGAAACCCTTGTTTGAAACCTTACCCTAATTTGAAACCCTAACCCTAATTTGAAACCCTAGTTTGAAACCCTAACACTAATGTAAAACCCTAGCTTGAAACCCTAACCCTAATTTAAAACACCTGTAATAAACCCTAACCCTAATGTAAAATCCTAGTTTGAAACCCTAACCCTAATGTAAAACCCTAGTTTGAAGTCCTAACCCTAATTTAAAAGCCTAGTTTGAAACCCTAAACCTAATGTAAAACCCTAGTTTGAAACCCCAACCCTAATTTGAAACCCTAGTTTTAAACCCTTACCCTAATGTAAAACCCTAGTTTGAAACCTAACCCTAATGTAAAACCCTAGTTTGTAATCCTAACCCTAATGTTAAACCCTAGTTTGAAACCCAAACCATACTTTGAAACCCTAGTTTGAAACCTTAAACCTATTGTAAAACCCTTGTTTGAAACCCTAACCCTAATGTAAAACCCTAGTTTGAAACCCTAACCCTAATTTTAAACCCCTGTATTGAAACCCTTACCCTAATATAAAACCCTTGTTTGAAACCTTAACCCTAATGTAAAACCCTAGTTTGAAAACCTAACCCTAATTTGAAACCCTAGTTTGAAACCCTAACCCTAATGTAAAATCCTAGTTTGAAACCCTAACCCTAATGTTAAACCCTAGTTTGAAACACTAACCCTAATGTTAAACCCTAGTTTGAAACCCTAACCCTAATTTGAAACCCTAGTTTGAAACCCTAACCCTAATGTAAAACCCTAGTTTGAAACCCTAACCCTAATGTGAAAAACCCTGTTTTAAACACTAACCCTAATGTAAAACCCTAATTTGAAAACCTAACCCTAATTTGAAACCCTAGTTTGAAACCAAAACCCTAATTTGAACCCCTAGTTTGAAACCCTAAACCTAATGTAAAACCTTAGTTTGAAACCCTAACCCTAATTTGAAACCCTGTTTGAAACCCTAACCCTAATATGAAATCCGAATTTGAAACCCGAATTTGAAACCCTAACCCTAATTTGAAACCCTAAACCTAATGTAAAACCCTAGTTTGAAACTCCAACACTAATTTGAAACCCTTGTTTGAAACCTTACCCTAATTTGAAACCCTAGTTTGAAACCCTAACCCTAATTTGAAACCCTAGTTTGAAACCCTAACCCTAATGTAAAACCCTAGTTTGAAACCCTAACCCTAATGTAAAACCCTAGTTTGTAACCCTAACCCTAATGTAAAGCCCTATTTTGAAACACTAACCCTAATGTTAAACCCTAGTTTGAAACCCTAACCCTAATTTGAAACCCTAGTTTGAAAGCCTAACCCTAAATTGAAAAACCCTGTTTTAAACACTAACCCCAATGTAAAACCCTAATTTGAAAACCTAACCCTAATTTGAAACCCTAGTTTGAAACCCTAACCCTTATTTGAACCCCTAGTTTGAAACCCTAACCCTAATGTAAAACCTTAGTTTGAAACCCTAACCCTTATTTGAAACCCGAATTTGAAACTCTAACCCTAATTTGAAACCCTAAACCTAATGTAAAACCCAAGTTTGAAACTCCAACCCTAATTTGAAACCCTTGTTTGAAACCTTACCCTAATTTGAAACCCTAGTTTGAAACCCTAACCCTAATTTTAAACTCTAGTTTGAAACCCTAACCCTAATGTAAAACCCTAGTTTGAAACCCTAACCCTAATATAAAACCCCTGTTTTAAACCAAAACACTAATGTAAAACCCTAGTTTGAAACCCTAACCCTAATGTAAAACCCTAGTTTGAAGTCCTAACCCTTATTTGAAACCCTAGTTTGAAACCCTAAACCTAATGTAAAACCCTAGTTTGAAACCCCAACCCTAATTTCAAACCCTCGTTTTAAACCCTAACCCTAATTTTAAACCCTAGTTTGAAACCCTAACCCTAATGTAAAACCCTAGTTTGAAACCCTAACCCTAATATAAAACCCCTGTTTTAAACCCTAACACTAATGTAAAACCCTAGTTTGAAACCCTAACCCTAATGTAAAACCCTAGTTTGAAGTCCTAACCCTAATTTGAAACCCTAGTTTGAAACCCTAAACCTTATGTAAAACCCTAGTTTGAAACCCCAACCCTAATTTCAAACCCTAGTTTTAAACCCTAACCTTAATGTAAAAACCCTAGTTTGAAACTTTAACCCTAGTTTGTAACCCTAACCCTAATGTAAAACCCTAGTTTGAAACCCTAACCCTAATGTAAAAGCCTAGTTTGAAACCCTAACCCTAATTTGAAACCCTAGTTTGAAACCCTTACCCTAATGTAAAACCCTAGTTTGAAACCCTAACCCTAATATGAAACCCTAGTTTGAAACCCTAACCCTCATGTAAAACCCTAGTTTGAAACCCTAACCCTAATGTAAAAGCCTAGTTTGAAACCCTAACCCTAATTTGAAACCCTGTTTGAAACCCTAAAACTAATTTGAAACCCGAATTTGAAACCCTAACCCTAATTTGAAACCCTAACCCTAATTTGAAACCCTAAACCTAATGTAAAACCCTAGTTTGAAACTCCAACCCTAATTTGAAACCCTTGTTTGAAACCTTACCCTAATTTGAAACCCTAACCCTAATTTGAAACCCTAGTTTGAAACCCTAACACTAATGTAAAACCCTAGCTTGAAACCCTAACCCTAATTTAAAACACCTGTAATAAACCATAACCCTAATGTAAAATCCTAGTTTGAAACCCTAACCCTAATGTAAAACCCTAGTTTGAAGTCCTAACCCTAATTTAAAAGCCTAGTTTGAAACCCTAAACCTAATGTAAAACCCTAGTTTGAAACCCCAACCCTAATTTGAAACCCTAGTTTTAAACCCTTACCCTAATGTAAAACCCTAGTTTGAAACCTAACCCTAATGTAAAACCCTAGTTTGTAATCCTAACCCTAATGTAAAACCCAAGTTTGAAACCCAAACCCTACTTTGAAACCCTAGTTTGAAACCTTAAACCTAATGTAAAACCTTTGTTTGAAACCCTAACCCTAATGTAAAACCCTAGTTTGAAACCCCAACCCTAATTTTAAACCCCTGTATTGAAACCCTTACCCTAATATAAAACCCTTGTTTGAAACCTTAACCCTAATGTAAAACCCTAGTTTGAAAACCTAACCCTAATTTGAAACCCTAGTTTGAAACCCTAACCCTAATGTAAAACCCTAGTTTGAAACCCTAACCCTAATGTTAAACCCTAGTTTGAAACACTAACCCTAATGTTAAACCCTAGTTTGAAACCCTAACCCTAATTTGAAACCCTAGTTTGAAACCCTAACCCTAATGTAAAACTCTAGTTTGAAACCCTAACCCTAATGTAAAACCCTAATTTGAAACCCTAACCCTAATTTGAAAAACCCTGTTTTAAACACTAACCCTAATGTAAAACCCTAATTTGAAAACCTAACCCTAATTTGAAAACCCTAGTTTGAAACCCTAACCCTAATTTGAAACCCTGTTTGAAACCCTAACCCTAATTTGAAACCCGAATTTGAAACCCGAATTTGAAACCCTAACCCTAATTTGAAACCCTAAACCTAATGTAAAACCCTAGTTTGAAACTCCAACCCTAATTTGAAACCCTTGTTTGAAACCTTACCCTAATTTGAAACCCTAGTTTGAAACCCTTACCCTAATTTGAAACCCTAGTTTGAAACCCTAACCCTAATGTAAAACCCTAGTTTGAAACCCTAACCCTAATGTAAAACCCTAGTTTGAAACCCTAACCCTAATGTAAAACCCTAGTTTGTAACCCTAACCCTAATGTTAAACCCTAGTTTGAAACCCTAACCCTAATGTTAAACCCTAGTTTGAAACACTAAACCTAATGTTAAACCCTAGTTTGAAACCCTAACCCTAATTTGAAACCCTAGTTTGAAAGCCTAACCCTAATTTAAAACCTTAGTTTGAAACCCTAACCCTAGAGTAAAACCCTAGTTTGAAACCCCAACCCTAATTTTAAACCCCTGTATTGAAACCCTTACCCTAATATAAAACCCTTGTTTGAAACCTTAACCCTAATGTAAAACCCTAGTTTGAAACCCTAACCCTAATTTGAAACCCTAGTTTGAAACCCTAACCCTAATGTAAAACCCTAGTTTGAAACCCTAACCCTAATTTTAAACCCCTGTTTTAAAACCCTAACCCTAATGTAAAACCCTTGTTTGAAACCCTAACCCTAATTTGAAACCCTAGTTTTAAACCCTTACCCTAATGTAAAACCCTAGTTTGAAACCTAACCCTAATGTATAACCCTAGTTTGAAACCCTAACCCTAATGTTAAACCCTAGTTTGAAACACTAACCCTAATGTTAAACCCTAGTTTGAAACCCTAACCCTAATTTGAACTTCTAGTTTGAAAGCCTAACCCTAATTTGAGAAACCCTGTTTTAAACACTAACCCTAATTTGAAACCCTGTTTGAAACCCTAACCCTAATTTGAAACCCGAATTTGAAACCCTAACCCTAATTTGAAACCCTAAACCTAATGTAAAACCCTAGTTTGAAACTCCAACCCTAATTTGAAACCCTTGTTTGAAACCTTACCCTAATTTGAAACCCTAGTTTGAAACCCTAACCCTAATTTGAAACCCTAGTTTAAAACCCTAACCCTAATGTAAAACCCTAGTTTGAAAACCTAACCCTAATATAAAACCCTTGTTTTAAACCCTTACACTAATGTAAAACCCTAGTTTGAAACCCTAACCCTAATGTAAAACCCTAGTTTGAAGTGCTAACCTTAATTTGAAACCCTAGTTTGAAACCCTAAACCTAATGTAAAACCCTAGTTTGAAACCCCAACCCTAATTTCAAACCCTAGTTTTAAACCCTAACCTTAATGTAAAACCCTAGTTTGAAACTTTAACCCTAATGTAAAACCCTAGTTTGTAACCCTAACCCTAATTTAAAACCCTAATTTGAAAACCTAACCCTAATTTGAAACCCTAGTTTGAAACCCTAACCCTAATTTGAACCCCTAGTTTGAAACCCTAACCCTAATGTAAAACCTTAGTTTGAAACCCTAACCCTAGAGTAAAACCCTAGTTTGAAACCCCAACCCTAATTTTAAACCCCTGTATTGAAACCCTTACCCTAATATAAAACCCTTGTTTGAAACCTTAACCCTAATGTAAAACCCTAGTTTGAAACCCTAACCCTAATTTGAAACCCTAGTTTGAAACCCTAACCCTAATGTAAAACCCTAGTTTGAAACCCTAACCCTAATTTTAAACCCCTGTTTTAAAACCCTAACCCTAATGTAAAACCCTTGGTTGAAACCCTAACCCTAATGTAAAACCCTAGTTTGAAAACCTAACCCTAATTTGAAACCCTAGTTTTAAACCCTTACCCTAATGTAAAACCCTAGTTTGAAACCTAACCCTAATGTATAACCCTAGTTTGAAACCCTAACACTAATGTTAAACCCTAGTTTGAAACACTAACCCTAATGTTAAACCCTAGTTTGAAACCCTAACCCTAATTTGAACTTCTAGTTTGAAAGCCTAACCCTAATTTGAAACCCTGTTTGAAACCCTATACCTAATTTGAAACCCGAATTTGAAACCCTAACCCTAATTTGAAACCCTAAACCTAATGTAAAACCCTAGTTTGAAACTCCAACCCTAATTTGAAACCCTTGTTTGAAACCTTACCCTAATTTGAAACCCTAGTTTGAAACCCTAACCCTAATTTGAAACTCTAGTTTGAAACCCTAACCCTAATGTAAAACCCTAGTTTGAAAACCTAACCCTAATATAAAACCCTTGTTTTAAACCCTTACACTAATGTAAAACCCTAGTTTGAAACCCTAACCCTAATGTAAAACCCTAGTTTGAAGTGCTAACCTTAATTTGAAACCCTAGTTTGAAACCCTAAACCTAATGTAAAACCCTAGTTTGAAACCCCAACCCTAATTTCAAACCCTAGTTTTAAACCCTAACCTTAATGTAAAACCCTAGTTTGAAACTTTAACCCTAATGTAAAACCCTAGTTTGTAACCCTAACCCTAATTTAAAACCCCTGTTTTAAAACCTAACCCTAATGTAAAACCCTAGTTTGAAACACTAACCCTAATGTAAAACCCTAGTTTGAAGTCCTAACCCTAATTTGAAACCCTAGTTTTAAACACTTACCCTAATGTAAAACCCTAGTTTGTAACCCTAACCCTAATGTAAAACCCTAGTTTGAAACCCAAACCCTAATTTGAAACCCTAGTTTGAAACCCTAACCCTAATGTAAAACCCTAGTTTGAAACCCTAACCCTAATTTTAAACCCCTGTTTTAAAACCCTAACCCTAATGTAAAACCCTTGTTTGAAACCCTAACCCTAATGTAAAACCCTAGTTTGAAAACCTAACCCTAATTTGAAACCCTAGTTTGAAACCCTAACCCTAATTTGAAACCCTAGTTTGAAAACCTAACCCTAATTTGAAACCCTAAATTGAAACCCTAACCCTAATTTGAAACCCTAGTTTGAAACCCTAACCCTAATGTAAAACCCTAGTTTGAAACCCTAACCCTAATTTAAAACCCCTGTATTAAACCCTAACCCTAATGTAAAAGCCTAGTTTGAAACCCTAACCCTAATGTAAAACCCTAGTTTGAAGTCCTAACCCTAATTTAAAAGCCTAGTTTGAAACCCTTAACCTAATGTTAAACCCTAGTTTGAAACCCTAACCCTAATTTGAAACCCTAGTTTGAAACAATAACCCTAATTTGAAACCCTAGTTTGAAACCCTAACCCTAATGTAAAACCCTAGTTTGAAATTCTAACCCTAATATAAAACCCCTGTTTTAAACCCTTACACTAATGTAAAACCCTATTTTGAAACCCTAACCCTAATGTAAAACCCTAGTTTGAAGTCCTAACCCTTATTTGAAACCCTAGTTTGAAACCCTAAACCTAATGTAAAACCCTAGTTTGAAACCCCAACCCTAATTTCAAACCCTAGTTTTAAACCCTAACCTTAATGTAAAACCCTAGTTTGAAACTTTAACCCTAACGTAAAACCCTAGTTTGTAACCCTAACCCTAATTTAAAACCCCTGTTTTAAAACCTAACCCTAATGTAAAACCCTAGTTTGAAACACTAACCCTAATGTAAAACCCTAGTTTTAAGTCCTAACCCTAATTTGAAACCCTAGTTTGAAACGCTAAACCTAATTTGAAGCCCTAGTTTTAAACACTTTCCCTAATGTAAAACCCTAGTTTGAAACCCTAACCCTAATTTAAAACCCCTGTATTAAACCCTAATGCTAATGTAAAAGCCTAGTTTGAAACCCTAACCCTAATGTAAAACCCTAGTTTGAAACCCTAACCCTAATTTTAACCCCCTGTTTTAAAACCCTAACCCTAATGTAAAACCCTTGTTTGAAACCCTAACCCTAATGTAAAACCCTAGTTTAAAAACCTAACCCTAATTTGAAACCCTAGTTTGAAACCCTAACCATAATTTGAAACCCTAACCCTAATGTAAAACCCTAGTTTGAAACCCTAACCATAATTTAAAACCCCTGTATTAAACCCTAACCCTAATGTAAAAGCCTAGTTTGAAACCCTAACCCTAATGTAAAACCCTAGTTTGAAGTCCTAACCCTAATTTAAAAGCCTAGTTTGAAACCCTAAACCTAATGTTAAACCCTAGTTTGAAACCCTAACCCTAATTTGAAACCCTAGTTTGAAACCCTAACCCTAATGTAAAACCCTAGTTTGTAACCCTAACCCTAATGTAAAACCCTAGTTTGAAACCCTAACCCTAATGTTAAACCCTAGTTTGAAACACTAACCCTAATGTTAAACCCTAGTTTGAAACCCTAACCCTAATTTGAAACTCTAGTTTGAAAGCCTAACCCTAATTTGAAAAACCCTGTTTTAAACACTAATTCTAATGTAAAACCCTAATTTGAAAACCTAACCCTAATTTGAAATCCTAGTTTGAAACCCTAAACCTAATGTAAAACCTTAGTTTGAAACCCTAACCCTAATTTGAAACCCTGTTTGAAACCCTAACCCTAATTTGAAACCCGAATTTGAAACCCCAACCCTAATTTGAAACCCTAAACCTAATGTAAAACCTTAGTTTGAAACTCCAACCCTAATTTGAAACCCTTGTTTGAAACCTTACCCTAATTTGAAACCCTAGTTTGAAACCCTAACCCTAATTTGAAACCCTAGTTTGAAACCCTAACCCTAATGTAAAACCCTAGTTTGAAACCCTAACCCTAATTTAAAACCCCTGTATTAAACCCTAACACTAATGTAAAAGCCTAGTTTGAAACCCTAACCCTAATACAAAACCCTAGTTTGAAGTCCTAACCCTAATTTAAAAGCCTAGTTTGAAACCCTAAACCTAATGTAAATCCCAAGTTTGAAACCCCAACCCTAATTTGAAACCCTAGTTTTAAACCCTTACCCTAATGTAAAACCCTAGTTTGAAACCAAACCCTAATGAAAAACCCTAGTTTGTAATCCTAACCCTAATGTAAAACCCTAGTTTGAAACCCAAACCCTAATGTAAAACCCTTGTTTGAAACCTTAACCCTAATGTAAAACCCTAGTGTGAAACCCTAACCCTAATTTTAAACCTCTGTATTGAAACCCTTACCCTAATATAAAACCCTTGTTTGAAACCTTAACCCTAATGTAAAACCCTAGTTTGAAACCCCAACCATAATTTGAAACCCTAGTTTTAAACCCTTACCCTAATGTAAAACCCTAGTTTGAAACCTAACCCTAATGTAAAACCCTAGTTTGTAATCCTAACCCTAATGTAAAACCCTAGTTTGAAACCCAAACCCTACTTTGAAACCCTAGTTTGAAACCCTAACCCTAATGTAAAACCCTAGTTTGAAACCCTAACCCTAATTTTAAACCCATGTATTGAAACCCTTACCCTAATATAAAACCCTAGTTTGAAACCCTAACCCTAATGTAAAACCCTAGTTTGAAGTCCTAGCCCTAATTTAAAAGCCTAGTTTGAAACCCTAAACCTAATGTTAAACCCTAGTTTGAAACCCTAACCCTAATTTGAAACCCTAGTTTGAAACAATAACCCTAATTTGAAACCCTAGTTTGAAACCCTAACCCTAATGTAAAACCCTAGTTTGAAAACCTAACCCTAATATAAAACCCCTGTTTTAAACCCTTACACCAATGTAAAACCCTATTTTGAAACCCTAACCCTAGTGTAAAACCCTAGTTTGAAGTCCTAACCCTAATTTGAAACCCTAGTTTGAAACCCTAAACCTAATGTAAAACCCTAGTTTGAAACCCCAACCCTAATTTCAAACCCTAGTTTTAAACCCTAACCTTAATGTAAAACCCTAGTTTGAAACTTTAACCCTAATGTAAAACCCTAGTTTGTAACCCTAACCCTAATTTAAAACCCCTGTTTTAAAACCTAACCCTAATGTAAACCCCTAGTTTGTAACCCTAACCCTAATTTGAAACCCTAGTTTGAAACCCTAACCCTAATTTTAAACCCCTGTATTGAACCCCTTACCCTAATATAAAACCCTTGTTTGAAACCTTAACCTTAATGTAAAACCCTAGTTTGAAAACCTAACCCTAATTTGAAACCCTAGTTTGAAACCCTAACCCTAATGTAAAACCCTAGTTTGAAACCCTAACCCTAATGTTAAACCCTAGTTTGAAACACTAACCCTAATGTTAAACCCTAGTTTGAAACCCTAACCCTAATTTGAAACCCTAGTTTGTAACCCTAACCCTAATGTAAAACCCTAGTTTGAAACCCTAACCCTAATGTAAAACCCTAGTTTGTAACCCTAACCCTAATGTAAAACCCTAGTTTGAAACCCTAACCCTAATGTTAAACACTAGTTTGAAACCCTAACCCTAATTTGAAACCCTAGTTTGAAAGCCTAACCCTAATTTGAAAAACCCTGTTTTAAACACTAACCCTAATGTAAAACCCTAATTTGAAAACCTAACCCTAATTTGAAACCCTAGTTTGAAACCCTAACCCTAATTTGAACCCCTAGTTTGAAACCCTAGCCCTAATGTAAAACCTTAGTTTGAAACCCTAACCCTAATTTGAAACCCTGTTTGAAACCCTAACCCTAATGTAAAACCCTAGTTTGAAGTCCTAACCCTAATTTAAAAGCCCAGTTTGAAACCCTAAACCTAATGTAAAACCCTAGTTTGAAACCTAAACCCTAATTTTAAACCCTAGTTTTAAACCCTTACCCTAATGTAAAACCCTTGTTTGAAACCCTAACCCTAGAGTAAAACCCTAGTTTGAAACCCCAACCCTAATTTTAAACCCCTGTATTGAAACCCTTACCCTAATATAAAACCCTTGTTTGAAACCTTAACCCTAATGTAAAACCCTAGTTTGAAACCCTAACCCTAATTTGAAACCCTAGTTTGAAACCCTAACCCTAATGTAAAACCCTAGTTTGAAACCCTAACCCTAATTTTAAACCCCTGTTTTAAAACCCTAACCCTAATGTAAAACCCTTGTTTGAAACCCTAACCCTAATGTAAAACCCTAGTTTGAAAACCTAACCCTAATTTGAAACCCTAGTTTTAAACCCTTACCCTAATGTAAAACCCTAGTTTGAAACCTAACCCTAATGTATAACCCTAGTTTAAAACCCTAACCCTAATGTTAATCCCTAGTTTGAAACACTAACCCTAATGTTAAACCCTAGTTTGAAACCCTAACCCTAATTTGAACTTCTAGTTTGAAAGCCTAACCCTAATTTGAAAAACCCTATTTTAAACACTAACCCTAATTTGAAACCGTTTGAAACCCTAAACCTAATGTAAAACCCTAGTTTGAAACTCCAACCCTAATTTGAAACCCTTGTTTGAAACCTTACCCTAATTTGAAACCCTAGTTTGAAACCCTAACCCTAATTTGAAACCCTAGTTTGAAACCCTAACCCTAATGTAAAACCCTAGTTTGAAAACCTAACATTAATATAAAACCCTTGTTTTAAACCCTTACACTAATGTAAAACCCTAGTTTGAAACCCTAACCCTAATGTAAAACCCTAGTTTGAAGTGCTAACCTTAATTTGAAACCCTAGTTTGAAACCCTAAACCTAATGTAAAACCCTAGTTTGAAACCCCAACCCTAATTTCAAACCCTAGTTTTAAACCCTAACCTTAATGTAAAACCCTAGTTTGAAACTTTAACCCTAATGTAAAACCCTAGTTTGTAACCCTAACCCTAATTTAAAACCCCTGTTTTAAAACCTAACCCTAATGTAAAACCCTAGTTTGAAACACTAACCCTAATGTAAAACCCTAGTTTGAAGTCCTAACCCTAATTTGAAACCCTAGTTTTAAACACTTACCCTAATGTAAAACCCTAGTTTGTAACCCTAACCCTAATGTAAAACCCTAGTTTGAAACCCAAACCCTAATTTGAAACCCTAGTTTGAAACCCTAACCCTAATGTAAAACCCTAGTTTGAAACCCTAACCCTAATTTTAAACCCCTGTTTTAAAACCCTAACCCTAATGTAAAACCCTTGTTTGAAACCCTAACCCTAATGTAAAACCCTAGTTTGAAAACCAAACCCTAATTTGAAACCCTAGTTTGAAACCCTAACCCTAATTTGAAACCCTAGTTTGAAAACCTAACCCTAATTTGAAACCCTAAATTGAAACCCTAACCCTAATTTGAAACCCTAGTTTGAAACCCTAACCCTAATGTAAAACCCTAGTTTGAAACCCTTACCCTAATTTAAAACCCCTGTATTAAACCCTAACCCTAATGTAAAAGCCTAGTTTGAAACCCTAACCCTAATGTAAAACCCTAGTTTGAAGTCCTAACCCTAATTTAAAAGCCTAGTTTGAAACCCTAAACCTAATGTTAAACCCTAGTTTGAAACCCTAACCCTAATTTGAAACCCTAGTTTGAAACAATAACCCTAATTTGAAACCCTAGTTTGAAACCCTAAACCTAATGTAAAACCCTAGTTTGAAACCCCAACCTAATTTGAAGCCCTAGTTTTAAACACTTACCCTAATGTAAAACCCTAGTTTGAAACCCTAACCCTAATTTAAAACCCCTGTATTAAACCCTAATGCTAATGTAAAAGCCTAGTTTGAAACCCTAACCCTAATGTAAAACCCTAGTTTGAAACCCTAACCCTAATTTTAACCCCCTGTTTTAAAACCCTAACCCTAATGTAAAACCCTTGTTTGAAACCCTAACCCTAATGTAAAACCCTAGTTTGAAAACCTAACCCTAATTTGAAACCCTAGTTTGAAACCCTAACCCTAATTTGAAACCCTAACCCTAATGTAAAACCCTAGTTTGAAACCCTAACCATAATTTAAAACCCCTGTATTAAACCCTAACCCTAATGTAAAAGCCTAGTTTGAAACCCTAACCCTAATGTAAAACCCTAGTTTGAAGTCCTAACCCTAATTTAAAAGCCTAGTTTGAAACCCTAAACCTAATGTTAAACCCTAGTTTGAAACCCTAACCCTAATTTGAAACCCTAGTTTGAAACCCTAACCCAAATGTAAAACCCTAGTTTGAAACCCTAACCCTAATTTGAACTTCTAGTTTGAAAGCCTAACCCTAATTTGAAAAACCCTATTTTAAACACTAACCCTAATTTGAAACCGTTTGAAACCCTAAACCTAATGTAAAACCCTAGTTTGAAACTCCAACCCTAATTTGAAACCCTTGTTTGAAACCTTACCCTAATTTGAAACCCTAGTTTGAAACCCTAACCCTAATTTGAAACCCTAGTTTGAAACCCTAACCCTAATGTAAAACCCTAGTTTGAAAACCTAACATTAATATAAAACCCTTGTTTTAAACCCTTACACTAATGTAAAACCCTAGTTTGAAACCCTAACCCTAATGTAAAACCCTAGTTTGAAGTGCTAACCTTAATTTGAAACCCTAGTTTGAAACCCTAAACCTAATGTAAAACCCTAGTTTGAAACCCCAACCCTAATTTCAAACCCTAGTTTTAAACCCTAACCTTAATGTAAAACCCTAGTTTGAAACTTTAACCCTAATGTAAAACCCTAGTTTGTAACCCTAACCCTAATTTAAAACCCCTGTTTTAAAACCTAACCCTAATGTAAAACCCTAGTTTGAAACACTAACCCTAATGTAAAACCCTAGTTTGAAGTCCTAACCCTAATTTGAAACCCTAGTTTTAAACACTTACCCTAATGTAAAACCCTAGTTTGTAACCCTAACCCTAATGTAAAACCCTAGTTTGAAACCCAAACCCTAATTTGAAACCCTAGTTTGAAACCCTAACCCTAATGTAAAACCCTAGTTTGAAACCCTAACCCTAATTTTAAACCCCTGTTTTAAAACCCTAACCCTAATGTAAAACCCTTGTTTGAAACCCTAACCCTAATGTAAAACCCTAGTTTGAAAACCAAACCCTAATTTGAAACCCTAGTTTGAAACCCTAACCCTAATTTGAAACCCTAGTTTGAAAACCTAACCCTAATTTGAAACCCTAAATTGAAACCCTAACCCTAATTTGAAACCCTAGTTTGAAACCCTAACCCTAATGTAAAACCCTAGTTTGAAACCCTTACCCTAATTTAAAACCCCTGTATTAAACCCTAACCCTAATGTAAAAGCCTAGTTTGAAACCCTAACCCTAATGTAAAACCCTAGTTTGAAGTCCTAACCCTAATTTAAAAGCCTAGTTTGAAACCCTAAACCTAATGTTAAACCCTAGTTTGAAACCCTAACCCTAATTTGAAACCCTAGTTTGAAACAATAACCCTAATTTGAAACCCTAGTTTGAAACCCTAAACCTAATGTAAAACCCTAGTTTGAAACCCCAACCTAATTTGAAGCCCTAGTTTTAAACACTTACCCTAATGTAAAACCCTAGTTTGAAACCCTAACCCTAATTTAAAACCCCTGTATTAAACCCTAATGCTAATGTAAAAGCCTAGTTTGAAACCCTAACCCTAATGTAAAACCCTAGTTTGAAACCCTAACCCTAATTTTAACCCCCTGTTTTAAAACCCTAACCCTAATGTAAAACCCTTGTTTGAAACCCTAACCCTAATGTAAAACCCTAGTTTGAAAACCTAACCCTAATTTGAAACCCTAGTTTGAAACCCTAACCCTAATTTGAAACCCTAACCCTAATGTAAAACCCTAGTTTGAAACCCTAACCATAATTTAAAACCCCTGTATTAAACCCTAACCCTAATGTAAAAGCCTAGTTTGAAACCCTAACCCTAATGTAAAACCCTAGTTTGAAGTCCTAACCCTAATTTAAAAGCCTAGTTTGAAACCCTAAACCTAATGTTAAACCCTAGTTTGAAACCCTAACCCTAATTTGAAACCCTAGTTTGAAACCCTAACCCAAATGTAAAACCCTAGTTTGAAACCCTAACCATAATTTAAAACCCCTGTATTAAACCCTAACCCTAATGTAAAACCCTAGTTTGAAACCCTAACCCTAATGTTAAACCCTAGTTTGAAACACTAACCCTAATGTTAAACCCTAGTTTGAAACCCTAACCCTAATTTGAAACTCTAGTTTGAAAGCCTAACCCTAATTTGAAAAACCCTGTTTTAAACACTAATTCTAATGTAAAACCCTAATTTGAAAACCTAACCCTAATTTGAAATCCTAGTTTGAAACCCTAAACCTAATGTAAAACCTTAGTTTGAAACCCTAACCCTAATTTGAAACCCTGTTTGAAACCCTAACCCTAATTTGAAACCCTAGTTTGAAACCCTAACCCTAATTTGAAACCCTAGTTTGAAACCCTAACCCTAATTTAAAACCCCTGTATTAAACCCTAACCCTAATGTAAAAGCCTAGTTTGAAACCCTAACCCTAATACAAAACCCTAGTTTGAAGTCCTAACCCTAATTTAAAAGCCTAGTTTGAAACCCTAAACCTAATGTAAATCCCTAGTTTGAATCCCCAACCCTAATTTGAAACCCTAGTTTTAAACCCTTACCCTAATGTAAAACCCTAGTTTGAAACCTAACCCTAATGAAAAACCCTAGTTTGTAATCCTAACCCTAATGTAAAACCCTAGTTTGAAACCCAAACCCTAATGTAAAACCCTTGTTTGAAACCTTAACCCTAATGTAAAACCCTAGTGTGAAACCCTAACCCTAATTTTAAACCTCTGTATTGAAACCCTTACCCTAATATAAAACCCTTGTTTGAAACCTTAACCCTAATGTAAAACCCTAGTTTGAAACCCCAACCATAATTTGAAACCCTAGTTTTAAACCCTTACCCTAATGTAAAACCCTAGTTTGAAACCTAACCCTAATGTAAAACCCTAGTTTGTAATCCTAACCCTAATGTAAAACCCTAGTTTGAAACCCAAACCCTACTTTGAAACCCTAGTTTGAAACCCTAACCCTAATGTAAAACCCTAGTTTGAAACCCTAACCCTAATTTTAAACCCATGTATTGAAACCCTTACCCTAATATAAAACCCTAGTTTGAAACCCTAACCCTAATGTAAAACCCTAGTTTGAAGTCCTAACCCTAATTTAAAAGCCTAGTTTGAAACCCTAAACCTAATGTTAAACCCTAGTTTGAAACCCTAACCCTAATTTGAAACCCTAGTTTGAAACAATAACCCTAATTTGAAACCCTAGTTTGAAACCCTAACCCTAATGTAAAACCCTAGTTTGAAAACCTAACCCTAATATAAAACCCCTGTTTTAAACCCTTACACCAATGTAAAACCCTATTTTGAAACCCTAACTCTAGTGTAAAACCCTAGTTTGAAGTCCTAACCCTAATTTGAAACCCTAGTTTGAAACCCTAAACCTAATGTAAAACCCTAGTTTGAAACCCCAACCCTAATTTCAAACCCTAGTTTTAAACCCTAACCTTAATGTAAAACCCTAGTTTGAAACTTTAACCCTAATGTAAAACCCTAGTTTGTAACCCTAACCCTAATTTAAAACCCCTGTTTTAAAACCTAACCCTAATGTAAAACCCTAGTTTGTAACCCTAACCCTAATTTGAAACCCTAGTTTGAAACCCTAACCCTAATTTTAAACCCCTGTATTGAACCCCTTACCCTAATATAAAACCCTTGTTTGAAACCTTAACCCTAATGTAAAACCCTAGTTTGAAAACCTAACCCTAATTTGAAACCCTAGTTTGAAACCCTAACCCTAATGTAAAACCCTAGTTTGAAACCCTAACCCTAATGTTAAACCCTAGTTTGAAACACTAACCCTAATGTTAAACCCTAGTTTGAAACCCTAACCCTAATTTGAAACCCTAGTTTGAAAGCCTAACCCTAATTTGAAAAACCCTGTTTTAAACACTAACCCTAATGTAAAACCCTAATTTGAAAACCTAACCCTAATTTGAAACCCTAGTTTGAAACCCTAACCCTAATTTGAACCCCTAGTTTGAAACCCTAGCCCTAATGTAAAACCTTAGTTTGAAACCCTAACCCTAATTTGAAACCCTGTTTGAAACCCTAACCCTAATGTAAAACCCTAGTTTGAAGTCCTAACCCTAATTTAAAAGCCCAGTTTGAAACCCTAAACCTAATGTAAAACCCTAGTTTGAAACCTCAACCCTAATTTTAAACCCTAGTTTTAAACCCTTACCCTAATGTAAAACCCTTGTTTGAAACCCTAACCCTAGAGTAAAACCCTAGTTTGAAACCCCAACCCTAATTTTAAACCCCTGTATTGAAACCCTTACCCTAATATAAAACCCTTGTTTGAAACCTTAACCCTAATGTAAAACCCTAGTTTGAAACCCTAACCCTAATTTGAAACCCTAGTTTGAAACCCTAACCCTAATGTAAAACCCTAGTTTGAAACCCTAACCCTAATTTTAAACCCCTGTTTTAAAACCCTAACCCTAATGTAAAACCCTTGTTTGAAACCCTAACCCTAATGTAAAACCCTAGTTTGAAAACCTAACCCTAATTTGAAACCCTAGTTTTAAACCCTTACCCTAATGTAAAACCCTAGTTTGAAACCTAACCCTAATGTATAACCCTAGTTTGAAACCCTAACCCTAATGTTAAACCCTAGTTTGAAACACTAACCCTAATGTTAAACCCTAGTTTGAAACCCTAACCCTAATTTGAACTTCTATTTTGAAAGCCTAACCCTAATTTGAAAAACCCTGTTTTAAACACTAACCCTAATTTGAAACCGTTTGAAACCCTAACCCTAATTTAAAACCCCTGTATTAAACCCTAACCCTAATGTAAAAGCCTAGTTTGAAACCCTAAACCTAATGTAAAACCCTAGTTTGAAGTCCTAACCCTAATTTAAAAGCCTAGTTTGAAACCCTAAACCTAATGTTAAACCCTAGTTTGAAACCCTAACCCTAATTTGAAACCCTAGTTTGAAACAATAACCCTAATTTGAAACCCTAGTTTGAAACCCTAACCCTAATGTAAAACCCTAGTTTGAAAACCTAACCCTAATATAAAACCCCTGTTTTAAACCCTTACACTAATGTAAAACCCTATTTTGAAACCCTAACCCTAATGTAAAACCCTAGTTTGAAGTCCTAACCCTAATTTGAAACCCTAGTTTGAAACCCTAAACCTAATGTAAAACCCTAGTTTGAAACCCCAACCCTAATTTCAAACCCTAGTTTTAAACCCTAACCTTAATGTAAAACCCTAGTTTGAAACTTTAACCCTAATGTAAAACCCTAGTTTGTAACCCTAACCCTAATTTAAAACCCCTGTTTTAAAACCTAACCCTAATGTAAAACCCTAGTTTGAAACACTAACCCTAATGTAAAACCCTAGTTTGAAGTCCTAACCCTAATTTGAAACCCTAGTTTGAAACCCTAAACCTAATGTAAAACCCTAGTTTGAAACCCCAACCTAATTTGAAGCCCTAGTTTTAAACACTTACCCTAATGTAAAACCCTAGTTTGAAACCCTAACCCTAATTTAAAACCCCTGTATTAAACCCTAACGCTAATGTAAAAGCCTAGTTTGAAACCCTAACCCTAATGTAAAACCCTAGTTTGAAACCCTAACCCTAATTTTAAACCCCTGTTTTAAAACCCTAACCCTAATGTAAAACCCTTGTTTGAAACCCTAACCCTAATGTAAAACCCTAGTTTGAAAACCTAACCCTAATTTGAAACCCTAGTTTGAAACCCTAACCCTAATTTGAAACCCTAGTTTGAAACCCTAACCCTAATGTAAAACCCTAGTTTGAAACCCTAACCCTAATTTAAAACCCCTGTATTAAACCCTAACCCTAATGTAAAACCCTAGTTTGAAACCCTAACCCTAATGTAAAACCCTAGTTTGAAGTCCTAACCCTAATTTAAAAGCCTAGTTTGAAACCCTAAACCTAATGTTAAACCCTAGTTTGAAACCCTAACCCTAATTTGAAACCCGAATTTGAAACCCTAACCCTAATTTGAAAGCCTAGTTTGAAACCCTAAAACCAATTTGAATCCCTAGTTTGAAACCCTAACCCTAATGTAAAACCCTAGTTTGAAACCCTAACCCTAATGTAAAACCCTAGTTTGAAACCCTAACCCTAATGTAAAACCCTAGTTTGAAACCCAAACCCTAATTTGAAACCCTAGTTTGAAACCCTAATGTAAAACGCTTGTTTGAAACTCTAAACCTAATTTGAAACCCGAATTTGAAACCCTAACCCTAATTTGAAAGCCTAGTTTGAAACCCTAAAACCAATTTGAATCCCTAGTTTGAAACCCTAACCCTAATGTAAAACCCTAGTTTGAAACCCTAACCCTAATGTAAAACCCTAGTTTGAAACCCTAACCCTAATGTAAAACCCTAGTTTGAAACCCTAACCCTAATGTAAAACCAAAGTTTGAAACCCTAACCCTAATGTAAAACCCTAGTTTGAAACCCTAACCCTAGTTTGAAACCCTAGTTTGAAAGCCTAACCCTAATTTTAAACCCCTGTTTGAAACCCTAACCCTGGTGTAAAACCTTAGTTTGAAACCCTAACCCCAATGTAAAACCCTAGTTTGAAACCCTAACCCTAATTTAAACCCCCTGTTTTAAACACTAACCCTAATGTAAAACCCTAGTTTGAAAACCTAATCCTAATTTGAAACCCTAGTTTGAAAACTTAACCCTCATTTGAAACCCCTGTTTGAATCCCTAACCCTAATGTAAAACCCTAGTTTGAAACCCTAAACCTATTGTAAAACCCTAGTTAGAAACCCTAACCCTAATTTAAACCCCCTGTTTTAAACCCTAACCCTAATGTAAAACCCTAGTTTGAAAACCTAACCCTAATTTGAAACCCTAGTTTGAAACCCTAACCCTAATGTATAACCCTAGTTTGAAACCCTAACCCTAATGTAAAACCCTAGTTTGAAACCCTAACCCTAATGTAAAACCCTAGTTTGAAACCCTAACCCTAATGTAAAACCCTAGTTTGTAGCCCTAACCCTAATGTAAAACCCTAGTTTGAAACCCTAACCCTAATGTTAAACCCTAGTTTGAAACCCTAACCCTAATGTTAAACCCTAGTTTGAAACCCTAACCCTAATTTGAAACCCTAGTTTGAAACCCTAACCCTAATGTAAAACCCTAGTTTGAAACCCTAACCCAAATGTTAAACCCTAGTTTGAAACCCTAACCCTAATTTGAAACCCTAGTTTGAAACCCTAACCCTAATGTAAAACCCTAGTTTGAAACCCTAACCCTAATGTAAAACCCTAGTTTGTAGCCCTAACCCTAATGTAAAACCCTAGTTTGAAACCCTAACCCTAATGTTAAACCCTAGTTTGAAACCCTAACCCTAATGTTAAACCCTAGTTTGAAACCCTAACCCTAATGTTAAACCCTAATTTGAAACCCTAGTTTGAAACCCTAACCCTAATTTGAACCCCTAGTTTGAAACCCTAAACCTAATGTAAAACCTTAGTTTGAAACCCTAACCCTAATTTGAAACCCTGTTTGAAACCCTAACCCTAATTTGAAACCCGATTTTGAAACCCGAATTAGAAACCCTAACCCTAATTTGAAACCCTGAACCTAATGTAAAACCCTAGTTTGAAACTCCAACCCTAATTTGAAACCCTTGTTTGAAACCTTACCCTAATTTGAAACCCTTGTTTGAAACCCTAACCCTAATGTAAAACCCTAGTTTGTAACCCTACCCCTAATGTAAAACCCTAGTTTGAAACCTTAACCCTAATGTTAAACCCTAGTTTGAAACACTAACCCAAATGTTAAACCCTAGTTTGAAACCCTAACCCTAATTTGAAACCCTAGTTTAAAAGCCTAACCCTAATTTTAAAAAACCCTGTTTTAAACACTAATCCTAATGTAAAACCCTAATTTGAAAACCTAACCCTAATTTGAAAACCTAACCCTAATTTGAAACCCTAATTTGAAACCCTGTTTGAAACCCTAAACCTAATTTGAAACCCTAGTTTGAAACCCTAAAACCAATTTGAATCCCTAGTTTGAAACCCTAACCCATATGTAAAACCCCTGTTTGAAACCCTAACCCTAATGTAAAACCCTAGTTTGAAACCCTAACCCTAATTTGAAACCCTAGTTTGAAAGCCTAACCCTAATTTTAAACCCCTGTTTGAAACCCTAACCCTAATGTAAAACCTTAGTTTGAAACCCTTACCCTAATGTAAAACCCTAGTTTGAAACCCTAACCCTAATTTAAACCCCCTGTTTTAAACACTAACCCTAATGTAAAACCCTTGTTTGAAAACCTAATCCTAATTTGAAACCCTAGTTTGAAACACTAACCCTAATTTGAAACCCTAGTTTGAAACCCTAACCCTAATTTAAACCACCTGTTTTAAACCCTAACCCTAATGTAAAACCCTAGTTTGAAAACCTAACCCTCATTTGAAACCCCTGTTTGAATCCCTAACCCTAATGTAAAACCCTAGTTTGAAACCCTAAACCTAATGTAAAACCCTAGTTAGAAACCCTAACCCTAATTTAAACCCCCTATTTTAAACCCTAACCCTAATGTAAAACCCTAGTTTGAAAACCTAACCCTAATTTGAAACCCTAGTTTGAAACACTAACCCTAATTTGAAACCCTAGTTTGAAACCCTAACCCAAATGTAAAACCCTAGTTTGAAGTGCTAACCTTAATTTGAAACCCTAGTTTGAAACCCTAAACCTAATGTAAAACCCTAGTTTGAAGTGCTAACCTTAATTTGAAACCCTAGTTTGAAACCCTAAACCTAATGTAAAACCCTAGTTTGAAACCCCAACCCTAATTTCAAACCCTAGTTTTAAACCCTAACCTTAATGTAAAACCCTAGTTTGAAACTTTAACCCTAATGTAAAACCCTAGTTTGTAACCCTAACCCTAATTTAAAACCCCTGTTTTAAAACCTAACCCTAATGTAAAACCCTAGTTTGAAACACTAACCCTAATGTAAAACCCTAGTTTGAAGTCCTAACCCTAATTTGAAACCCTAGTTTTAAACACTTACCCTAATGTAAAACCCTAGTTTGTAACCCTAACCCTAATGTAAAACCCTAGTTTGAAACCCAAACCCTAATTTGAAACCCTAGTTTGAAACCCTAACCCTAATGTAAAACCCTAGTTTGAAACCCTAACCCTAATTTTAAACCCCTGTTTTAAAACCCTAACCCTAATGTAAAACCCTTGTTTGAAACCCTAACCCTAATGTAAAACCCTAGTTTGAAAACCAAACCCTAATTTGAAACCCTAGTTTGAAACCCTAACCCTAATTTGAAACCCTAGTTTGAAAACCTAACCCTAATTTGAAACCCTAAATTGAAACCCTAACCCTAATTTGAAACCCTAGTTTGAAACCCTAACCCTAATGTAAAACCCTAGTTTGAAACCCTTACCCTAATTTAAAACCCCTGTATTAAACCCTAACCCTAATGTAAAAGCCTAGTTTGAAACCCTAACCCTAATGTAAAACCCTAGTTTGAAGTCCTAACCCTAATTTAAAAGCCTAGTTTGAAACCCTAAACCTAATGTTAAACCCTAGTTTGAAACCCTAACCCTAATTTGAAACCCTAGTTTGAAACAATAACCCTAATTTGAAACCCTAGTTTGAAACCCTAAACCTAATGTAAAACCCTAGTTTGAAACCCCAACCTAATTTGAAGCCCTAGTTTTAAACACTTACCCTAATGTAAAACCCTAGTTTGAAACCCTAACCCTAATTTAAAACCCCTGTATTAAACCCTAATGCTAATGTAAAAGCCTAGTTTGAAACCCTAACCCTAATGTAAAACCCTAGTTTGAAACCCTAACCCTAATTTTAACCCCCTGTTTTAAAACCCTAACCCTAATGTAAAACCCTTGTTTGAAACCCTAACCCTAATGTAAAACCCTAGTTTGAAAACCTAACCCTAATTTGAAACCCTAGTTTGAAACCCTAACCCTAATTTGAAACCCTAACCCTAATGTAAAACCCTAGTTTGAAACCCTAACCATAATTTAAAACCCCTGTATTAAACCCTAACCCTAATGTAAAAGCCTAGTTTGAAACCCTAACCCTAATGTAAAACCCTAGTTTGAAGTCCTAACCCTAATTTAAAAGCCTAGTTTGAAACCCTAAACCTAATGTTAAACCCTAGTTTGAAACCCTAACCCTAATTTGAAACCCTAGTTTGAAACCCTAACCCAAATGTAAAACCCTAGTTTGAAACCCTAACCATAATTTAAAACCCCTGTATTAAACCCTAACCCTAATGTAAAACCCTAGTTTGAAACCCTAACCCTAATGTTAAACCCTAGTTTGAAACACTAACCCTAATGTTAAACCCTAGTTTGAAACCCTAACCCTAATTTGAAACTCTAGTTTGAAAGCCTAACCCTAATTTGAAAAACCCTGTTTTAAACACTAATTCTAATGTAAAACCCTAATTTGAAAACCTAACCCTAATTTGAAATCCTAGTTTGAAACCCTAAACCTAATGTAAAACCTTAGTTTGAAACCCTAACCCTAATTTGAAACCCTGTTTGAAACCCTAACCCTAATTTGAAACCCTAGTTTGAAACCCTAACCCTAATTTGAAACCCTAGTTTGAAACCCTAACCCTAATTTAAAACCCCTGTATTAAACCCTAACCCTAATGTAAAAGCCTAGTTTGAAACCCTAACCCTAATACAAAACCCTAGTTTGAAGTCCTAACCCTAATTTAAAAGCCTAGTTTGAAACCCTAAACCTAATGTAAATCCCTAGTTTGAATCCCCAACCCTAATTTGAAACCCTAGTTTTAAACCCTTACCCTAATGTAAAACCCTAGTTTGAAACCTAACCCTAATGAAAAACCCTAGTTTGTAATCCTAACCCTAATGTAAAACCCTAGTTTGAAACCCAAACCCTAATGTAAAACCCTTGTTTGAAACCTTAACCCTAATGTAAAACCCTAGTGTGAAACCCTAACCCTAATTTTAAACCTCTGTATTGAAACCCTTACCCTAATATAAAACCCTTGTTTGAAACCTTAACCCTAATGTAAAACCCTAGTTTGAAACCCCAACCATAATTTGAAACCCTAGTTTTAAACCCTTACCCTAATGTAAAACCCTAGTTTGAAACCTAACCCTAATGTAAAACCCTAGTTTGTAATCCTAACCCTAATGTAAAACCCTAGTTTGAAACCCAAACCCTACTTTGAAACCCTAGTTTGAAACCCTAACCCTAATGTAAAACCCTAGTTTGAAACCCTAACCCTAATTTTAAACCCATGTATTGAAACCCTTACCCTAATATAAAACCCTAGTTTGAAACCCTAACCCTAATGTAAAACCCTAGTTTGAAGTCCTAACCCTAATTTAAAAGCCTAGTTTGAAACCCTAAACCTAATGTTAAACCCTAGTTTGAAACCCTAACCCTAATTTGAAACCCTAGTTTGAAACAATAACCCTAATTTGAAACCCTAGTTTGAAACCCTAACCCTAATGTAAAACCCTAGTTTGAAAACCTAACCCTAATATAAAACCCCTGTTTTAAACCCTTACACCAATGTAAAACCCTATTTTGAAACCCTAACTCTAGTGTAAAACCCTAGTTTGAAGTCCTAACCCTAATTTGAAACCCTAGTTTGAAACCCTAAACCTAATGTAAAACCCTAGTTTGAAACCCCAACCCTAATTTCAAACCCTAGTTTTAAACCCTAACCTTAATGTAAAACCCTAGTTTGAAACTTTAACCCTAATGTAAAACCCTAGTTTGTAACCCTAACCCTAATTTAAAACCCCTGTTTTAAAACCTAACCCTAATGTAAAACCCTAGTTTGTAACCCTAACCCTAATTTGAAACCCTAGTTTGAAACCCTAACCCTAATTTTAAACCCCTGTATTGAACCCCTTACCCTAATATAAAACCCTTGTTTGAAACCTTAACCCTAATGTAAAACCCTAGTTTGAAAACCTAACCCTAATTTGAAACCCTAGTTTGAAACCCTAACCCTAATGTAAAACCCTAGTTTGAAACCCTAACCCTAATGTTAAACCCTAGTTTGAAACACTAACCCTAATGTTAAACCCTAGTTTGAAACCCTAACCCTAATTTGAAACCCTAGTTTGAAAGCCTAACCCTAATTTGAAAAACCCTGTTTTAAACACTAACCCTAATGTAAAACCCTAATTTGAAAACCTAACCCTAATTTGAAACCCTAGTTTGAAACCCTAACCCTAATTTGAACCCCTAGTTTGAAACCCTAGCCCTAATGTAAAACCTTAGTTTGAAACCCTAACCCTAATTTGAAACCCTGTTTGAAACCCTAACCCTAATGTAAAACCCTAGTTTGAAGTCCTAACCCTAATTTAAAAGCCCAGTTTGAAACCCTAAACCTAATGTAAAACCCTAGTTTGAAACCTCAACCCTAATTTTAAACCCTAGTTTTAAACCCTTACCCTAATGTAAAACCCTTGTTTGAAACCCTAACCCTAGAGTAAAACCCTAGTTTGAAACCCCAACCCTAATTTTAAACCCCTGTATTGAAACCCTTACCCTAATATAAAACCCTTGTTTGAAACCTTAACCCTAATGTAAAACCCTAGTTTGAAACCCTAACCCTAATTTGAAACCCTAGTTTGAAACCCTAACCCTAATGTAAAACCCTAGTTTGAAACCCTAACCCTAATTTTAAACCCCTGTTTTAAAACCCTAACCCTAATGTAAAACCCTTGTTTGAAACCCTAACCCTAATGTAAAACCCTAGTTTGAAAACCTAACCCTAATTTGAAACCCTAGTTTTAAACCCTTACCCTAATGTAAAACCCTAGTTTGAAACCTAACCCTAATGTATAACCCTAGTTTGAAACCCTAACCCTAATGTTAAACCCTAGTTTGAAACACTAACCCTAATGTTAAACCCTAGTTTGAAACCCTAACCCTAATTTGAACTTCTATTTTGAAAGCCTAACCCTAATTTGAAAAACCCTGTTTTAAACACTAACCCTAATTTGAAACCGTTTGAAACCCTAACCCTAATTTAAAACCCCTGTATTAAACCCTAACCCTAATGTAAAAGCCTAGTTTGAAACCCTAAACCTAATGTAAAACCCTAGTTTGAAGTCCTAACCCTAATTTAAAAGCCTAGTTTGAAACCCTAAACCTAATGTTAAACCCTAGTTTGAAACCCTAACCCTAATTTGAAACCCTAGTTTGAAACAATAACCCTAATTTGAAACCCTAGTTTGAAACCCTAACCCTAATGTAAAACCCTAGTTTGAAAACCTAACCCTAATATAAAACCCCTGTTTTAAACCCTTACACTAATGTAAAACCCTATTTTGAAACCCTAACCCTAATGTAAAACCCTAGTTTGAAGTCCTAACCCTAATTTGAAACCCTAGTTTGAAACCCTAAACCTAATGTAAAACCCTAGTTTGAAACCCCAACCCTAATTTCAAACCCTAGTTTTAAACCCTAACCTTAATGTAAAACCCTAGTTTGAAACTTTAACCCTAATGTAAAACCCTAGTTTGTAACCCTAACCCTAATTTAAAACCCCTGTTTTAAAACCTAACCCTAATGTAAAACCCTAGTTTGAAACACTAACCCTAATGTAAAACCCTAGTTTGAAGTCCTAACCCTAATTTGAAACCCTAGTTTGAAACCCTAAACCTAATGTAAAACCCTAGTTTGAAACCCCAACCTAATTTGAAGCCCTAGTTTTAAACACTTACCCTAATGTAAAACCCTAGTTTGAAACCCTAACCCTAATTTAAAACCCCTGTATTAAACCCTAACGCTAATGTAAAAGCCTAGTTTGAAACCCTAACCCTAATGTAAAACCCTAGTTTGAAACCCTAACCCTAATTTTAAACCCCTGTTTTAAAACCCTAACCCTAATGTAAAACCCTTGTTTGAAACCCTAACCCTAATGTAAAACCCTAGTTTGAAAACCTAACCCTAATTTGAAACCCTAGTTTGAAACCCTAACCCTAATTTGAAACCCTAGTTTGAAACCCTAACCCTAATGTAAAACCCTAGTTTGAAACCCTAACCCTAATTTAAAACCCCTGTATTAAACCCTAACCCTAATGTAAAACCCTAGTTTGAAACCCTAACCCTAATGTAAAACCCTAGTTTGAAGTCCTAACCCTAATTTAAAAGCCTAGTTTGAAACCCTAAACCTAATGTTAAACCCTAGTTTGAAACCCTAACCCTAATTTGAAACCCGAATTTGAAACCCTAACCCTAATTTGAAAGCCTAGTTTGAAACCCTAAAACCAATTTGAATCCCTAGTTTGAAACCCTAACCCTAATGTAAAACCCTAGTTTGAAACCCTAACCCTAATGTAAAACCCTAGTTTGAAACCCTAACCCTAATGTAAAACCCTAGTTTGAAACCCAAACCCTAATTTGAAACCCTAGTTTGAAACCCTAATGTAAAACGCTTGTTTGAAACTCTAAACCTAATTTGAAACCCGAATTTGAAACCCTAACCCTAATTTGAAAGCCTAGTTTGAAACCCTAAAACCAATTTGAATCCCTAGTTTGAAACCCTAACCCTAATGTAAAACCCTAGTTTGAAACCCTAACCCTAATGTAAAACCCTAGTTTGAAACCCTAACCCTAATGTAAAACCCTAGTTTGAAACCCTAACCCTAATGTAAAACCAAAGTTTGAAACCCTAACCCTAATGTAAAACCCTAGTTTGAAACCCTAACCCTAGTTTGAAACCCTAGTTTGAAAGCCTAACCCTAATTTTAAACCCCTGTTTGAAACCCTAACCCTGGTGTAAAACCTTAGTTTGAAACCCTAACCCCAATGTAAAACCCTAGTTTGAAACCCTAACCCTAATTTAAACCCCCTGTTTTAAACACTAACCCTAATGTAAAACCCTAGTTTGAAAACCTAATCCTAATTTGAAACCCTAGTTTGAAAACTTAACCCTCATTTGAAACCCCTGTTTGAATCCCTAACCCTAATGTAAAACCCTAGTTTGAAACCCTAAACCTATTGTAAAACCCTAGTTAGAAACCCTAACCCTAATTTAAACCCCCTGTTTTAAACCCTAACCCTAATGTAAAACCCTAGTTTGAAACCCTAACCCTAATGTAAAACCCTAGTTTGAAACCCTAACCCTAATGTAAAACCCTAGTTTGTAGCCCTAACCCTAATGTAAAACCCTAGTTTGAAACCCTAACCCTAATGTTAAACCCTAGTTTGAAACCCTAACCCTAATGTTAAACCCTAGTTTGAAACCCTAACCCTAATTTGAAACCCTAGTTTGAAACCCTAACCCTAATGTAAAACCCTAGTTTGAAACCCTAACCCTAATGTAAAACCCTAGTTTGTAGCCCTAACCCTAATGTAAAACCCTAGTTTGAAACCCTAACCCTAATGTTAAACCCTAGTTTGAAACCCTAACCCTAATGTTAAACCCTAGTTTGAAACCCTAACCCTAATGTTAAACCCTAATTTGAAACCCTAGTTTGAAACCCTAACCCTAATTTGAACCCCTAGTTTGAAACCCTAAACCTAATGTAAAACCTTAGTTTGAAACCCTAACCCTAATTTGAAACCCTGTTTGAAACCCTAACCCTAATTTGAAACCCGATTTTGAAACCCGAATTAGAAACCCTAACCCTAATTTGAAACCCTGAACCTAATGTAAAACCCTAGTTTGAAACTCCAACCCTAATTTGAAACCCTTGTTTGAAACCTTACCCTAATTTGAAACCCTTGTTTGAAACCCTAACCCTAATGTAAAACCCTAGTTTGTAACCCTACCCCTAATGTAAAACCCTAGTTTGAAACCTTAACCCTAATGTTAAACCCTAGTTTGAAACACTAACCCAAATGTTAAACCCTAGTTTGAAACCCTAACCCTAATTTGAAACCCTAGTTTAAAAGCCTAACCCTAATTTTAAAAAACCCTGTTTTAAACACTAATCCTAATGTAAAACCCTAATTTGAAAACCTAACCCTAATTTGAAAACCTAACCCTAATTTGAAACCCTAATTTGAAACCCTGTTTGAAACCCTAAACCTAATTTGAAACCCTAGTTTGAAACCCTAAAACCAATTTGAATCCCTAGTTTGAAACCCTAACCCATATGTAAAACCCCTGTTTGAAACCCTAACCCTAATGTAAAACCCTAGTTTGAAACCCTAACCCTAATTTGAAACCCTAGTTTGAAAGCCTAACCCTAATTTTAAACCCCTGTTTGAAACCCTAACCCTAATGTAAAACCTTAGTTTGAAACCCTTACCCTAATGTAAAACCCTAGTTTGAAACCCTAACCCTAATTTAAACCCCCTGTTTTAAACACTAACCCTAATGTAAAACCCTTGTTTGAAAACCTAATCCTAATTTGAAACCCTAGTTTGAAACACTAACCCTAATTTGAAACCCTAGTTTGAAACCCTAACCCTAATTTAAACCACCTGTTTTAAACCCTAACCCTAATGTAAAACCCTAGTTTGAAAACCTAACCCTCATTTGAAACCCCTGTTTGAATCCCTAACCCTAATGTAAAACCCTAGTTTGAAACCCTAAACCTAATGTAAAACCCTAGTTAGAAACCCTAACCCTAATTTAAACCCCCTATTTTAAACCCTAACCCTAATGTAAAACCCTAGTTTGAAAACCTAACCCTAATTTGAAACCCTAGTTTGAAACACTAACCCTAATTTGAAACCCTAGTTTGAAACCCTAACCCAAATGTAAAACCCTAGTTTGAAGTGCTAACCTTAATTTGAAACCCTAGTTTGAAACCCTAAACCTAATGTAAAACCCTAGTTTGAAGTGCTAACCTTAATTTGAAACCCTAGTTTGAAACCCTAAACCTAATGTAAAACCCTAGTTTGAAACCCCAACCCTAATTTCAAACCCTAGTTTTAAACCCTAACCTTAATGTAAAACCCTAGTTTGAAACTTTAACCCTAATGTAAAACCCTAGTTTGTAACCCTAACCCTAATTTAAAACCCCTGTTTTAAAACCTAACCCTAATGTAAAACCCTAGTTTGAAACACTAACCCTAATGTAAAACCCTAGTTTGAAGTCCTAACCCTAATTTGAAACCCTAGTTTTAAACACTTACCCTAATGTAAAACCCTAGTTTGTAACCCTAACCCTAATGTAAAACCCTAGTTTGAAACCCAAACCCTAATTTGAAACCCTAGTTTGAAACCCTAACCCTAATGTAAAACCCTAGTTTGAAACCCTAACCCTAATGTTAAACCCTAGTTTGAAACACTAACCCTAATGTTAAACCCTAGTTTGAAACCCTAACCCTAATTTGAAACCCTAGTTTGAAAGCCTAACCCTAATTTGAAAAACCCTGTTTTAAACACTAACCCTAATGTAAAACCCTAATTTGAAAACCTAACCCTAATTTGAAACCCTAAATTGAAACCCTAACCCTAATTTGAAACCCTAGTTTGAAACCCTAACCCTAATGTAAAACCCTAGTTTGAAACCCTTACCCTAATTTAAAACCCCTGTATTAAACCCTAACCCTAATGTAAAAGCCTAGTTTGAAACCCTAACCCTAATGTAAAACCCTAGTTTGAAGTCCTAACCCTAATTTAAAAGCCTAGTTTGAAACCCTAAACCTAATGTTAAACCCTAGTTTGAAACCCTAACCCTAATTTGAAACCCTAGTTTGAAACAATAACCCTAATTTGAAACCCTAGTTTGAAACCCTAAACCTAATGTAAAACCCTAGTTTGAAACCCCAACCTAATTTGAAGCCCTAGTTTTAAACACTTACCCTAATGTAAAACCCTAGTTTGAAACCCTAACCCTAATTTAAAACCCCTGTATTAAACCCTAATGCTAATGTAAAAGCCTAGTTTGAAACCCTAACCCTAATGTAAAACCCTAGTTTGAAACCCTAACCCTAATTTTAACCCCCTGTTTTAAAACCCTAACCCTAATGTAAAACCCTTGTTTGAAACCCTAACCCTAATGTAAAACCCTAGTTTGAAAACCTAACCCTAATTTGAAACCCTAGTTTGAAACCCTAACCCTAATTTGAAACCCTAACCCTAATGTAAAACCCTAGTTTGAAACCCTAACCATAATTTAAAACCCCTGTATTAAACCCTAACCCTAATGTAAAAGCCTAGTTTGAAACCCTAACCCTAATGTAAAACCCTAGTTTGAAGTCCTAACCCTAATTTAAAAGCCTAGTTTGAAACCCTAAACCTAATGTTAAACCCTAGTTTGAAACCCTAACCCTAATTTGAAACCCTAGTTTGAAACCCTAACCCAAATGTAAAACCCTAGTTTGAAACCCTAACCATAATTTAAAACCCCTGTATTAAACCCTAACCCTAATGTAAAACCCTAGTTTGAAACCCTAACCCTAATGTTAAACCCTAGTTTGAAACACTAACCCTAATGTTAAACCCTAGTTTGAAACCCTAACCCTAATTTGAAACTCTAGTTTGAAAGCCTAACCCTAATTTGAAAAACCCTGTTTTAAACACTAATTCTAATGTAAAACCCTAATTTGAAAACCTAACCCTAATTTGAAATCCTAGTTTGAAACCCTAAACCTAATGTAAAACCTTAGTTTGAAACCCTAACCCTAATTTGAAACCCTGTTTGAAACCCTAACCCTAATTTGAAACCCTAGTTTGAAACCCTAACCCTAATTTGAAACCCTAGTTTGAAACCCTAACCCTAATTTAAAACCCCTGTATTAAACCCTAACCCTAATGTAAAAGCCTAGTTTGAAACCCTAACCCTAATACAAAACCCTAGTTTGAAGTCCTAACCCTAATTTAAAAGCCTAGTTTGAAACCCTAAACCTAATGTAAATCCCTAGTTTGAATCCCCAACCCTAATTTGAAACCCTAGTTTTAAACCCTTACCCTAATGTAAAACCCTAGTTTGAAACCTAACCCTAATGAAAAACCCTAGTTTGTAATCCTAACCCTAATGTAAAACCCTAGTTTGAAACCCAAACCCTAATGTAAAACCCTTGTTTGAAACCTTAACCCTAATGTAAAACCCTAGTGTGAAACCCTAACCCTAATTTTAAACCTCTGTATTGAAACCCTTACCCTAATATAAAACCCTTGTTTGAAACCTTAACCCTAATGTAAAACCCTAGTTTGAAACCCCAACCATAATTTGAAACCCTAGTTTTAAACCCTTACCCTAATGTAAAACCCTAGTTTGAAACCTAACCCTAATGTAAAACCCTAGTTTGTAATCCTAACCCTAATGTAAAACCCTAGTTTGAAACCCAAACCCTACTTTGAAACCCTAGTTTGAAACCCTAACCCTAATGTAAAACCCTAGTTTGAAACCCTAACCCTAATTTTAAACCCATGTATTGAAACCCTTACCCTAATATAAAACCCTAGTTTGAAACCCTAACCCTAATGTAAAACCCTAGTTTGAAGTCCTAACCCTAATTTAAAAGCCTAGTTTGAAACCCTAAACCTAATGTTAAACCCTAGTTTGAAACCCTAACCCTAATTTGAAACCCTAGTTTGAAACAATAACCCTAATTTGAAACCCTAGTTTGAAACCCTAACCCTAATGTAAAACCCTAGTTTGAAAACCTAACCCTAATATAAAACCCCTGTTTTAAACCCTTACACCAATGTAAAACCCTATTTTGAAACCCTAACTCTAGTGTAAAACCCTAGTTTGAAGTCCTAACCCTAATTTGAAACCCTAGTTTGAAACCCTAAACCTAATGTAAAACCCTAGTTTGAAACCCCAACCCTAATTTCAAACCCTAGTTTTAAACCCTAACCTTAATGTAAAACCCTAGTTTGAAACTTTAACCCTAATGTAAAACCCTAGTTTGTAACCCTAACCCTAATTTAAAACCCCTGTTTTAAAACCTAACCCTAATGTAAAACCCTAGTTTGTAACCCTAACCCTAATTTGAAACCCTAGTTTGAAACCCTAACCCTAATTTTAAACCCCTGTATTGAACCCCTTACCCTAATATAAAACCCTTGTTTGAAACCTTAACCCTAATGTAAAACCCTAGTTTGAAAACCTAACCCTAATTTGAAACCCTAGTTTGAAACCCTAACCCTAATGTAAAACCCTAGTTTGAAACCCTAACCCTAATGTTAAACCCTAGTTTGAAACACTAACCCTAATGTTAAACCCTAGTTTGAAACCCTAACCCTAATTTGAAACCCTAGTTTGAAAGCCTAACCCTAATTTGAAAAACCCTGTTTTAAACACTAACCCTAATGTAAAACCCTAATTTGAAAACCTAACCCTAATTTGAAACCCTAGTTTGAAACCCTAACCCTAATTTGAACCCCTAGTTTGAAACCCTAGCCCTAATGTAAAACCTTAGTTTGAAACCCTAACCCTAATTTGAAACCCTGTTTGAAACCCTAACCCTAATGTAAAACCCTAGTTTGAAGTCCTAACCCTAATTTAAAAGCCCAGTTTGAAACCCTAAACCTAATGTAAAACCCTAGTTTGAAACCTCAACCCTAATTTTAAACCCTAGTTTTAAACCCTTACCCTAATGTAAAACCCTTGTTTGAAACCCTAACCCTAGAGTAAAACCCTAGTTTGAAACCCCAACCCTAATTTTAAACCCCTGTATTGAAACCCTTACCCTAATATAAAACCCTTGTTTGAAACCTTAACCCTAATGTAAAACCCTAGTTTGAAACCCTAACCCTAATTTGAAACCCTAGTTTGAAACCCTAACCCTAATGTAAAACCCTAGTTTGAAACCCTAACCCTAATTTTAAACCCCTGTTTTAAAACCCTAACCCTAATGTAAAACCCTTGTTTGAAACCCTAACCCTAATGTAAAACCCTAGTTTGAAAACCTAACCCTAATTTGAAACCCTAGTTTTAAACCCTTACCCTAATGTAAAACCCTAGTTTGAAACCTAACCCTAATGTATAACCCTAGTTTGAAACCCTAACCCTAATGTTAAACCCTAGTTTGAAACACTAACCCTAATGTTAAACCCTAGTTTGAAACCCTAACCCTAATTTGAACTTCTATTTTGAAAGCCTAACCCTAATTTGAAAAACCCTGTTTTAAACACTAACCCTAATTTGAAACCGTTTGAAACCCTAACCCTAATTTAAAACCCCTGTATTAAACCCTAACCCTAATGTAAAAGCCTAGTTTGAAACCCTAAACCTAATGTAAAACCCTAGTTTGAAGTCCTAACCCTAATTTAAAAGCCTAGTTTGAAACCCTAAACCTAATGTTAAACCCTAGTTTGAAACCCTAACCCTAATTTGAAACCCTAGTTTGAAACAATAACCCTAATTTGAAACCCTAGTTTGAAACCCTAACCCTAATGTAAAACCCTAGTTTGAAAACCTAACCCTAATATAAAACCCCTGTTTTAAACCCTTACACTAATGTAAAACCCTATTTTGAAACCCTAACCCTAATGTAAAACCCTAGTTTGAAGTCCTAACCCTAATTTGAAACCCTAGTTTGAAACCCTAAACCTAATGTAAAACCCTAGTTTGAAACCCCAACCCTAATTTCAAACCCTAGTTTTAAACCCTAACCTTAATGTAAAACCCTAGTTTGAAACTTTAACCCTAATGTAAAACCCTAGTTTGTAACCCTAACCCTAATTTAAAACCCCTGTTTTAAAACCTAACCCTAATGTAAAACCCTAGTTTGAAACACTAACCCTAATGTAAAACCCTAGTTTGAAGTCCTAACCCTAATTTGAAACCCTAGTTTGAAACCCTAAACCTAATGTAAAACCCTAGTTTGAAACCCCAACCTAATTTGAAGCCCTAGTTTTAAACACTTACCCTAATGTAAAACCCTAGTTTGAAACCCTAACCCTAATTTAAAACCCCTGTATTAAACCCTAACGCTAATGTAAAAGCCTAGTTTGAAACCCTAACCCTAATGTAAAACCCTAGTTTGAAACCCTAACCCTAATTTTAAACCCCTGTTTTAAAACCCTAACCCTAATGTAAAACCCTTGTTTGAAACCCTAACCCTAATGTAAAACCCTAGTTTGAAAACCTAACCCTAATTTGAAACCCTAGTTTGAAACCCTAACCCTAATTTGAAACCCTAGTTTGAAACCCTAACCCTAATGTAAAACCCTAGTTTGAAACCCTAACCCTAATTTAAAACCCCTGTATTAAACCCTAACCCTAATGTAAAACCCTAGTTTGAAACCCTAACCCTAATGTAAAACCCTAGTTTGAAGTCCTAACCCTAATTTAAAAGCCTAGTTTGAAACCCTAAACCTAATGTTAAACCCTAGTTTGAAACCCTAACCCTAATTTGAAACCCGAATTTGAAACCCTAACCCTAATTTGAAAGCCTAGTTTGAAACCCTAAAACCAATTTGAATCCCTAGTTTGAAACCCTAACCCTAATGTAAAACCCTAGTTTGAAACCCTAACCCTAATGTAAAACCCTAGTTTGAAACCCTAACCCTAATGTAAAACCCTAGTTTGAAACCCAAACCCTAATTTGAAACCCTAGTTTGAAACCCTAATGTAAAACGCTTGTTTGAAACTCTAAACCTAATTTGAAACCCGAATTTGAAACCCTAACCCTAATTTGAAAGCCTAGTTTGAAACCCTAAAACCAATTTGAATCCCTAGTTTGAAACCCTAACCCTAATGTAAAACCCTAGTTTGAAACCCTAACCCTAATGTAAAACCCTAGTTTGAAACCCTAACCCTAATGTAAAACCCTAGTTTGAAACCCTAACCCTAATGTAAAACCAAAGTTTGAAACCCTAACCTTAATGTAAAACCCTAGTTTGAAACCCTAACCCTAGTTTGAAACCCTAGTTTGAAAGCCTAACCCTAATTTTAAACCCCTGTTTGAAACCCTAACCCTGGTGTAAAACCTTAGTTTGAAACCCTAACCCCAATGTAAAACCCTAGTTTGAAACCCTAACCCTAATTTAAACCCCCTGTTTTAAACACTAACCCTAATGTAAAACCCTAGTTTGAAAACCTAATCCTAATTTGAAACCCTAGTTTGAAAACTTAACCCTCATTTGAAACCCCTGTTTGAATCCCTAACCCTAATGTAAAACCCTAGTTTGAAACCCTAAACCTATTGTAAAACCCTAGTTAGAAACCCTAACCCTAATTTAAACCCCCTGTTTTAAACCCTAACCCTAATGTAAAACCCTAGTTTGAAAACCTAACCCTAATTTGAAACCCTAGTTTGAAACCCTAACCCTAATGTATAACCCTAGTTTGAAACCCTAACCCTAATGTAAAACCCTAGTTTGAAACCCTAACCCTAATGTAAAACCCTAGTTTGAAACCCTAACCCTAATGTAAAACCCTAGTTTGTAGCCCTAACCCTAATGTAAAACCCTAGTTTGAAACCCTAACCCTAATGTTAAACCCTAGTTTGAAACCCTAACCCTAATGTTAAACCCTAGTTTGAAACCCTAACCCTAATTTGAAACCCTAGTTTGAAACCCTAACCCTAATGTAAAACCCTAGTTTGAAACCCTAACCCAAATGTTAAACCCTAGTTTGAAACCCTAACCCTAATTTGAAACCCTAGTTTGAAACCCTAACCCTAATGTAAAACCCTAGTTTGAAACCCTAACCCTAATGTAAAACCCTAGTTTGTAGCCCTAACCCTAATGTAAAACCCTAGTTTGAAACCCTAACCCTAATGTTAAACCCTAGTTTGAAACCCTAACCCTAATGTTAAACCCTAGTTTGAAACCCTAACCCTAATGTTAAACCCTAATTTGAAACCCTAGTTTGAAACCCTAACCCTAATTTGAACCCCTAGTTTGAAACCCTAAACCTAATGTAAAACCTTAGTTTGAAACCCTAACCCTAATTTGAAACCCTGTTTGAAACCCTAACCCTAATTTGAAACCCGATTTTGAAACCCGAATTAGAAACCCTAACCCTAATTTGAAACCCTGAACCTAATGTAAAACCCTAGTTTGAAACTCCAACCCTAATTTGAAACCCTTGTTTGAAACCTTACCCTAATTTGAAACCCTTGTTTGAAACCCTAACCCTAATGTAAAACCCTAGTTTGTAACCCTACCCCTAATGTAAAACCCTAGTTTGAAACCTTAACCCTAATGTTAAACCCTAGTTTGAAACACTAACCCAAATGTTAAACCCTAGTTTGAAACCCTAACCCTAATTTGAAACCCTAGTTTAAAAGCCTAACCCTAATTTTAAAAAACCCTGTTTTAAACACTAATCCTAATGTAAAACCCTAATTTGAAAACCTAACCCTAATTTGAAACCCTAATTTGAAACCCTGTTTGAAACCCTAAACCTAATTTGAAACCCTAGTTTGAAACCCTAAAACCAATTTGAATCCCTAGTTTGAAACCCTAACCCATATGTAAAACCCCTGTTTGAAACCCTAACCCTAATGTAAAACCCTAGTTTGAAACCCTAACCCTAATTTGAAACCCTAGTTTGAAAGCCTAACCCTAATTTTAAACCCCTGTTTGAAACCCTAACCCTAATGTAAAACCTTAGTTTGAAACCCTTACCCTAATGTAAAACCCTAGTTTGAAACCCTAACCCTAATTTAAACCCCCTGTTTTAAACACTAACCCTAATGTAAAACCCTTGTTTGAAAACCTAATCCTAATTTGAAACCCTAGTTTGAAACACTAACCCTAATTTGAAACCCTAGTTTGAAACCCTAACCCTAATTTAAACCACCTGTTTTAAACCCTAACCCTAATGTAAAACCCTAGTTTGAAAACCTAACCCTCATTTGAAACCCCTGTTTGAATCCCTAACCCTAATGTAAAACCCTAGTTTGAAACCCTAAACCTAATGTAAAACCCTAGTTAGAAACCCTAACCCTAATTTAAACCCCCTATTTTAAACCCTAACCCTAATGTAAAACCCTAGTTTGAAAACCTAACCCTAATTTGAAACCCTAGTTTGAAACACTAACCCTAATTTGAACCCCTAATTTGAAACCCTAACCTAATGTAAAACCTTAGTTTGAAACCCTAACCCTAATTTGAAACCCTGTTTGAAACCCTAACCCTAATTTAAACCCCCTATTTTAAACCCTAACCCTAATTTGAAACCCGAATTTGAAACCCTTACCCTAATTTGAAACCCTAAACCTAATGTAAAACCCTAGTTTGAAACTCCAACACTAATTTGAAACCATTGTTTGAAACCTTACCCTAATTTGAAACCCTAGTTTGAAACCCTAACCCTAATTTTAAACCCTAGTTTGAAACCCTAACCCTAATGTAAAACCCTAGTTTGAAGTCCTAACCCTAATTTGAAACCCTAGTTTGAAATCCTAAACCTAATGTAAAACCCTAGTTTGAAACCCCAACCCTAATTTCAAACCCTAGTTTTAAACCCTAACCTTAATGTACAACCCTAGTTTGAAACTTTAACCCTAATGTAAAACCCTAGTTTGTAACCCTAACCCTAATTTAAAACCCCTGTTTTAAAACCTAACCCTAATGTAAAACCCTAGTTTGAAACACTAACCCTAATGTAAAACCCTAGTTTGAAGTCCTAACCCTAATTTGAAACCCTAGTTTGAAACCCTAAACCTAATGTAAAACCCTAGTTTGTAACCCTAACCCTAATGTAAAACCCTAGTTTGAAACCCCAACCCTAATTTGAAACCCTAGTTTGAAACCCTAACCCTAATGTAAAACACTAGTTTGAAACCCTAACCCTAATGTTAAACCCTAGTTTGTAACCCTAACCCTAATTTATAACCCCTGTTTTAAAACCTAACCCTAATGTAAAACCCTAGTTTGAAACACTAACCCTAATGTAAAACCCTAGTTTGAAGTCCTAACCCTAATTTGAAACCCTAGTTTGAAACCCTAAACCTAATGTAAAACCCTAGTTTGTAACCCTAACCCTAATGTAAAACCCTTGTTTGAAACCCAAACCCTAATTTGAAACCCTAGTTTGAAACCCTAACCCTAATGTAAAACCCTAGTTTGAAACCCTAACCCTAATTTGAAACCCTAGTTTGAAACCCTAACCCTAATGTAAAACCCTAGTTTGAAACCCTAACCCTAATGTAAAAGCCTAGTTTGAAGTCCTAACCCTAATGTAAAAGCCTAGTTTGAAACCCAAACCCTAATTTGAAACCCTGTTTGAAACCCTAAACCTAATTTGAAACCCTAGTTTGAAACCCTAAAACCAATTTGAATCCCTAGTTTGAAACCCTAACCCTAATGTAAAACCCTAGTTTGAAACCCTAACCCTAATTTAAAACCCTAGTTTGAAACCCTAACCCTAATGTAAAACCCTAGTTTGAAACCCTAACCCTAATTTGATACCCTAGTTTGAAAGCCTAACCCTAATTTTAAACCCGTTTGAAACCCTAACCCTAATGTAAAACCTTAGTTTGAAACCATAACCCTAATTTAAAACCCTAGTTTGAAACCCTAACCCTAATTTAAACCCCCTGTTTTAAACACTAACCCTAATGTAAAACCCTAGTTTGAAAACTTAATCCTAATTTGAAACCCTAGTTTGAAACACTAACCCTAATTTGAAACCCTAGTTTGAAACCCTAACCCTAACTTAAACCACCTGTTTTAAACCCTAACCCTAATGTAAAACCCTAGTTTGAAAACCTAACCCTCATTTGAAACCCCTGTTTGAATCCCTAACCCTAATGTAAAACCCTAGTTTAAAACCCTAAACCTAATGTAAAACCCTAGTTAGAAACCCTAACCCTAATTTAAACCCCCTATTTTAAACCCTAACCCTAATGTAAAACCCTAGTTTGAAAACCTAACCCTAATTTGAAACCCTAACCCTAATGTAAAACCCTAGTTTGAAACCCTAACCCTAATGTAAAACCCTAGTTTGAAGTCCTAACCCTAATGTAAAAGCCTAGTTTGAAACCCTAACCCTAATTTGAAACCCTGTTTGAAACCCTAAACCTAATTTGAAACCCGAATTTGAAACCCTAACCCTAATTTGAAACCCTAAACCTAATGTAAAACCCTAGTTTGAAACTCCAACCCTAATTTGAAACCCTTGTTTGAAACCTTACCCTAATTTGAAACCCTAGTTTGAAACCCTAACCCTAATTTGAAACCCTAGTTTGAAACCCTAACCCTAATGAAAAACCCTAGCTTGAAACCCTAACCCTAATTTAAAACCCCTGTATTAAACCCTAACCCTAATGTAAAATCCTAGTTTGAAACCCTAACCCTAATGTAAAACCCTAGTTTGAAGTCCTAACCCTAATTTAAAAGCCTAGTTTGAAACCCTAAACCTAATGTAAAACCCTAGTTTGAAACCCCAACCCTAATTTGAAACCCTAGTTTTAAACCCTTACCCTAATGTAAAACCCTAGTTTGAAACCTAACCCTAATGTAAAACCCTAGTTTGTAATCCTAACCCTAATGTTAAACCCTAGTTTGAAACCCAAACCATACTTTGAAACCCTAGTTTGAAACCTTAAACCTAATGTAAAACCCTTGTTTGAAACCCTAACCCTAATGTAAAACCCTAGTTTGAAACCCTAACCCTAATTTTAAACCCCTGTATTGAAACCCTTACCCTAATATAAAACCCTTGTTTGAAACCTTAACCCTAATGTAAAACCCTAGTTTGAAAACCTAACCCTAATTTGAAACCCTAGTTTGAAACCCTAACCCTAATGTAAAATCCTAGTTTGAAACCCTAACCCTAATGTTAAACCCTAGTTTGAAACACTAACCCTAATGTTAAACCCTAGTTTGAAACCCTAACCCTAATTTGAAACCCTAGTTTGAAACCCTAACCCTAATGTAAAACCCTAGTTTGAAACCCTAACCCTAATGTGAAAAACCCTGTTTTAAACACTAACCCTAATGTAAAACCCTAATTTGAAAACCTAACCCTAATTTGAAACCCTAGTTTGAAACCAAAACCCTAATTTGAACCCCTAGTTTGAAACCCTAAACCTAATGTAAAACCTTAGTTTGAAACCCTAACCCTAATTTGAAACCCTGTTTGAAACCCTAACCCTAATATGAAATCCGAATTTGAAACCCGAATTTGAAACCCTAACCCTAATTTGAAACCCTAAACCTAATGTAAAACCCTAGTTTGAAACTCCAACACTAATTTGAAACCCTTGTTTGAAACCTTACCCTAATTTGAAACCCTAGTTTGAAACCCTAACCCTAATTTGAAACCCTAGTTTGAAACCCTAACCCTAATGTAAAACCCTAGTTTGAAACCCTAACCCTAATGTAAAACCCTAGTTTGTAACCCTAACCCTAATGTAAAGCCCTATTTTGAAACCCTAACCCTAATGTTAAACCCTAGTTTGAAACACTAACCCTAATGTTAAACCCTAGTTTGAAACCCTAACCCTAATTTGAAACCCTAGTTTGAAAGCCTAACCCTAAATTGAAAAACCCTGTTTTAAACACTAACCCCAATGTAAAACCCTAATTTGAAAACCTAACCCTAATTTGAAACCCTAGTTTGAAACCCTAACCCTAATTTGAACCCCTAGTTTGAAACCCTAACCCTAATGTAAAACCTTAGTTTGAAACCCTAACCCTTATTTGAAACCCGAATTTGAAACTCTAACCCTAATTTGAAACCCTAAACCTAATGTAAAACCCAAGTTTGAATCTCCAACCCTAATTTGAAACCCTTGTTTGAAACCTTACCCTAATTTGAAACCCTAGTTTGAAACCCTAACCCTAATTTTAAACTCTAGTTTGAAACCCTAACCCTAATGTAAAACCCTAGTTTGAAACCCTAACCCTAATATAAAACCCCTGTTTTAAACCAAAACACTAATGTAAAACCCTAGTTTGAAACCCTAACCCTAATGTAAAACCCTAGTTTGAAGTCCTAACCCTTATTTGAAACCCTAGTTTGAAACCCTAAACCTAATGTAAAACCCTAGTTTGAAACCCCAACCCTAATTTCAAACCCTAGTTTTAAACCCTAACCCTAATTTTAAACCCTAGTTTGAAACCCTAACCCTAATGTAAAACCCTAGTTTGAAACCCTAACCCTAATATAAAACCCCTGTTTTAAACCCTAACACTAATGTAAAACCCTAGTTTGAAACCCTAACCCTATTGTAAAACCCTAGTTTGAAGTCCTAACCCTAATTTGAAACCCTAGTTTGAAACCCTAAACCTTATGTAAAACCCTAGTTTGAAACCCTAACCCTAATTTGAAACCCTAGTTTGAAACCCTAACCCTAATGAAAAACCCTAGCTTGAAACCCTAACCCTAATTTAAAACCCCTGTATTAAACCCTAACCCTAATGTAAAATCCTAGTTTGAAACCCTAACCCTAATGTAAAACCCTAGTTTGAAACCCCAACCCTAATTTGAAACCCTAGTTTTAAACCCTTACCCTAATGTAAAACCCTAGTTTGAAACCTAACCCTAATGTAAAACCCTAGTTTGTAATCCTAACCCTAATGTTAAACCCTAGTTTGAAACCCAAACAATACTTTGAAACCCTAGTTTGAAACCTTAAACCTAATGTAAAACCCTTGTTTGAAACCCTAACCCTAATGTAAAACCCTAGTTTGAAACCCTAACCCTAATTTTAAACCCCTGTATTGAAACCCTTACCCTAATATAAAACCCTTGTTTGAAACCTTAACCCTAATGTAAAACCCTAGTTTGAAAACCTAACCCTAATTTGAAACCCTAGTTTGAAACCCTAACCCTAATGTAAAATCCTAGTTTGAAACCCTAACCCTAATGTTAAACCCTAGTTTGAAACACTAACCCTAATGTTAAACCCTAGTTTGAAACCCTAACCCTAATTTGAAACCCTAGTTTGAAACCCTAACCCTAATGTAAAACCCTAGTTTGAAACCCTAACCCTAATGTGAAAAACCCTGTTTTAAACACTAACCCTAATGTAAAACCCTAATTTGAAAACCTAACCCTAATTTAAAACCCTAGTTTGAAACCAAAACCCTAATTTGAACCCCTAGTTTGAAACCCTAAACCTAATGTAAAACCTTAGTTTGAAACCCTAACCCTAATTTGAAACCCTGTTTGAAACCCTAACCCTAATATGAAATCCGAATTTGAAACCCGAATTTGAAACCCTAACCCTAATTTGAAACCCTAAACCTAATGTAAAACCCTAGTTTGAAACTCCAACACTAATTTGAAACCCTTGTTTGAAACCTTACCCTAATTTGAAACCCTAGTTTGAAACCCTAACCCTAATTTGAAACCCTAGTTTGAAACCCTAACCCTAATGAAAAACCCTAGCTTGAAACCCTAACCCTAATTTAAAACCCCTGTATTAAACCCTAACCCTAATGTAAAATCCTAGTTTGAAACCCTAACCCTAATGTAAAACCCTAGTTTGAAGTCCTAACCCTAATTTAAAAGCCTAGTTTGAAACCCTAAACCTAATGTTAAACCCTAGTTTGAAACCCCAACCCTAATTTGAAACCCTAGTTTTAAACCCTTACCCTAATGTAAAACCCTAGTTTGAAACCTAACCCTAATGTAAAACCCTAGTTTGTAATCCTAACCCTAATGTTAAACCCTAGTTTGAAACCCAAACCATACTTTGAAACCCTAGTTTGAAACCTTAAACCTAATGTAAAACCCTTGTTTGAAACCCTAACCCTAATGTAAAACCCTAGTTTGAAACCCTAACCCTAATTTTAAACCCCTGTATTGAAACCCTTACCCTAATATAAAACCCTTGTTTGAAACCTTAACCCTAATGTAAAACCCTAGTTTGAAAACCTAACCCTAATTTGAAACCCTAGTTTGAAACCCTAACCCTAATGTAAAATCCTAGTTTGAAACCCTAACCCTAATGTTAAACCCTAGTTTGAAACACTAACCCTAATGTTAAACCCTAGTTTGAAACCCTAACCCTAATTTGAAACCCTAGTTTGAAACCCTAACCCTAATGTAAAACCCTAGTTTGAAACCCTAACCCTAATGTGAAAAACCCTGTTTTAAACACTAACCCTAATGTAAAACCCTAATTTGAAAACCTAACCCTAATTTGAAACCCTAGTTTGAAACCAAAACCCTAATTTGAACCCCTAGTTTGAAACCCTAAACCTAATGTAAAACCTTAGTTTGAAACCCTAACCCTAATTTGAAACCCTGTTTGAAACCCTAACCCTAATATGAAATCCGAATTTGAAACCCGAATTTGAAACCCTAACCCTAATTTGAAACCCTAAACCTAATGTAAAACCCTAGTTTGAAACTCCAACACTAATTTGAAACCCTTGTTTGAAACCTTACCCTAATTTGAAACCCTAGTTTGAAACCCTAACCCTAATTTGAAACCCTAGTTTGAAACCCTAACCCTAATGTAAAACCCTAGTTTGAAACCCTAACCCTAATGTAAAACCCTAGTTTGTAACCCTAACCCTAATGTAAAGCCCTATTTTGAAAACCTAACCCTAATTTAAAACCCTAGTTTGAAACCAAAACCCTAATTTGAACCCCTAGTTTGAAACCCTAAACCTAATGTAAAACCTTAGTTTGAAACCCTAACCCTAATTTGAAACCCTGTTTGAAACCCTAACCCTAATATGAAATCCGAATTTGAAACCCGAATTTGAAACCCTAACCCTAATTTGAAACCCTAAACCTAATGTAAAACCCTAGTTTGAAACTCCAACACTAATTTGAAACCCTTGTTTGAAACCTTACCCTAATTTGAAACCCTAGTTTGAAACCCTAACCCTAATTTGAAACCCTAGTTTGAAACCCTAACCCTAATGAAAAACCCTAGCTTGAAACCCTAACCCTAATTTAAAACCCCTGTATTAAACCCTAACCCTAATGTAAAATCCTAGTTTGAAACCCTAACCCTAATGTAAAACCCTAGTTTGAAGTCCTAACCCTAATTTAAAAGCCTAGTTTGAAACCCTAAACCTAATGTTAAACCCTAGTTTGAAACCCCAACCCTAATTTGAAACCCTAGTTTTAAACCCTTACCCTAATGTAAAACCCTAGTTTGAAACCTAACCCTAATGTAAAACCCTAGTTTGTAATCCTAACCCTAATGTTAAACCCTAGTTTGAAACCCAAACCATACTTTGAAACCCTAGTTTGAAACCTTAAACCTAATGTAAAACCCTTGTTTGAAACCCTAACCCTAATGTAAAACCCTAGTTTGAAACCCTAACCCTAATTTTAAACCCCTGTATTGAAACCCTTACCCTAATATAAAACCCTTGTTTGAAACCTTAACCCTAATGTAAAACCCTAGTTTGAAAACCTAACCCTAATTTGAAACCCTAGTTTGAAACCCTAACCCTAATGTAAAATCCTAGTTTGAAACCCTAACCCTAATGTTAAACCCTAGTTTGAAACACTAACCCTAATGTTAAACCCTAGTTTGAAACCCTAACCCTAATTTGAAACCCTAGTTTGAAACCCTAACCCTAATGTAAAACCCTAGTTTGAAACCCTAACCCTAATGTGAAAAACCCTGTTTTAAACACTAACCCTAATGTAAAACCCTAATTTGAAAACCTAACCCTAATTTGAAACCCTAGTTTGAAACCAAAACCCTAATTTGAACCCCTAGTTTGAAACCCTAAACCTAATGTAAAACCTTAGTTTGAAACCCTAACCCTAATTTGAAACCCTGTTTGAAACCCTAACCCTAATATGAAATCCGAATTTGAAACCCGAATTTGAAACCCTAACCCTAATTTGAAACCCTAAACCTAATGTAAAACCCTAGTTTGAAACTCCAACACTAATTTGAAACCCTTGTTTGAAACCTTACCCTAATTTGAAACCCTAGTTTGAAACCCTAACCCTAATTTGAAACCCTAGTTTGAAACCCTAACCCTAATGTAAAACCCTAGTTTGAAACCCTAACCCTAATGTAAAACCCTAGTTTGTAACCCTAACCCTAATGTAAAGCCCTATTTTGAAACCCTAACCCTAATGTTAAACCCTAGTTTGAAACACTAACCCTAATGTTAAACCCTAGTTTGAAACCCTAACCCTAATTTGAAACCCTAGTTTGAAAGCCTAACCCTAAATTGAAAAACCCTGTTTTAAACACTAACCCCAATGTAAAACCCTAATTTGAAAACCTAACCCTAATTTGAAACCCTAGTTTGAAACCCTAACCCTAATTTGAACCCCTAGTTTGAAACCCTAACCCTAATGTAAAACCTTAGTTTGAAACCCTAACCCTTATTTGAAACCCGAATTTGAAACTCTAACCCTAATTTGAAACCCTAAACCTAATGTAAAACCCAAGTTTGAATCTCCAACCCTAATTTGAAACCCTTGTTTGAAACCTTACCCTAATTTGAAACCCTAGTTTGAAACCCTAACCCTAATTTTAAACTCTAGTTTGAAACCCTAACCCTAATGTAAAACCCTAGTTTGAAACCCTAACCCTAATATAAAACCCCTGTTTTAAACCAAAACACTAATGTAAAACCCTAGTTTGAAACCCTAACCCTAATGTAAAACCCTAGTTTGAAGTCCTAACCCTTATTTGAAACCCTAGTTTGAAACCCTAAACCTAATGTAAAACCCTAGTTTGAAACCCCAACCCTAATTTCAAACCCTAGTTTTAAACCCTAACCCTAATTTTAAACCCTAGTTTGAAACCCTAACCCTAATGTAAAACCCTAGTTTGAAACCCTAACCCTAATATAAAACCCCTGTTTTAAACCCTAACACTAATGTAAAACCCTAGTTTGAAACCCTAACCCTAATGTAAAACCCTAGTTTGAAGTCCTAACCCTAATTTGAAACCCTAGTTTGAAACCCTAAACCTTATGTAAAACCCTAGTTTGAAACCCTAACCCTAATTTGAAACCCTAGTTTGAAACCCTAACCCTAATGAAAAACCCTAGCTTGAAACCCTAACCCTAATTTAAAACCCATGTATTAAACCCTAACCCTAATGTAAAATCCTAGTTTGAAACCCTAACCCTAATGTAAAACCCTAGTTTGAAGTCCTAACCCTAATTTAAAAGCCTAGTTTGAAACCCTAAACCTAATGTAAAACCCTAGTTTGAAACCCCAACCCTAATTTGAAACCCTAGTTTTAAACCCTTACCCTAATGTAAAACCCTAGTTTGAAACCTAACCCTAATGTAAAACCCTAGTTTGTAATCCTAACCCTAATGTTAAACCCTAGTTTGAAACCCAAACAATACTTTGAAACCCTAGTTTGAAACCTTAAACCTAATGTAAAACCCTTGTTTGAAACCCTAACCCTAATGTAAAACCCTAGTTTGAAACCCTAACCCTAATTTTAAACCCCTGTATTGAAACCCTTACCCTAATATAAAACCCTTGTTTGAAACCTTAACCCTAATGTAAAACCCTAGTTTGAAAACCTAACCCTAATTTGAAACCCTAGTTTGAAACCCTAACCCTAATGTAAAATCCTAGTTTGAAACCCTAACCCTAATGTTAAACCCTAGTTTGAAACACTAACCCTAATGTTAAACCCTAGTTTGAAACCCTAACCCTAATTTGAAACCCTAGTTTGAAACCCTAACCCTAATGTAAAACCCTAGTTTGAAACCCTAACCCTAATGTGAAAAACCCTGTTTTAAACACTAACCCTAATGTAAAACCCTAATTTGAAAACCTAACCCTAATTTAAAACCCTAGTTTGAAACCAAAACCCTAATTTGAACCCCTAGTTTGAAACCCTAAACCTAATGTAAAACCTTAGTTTGAAACCCTAACCCTAATTTGAAACCCTGTTTGAAACCCTAACCCTAATATGAAATCCGAATTTGAAACCCGAATTTGAAACCCTAACCCTAATTTGAAACCCTAAACCTAATGTAAAACCCTAGTTTGAAACTCCAACACTAATTTGAAACCCTTGTTTGAAACCTTACCCTAATTTGAAACCCTAGTTTGAAACCCTAACCCTAATTTGAAACCCTAGTTTGAAACCCTAACCCTAATGTAAAACCCTAGTTTGAAACCCTAACCCTAATGTAAAACCCTAGTTTGTAACCCTAACCCTAATGTAAAGCCCTATTTTGAAACCCTAACCCTAATGTTAAACCCTAGTTTGAAACACTAACCCTAATGTTAAACCCTAGTTTGAAACCCTAACCCTAATTTGAAACCCTAGTTTGAAAGCCTAACCCTAAATTGAAAAACCCTGTTTTAAACACTAACCCCAATGTAAAACCCTAATTTGAAAACCTAACCCTATTTTGAAACCCTAGTTTGAAACCCTAACCCTAATTTGAACCCCTAGTTTGAAACCCTAACCCTAATGTAAAACCTTAGTTTGAAACCCTAACCCT